>NC_058080.1:630575645-630897863 GCF_014858855.1 Bufo gargarizans | reverse complement strand
TAAATCTCTGCTCTTTCCATGCCTGAGTCAGGTGGGCAGTCCTCCTTACTGATTGACAGCTAGCTCTCTATACATAGTCATGCAGAATTAGCTGTCAATCACAGACAGCACCTCCCACATGACTCCTAAGTATAAAAAAGCAAAGGTTTAAATAAATCAATTACAAGTTTCACTGAAGTCTTTTCATCTTTTCCCATAAAACTATGTATTAATCTGCTCAGCTCCTCCCGCTCTATAGCACGTTGACTGCATTTTCATGGTGACAAGTCCCCTTTACGGGTTAGTCTGCGGTTCTTTTTTACTTTCTCCATAAACAGCAGAGCTTTTGCTCATAGGCCGTGTCCAATCTTGTAGCTCTGCCAAATTCACTCAAATAGGGCTGAGCTGCAATAACAGACACAGCGGTGCTGCGGACAAGATTTAGTTCACACCACGGACTGTGCGGTGCAGAAGCATGGACCAAAATCCTGCGGAAGTGCTCCGTATGCTTCTGTGGTCTTCTGCTCCGTGCCTCCGCAGCGCACCACTCTGTACAGTGTCTTGCGGATTGTGGACCCATTCAAGTGATTGGGTCCACATCCCTGATATGGAGCGCACACGGCCGATGCCCATAAATTGAGGACGCGCTGTTTGTGGGCTGTAATACGGGTATAGGCCACACACGTTCATGTGCATGAGCCCTTGCTAGAATAAAAAAAAAACTGATCTTTATTTAAAGGGGTTGTTCAGTACTAGTATATTGATGATCTATCCTCGGGACAGGCCATCAATATCACATTGTTGGGTTTGCCAGGAGTCAGTACCACACCAATCAGCTGATTGAAGAGTCCATGGTGCTTGTGTGAGCGCTACATCCACTTCCCTGTTTAATTGAGCGCCATCTAGATTGTAGCGGTGGTGCAGTGTAACTACAACTGCTCGTCCCGTTCTCTTGATAAGCAGTTGTAATTACACTGCACCACCGCTACAAGTTAGACGGCATGCAGTTAAGCAGTGAAGTGTATGCTGCGTTTGCATGAGCGTCAGGGCCTCTTCAATTAATGGACTGGTATTGATGGCCTATCCTGAGGATACATTAGCACTGCACAACCCCTTTATGGACTACTTCATTGTTCGTGGACTCATCAGTGCCCTGCCTTGCTTTCGCTTTTCGTCTGCCCTTAACTTACCATTATAGCTGTTTCCAAACTGATACATTCCACTGGTAAAATGAGGTATGGAAAAAACAATAGATCCTATGCCAATCATCAGAGCAGAAAAGGCAAGCCATCTTGGTTTGTGCCCTCTTTGACCATAAAATGACACAACAAGTGACAAAAGACAGAATGCAATGTCGTAGCTGGCTGAAATCAAGCCGGTAAGTGAACTGTTTAAGTCGTAACGCTTTTCAATAGTGGAAATTACCACATTTACCAAACCGTTTACAGCAGTACCTGAAAAATAAAAGTAGAAATATATATTAAAGGGATTATCCCATGACTAATGTAAAAAATAAAAATCAGGCATCATATAGTACATGACACTACCTTTCTAACAAAGCTAGAACCAACCCTGTACCTCACATGGATCCAGAGATATCCCCATTCATTGCTCTGCTAGATTTATATCAAGCTGACAGCTCAAGGGGAGTGTCTTTTCTGCTGCAGCTGGGGGGCGTGTCTCAGCTCTCCCTATCACAACTCAGGTGGCAGTTGAAGGATGAAACTGAGCATGTGCGACCATCTCAGTGAGCAGGTAAATACAGATACATTTTATTGAATAAATCACTGGCTATACAACATTTTGAATTACATGCAATTAGAAAAGTATTCAGATCCAGGTGCTGGTTTGAAAACTGGTTTAAAAACTGTAGAATATTTTTCATGGGACAAGCCCTTTAATTGCAAAGGATCAAATGTCTAAAGTGTACTTTGTATGTTGACATCCAATTGTTCATTACAATAACTAGTGGATTGAAGTCCTGAGTGGACTTCAATCCAATCGATTCACCATGAAGCCGAAAGTCCTTGTGCTTCGTGGTAACAAATCAATTTTCCCTGAAATGGCAGGAAAAAACTAAATAAAATAAATCATACTCACCCCATCCTCTTGTACTCGAAGAGGCTGCCGCGGCCATCTTGTTTGAAGATCAGTGTGAAATCTCATGCACTGTGATGTATGACATCATCACACACTGTACTGTTTTTCTGGTTGGCTGGTTGGTGGAGCCCAGAGCTAGGTTTGGCATGGTCAGGCAGCAGGGGTGCTGTTTGGCCACTGGGTCCCGCCGCCGGCCGGGATGGCGCCAATTTTAGGTTAGGACCCACTCATAGAGGCAACCTTGGCGTGGTGAGTGGGCTTATGCCTTTTGATCAAAATGTACACTAGTGCCTCATTTAGCATGTAGCATGGAGGTAGTACACATGCGCTATTCAGTGTTGTCTCCTGCAGGAACGCAGGGATGAGATCATAGCATTAGCAGTGGATGTGCGATTCATTTCTTCTTTTCTCCCATTATTCAATATATAGGCAAAGACAATATCCCAAGCAAGACTGGTATTGAACATATTCCCTATCTATGGATGACATGGTACAGCAAGTATGCCAGACCACCAGCAAGTACGCCAGACCACCACCTCACCACCCCAACGTGTTTCACATCAGGTATCTCAAGGTGTAATCAATTACTATCAGTAATACAGTTTCTCCTTAAGTAAGCTCACCCCCATTGGTGGAGTATAAAGTGGACAACATATTTGATGTTTCTGGGTTACAATTTCAGATTACATCTAATGTTTGTAGATTACAACTTGACACTATATTTGCCTTTCTTGGATCACAAATACAGTAGTTAACCCTCCAGTTAGCATTTGTGGATTACAAGACTACGCTTGTAGTTTCCCTTGGGGGTTTACACCGTGAAGTCTGCGGTAACTTGTGTTGGCTAAAGAATTATACTGTACCTGGAGGAATAACTGTTCTCCAGGAAAACACAAAAATAAACAAATAAATTACTGTCATTCTTTTTTTGTAATGTGTAGAGGCAGCGATACTGACCATTTTTGTAATATACTTGAATTACTGAGTTTGTACATTTCTATTAGAAAAGTAGCTCTAAAGTGGCCCTAAAGTGGCCCTCCTATGTGCCTTAGCTCCACACTGACCTCTCTTCCTTCTTTCTCTCTTCCTTCTTTCTCTCTTCCTTCCTTCTCTCTTTCTCGCTTCTCTCTTTCTTTCTCTCTTCTCTCTCTCTTTTTTTCTCTCTTCTCTCTCTTTTTTTCTCTCTTCTCTCTCTTTTTTTCTCTCTTCTCTCTCTTTCTTTCTCCCGTCTCTCTTTTCTCTCTCTCTTTCTTTCTCTCTTTTCTATTTCTTTCTCTCTTTTCTCTTTCTTTCTCTCTTCTCTCTTTTTCTTTCTCTCTTCTCTCTCTTTCGTTCTCTCTTCTCTTTCTTTCTCTCTTCTTTCTTTCTTTCTTTCTTTCTTTCTCTCGTCTCTCTCTTTAGATAGAGAGGTAGTGAGGGCAACAGCAGTCAGTCTGGAGCTAAGGCACATAAAGGGCCACTTTAGAGCTACTTTTCTAAGAGAAATGTACAAACTCAGTAATTCAAGTATATTACAAAAATGGTCAGTATCGCTGCCTCTACACATTACAATAAAAAAATGAATAAGTTACACTTTAAGTACATTAAAATTGTTGTCATCCTCTTAAACAGTCAGAAACCCATCCAGGAATGTAACTAGCACAGGTGCTTAAGACCTATGAGGGGGACTGTTTCAGCTGGGAGGGGGAGGTGTCAGAAGATATGTTCAGGCTGGCTGGATGTGAACCTTGTGCTTAGTCAGCCTTACAGGATTTGGGGGTCATAGACCTGTAGCTGCTGTATAGAGTAACTGATTGAGGAACAGCCAAGGACATATCTAATGCTGTACCTTAGGCCTCTTTCACATGACCGTTTTGTTTTTTTTCCGTTTACAGGCCGTTTTTTGCGTTCCATTTACGGAACCATTCATGTCAATGGTTCCGCAAAAAAAAACAGAATGTACTCCGTATGCATTCCATTTCCGTTCCGTTGAAAGATAGAACAGGTCCCATTATTGCCCGCAAATCACTTTCCGTGGCTCCATTCAAGTCAATGGGTCCGCAAAAAAAATGGAACACATACGGAAATGCATCCGATTCCGTATGCCTTCCGTATCCATTCCGTTTTTGCGGAACCATCTATTGAAAATGTTATGCCCAGCCCAATTTTTTTCTATGTAATTACTGTATATTGTATATGCCTTACGAAAGATCTGAAACACAACCGAAACAAAAAACGGAACAGATCTGGAAAAAACGGCCCGCAAAACACTGAAAAAGCTATACGGTCGTGTGAAAGAGGCCTTAATCAGTAACCTGATGCTGCAGCCGCCAGTCCATGTCTCCAAAATCTTGTAAGGAATAGAACAGAAGTGAAGTATTCTCTCCCCGCCTCAGCTGATCGTGGACCAGTCTCCACCTCATCCTCCCGCCAACCACACAGACACAGGGATTTCAATTCCCGTCCTACAGTGATTACTCCCTAGAGAAAGCATCAATGGTTAACTAATTAAAGTTATTTCTAAATGTGTTTCTAAAGACATTTTCTCCCGGAAAAGGACCATATCATCACCTGATTTTTCTTTATGGAGTTCCTAATAGAAGGGTCTGTCTTGCAATATTCCCTTGCTGATGAATTTAAAGGGAATCTTTCACCACGATCTTGGACTATTATCTTCTACTTGAGTGGCACTACAGATAAGGAGTCGAGACTGCTATTTTTTAATACCCTACTGCCCCCCGTCCCTCCACTGCTAGGGTTAAAAGCTGTGCTGAAATACATTGTCAGGACATGAGTCCTCTTCATTATGTTATCACAGCACAGTAGTCCTGACGGTGAATTTTAGAGCAGCTATGAGTGCTGACAGCGGGGGGCCGAACGGGCGGGAGAAGAAAAAAAAAATGGTGGTCTGGACTCTTTGGGGGGAATTTATCATGAGGGGAATATTTGAATTCAGATTTGCTTGAGTCTGCAATGGCCTCCGCCAGATCTGGCCAGCCATCTGCCTGATCCGGCGCCTGCGCATTATGCTCAGCCTGATGCGCCGCTGACTCCTGGCAGCGGCTTCGCTGAGCAAAGTACACACCAGGCGGCGCATGCGCACTTTGCTCAACGAAGCCGCTGCCAGGAGTCCGCGGTGCATCAGGCTGAGCATAGTGCGCAGGCGCTGGATCTGGCGGAGGCGGCGCTGAGGTGAGGAGGGCGGCGATTAAGACTGGGGAGGAGGCGCTGGGCACCAGACGGCCGGGCACCCTGTATTAACTGACGTCCCCTTGGGCACCTTAGGTAGGCAAGTGACCGGTTATAAAAACCTGTTTTGTGGGCTAATAGAGCCACAAGCAGGTTTAATAAGGCCAGTTTAGGATTCATGTTATTAGTATGGACATGGGCATATGTACACTCACCTAAAGAATTATTAGGAACACCTGTTCTATTTCTCATTAATGCGATTCTCTAGTCGACCAATCACATGGCAGTTGCTTCAATGCATGTAGGGTTGTGGTCCTGGTCAAGACAATCTCCTGAACTCCAAACTGAATGTCAGAATGGGAAAGAAAGGTGATTTAAGCAATTTTGAGCGTGGCATGGTTGTTGGTGCCAGACGGGTCGGTCTGAGTATTTCACAATCTGCTCAGTTACTGGGATTTTCACGCACAACCATTTCTAGGGTTTGCAAAGAATGGTGTGAAAAGGGAAAAACATCCAGTATGCGGCCGTCCTGTGGGCGAAAATGCCTTGTTGATGCTAGAGGTCAGAGGAGAATGGACTGACTGATTCAAGCTGATAGAAGAGCAACGTTGACTGAAATAACCACTTGTTACAACCGAGGTATGCAGCAAAGCATTTGTGAAGCCACAACACGCACAACCTTGAGGCGGATGGGCTACAACAGCAGAAGACCCCACCGGGTACCACTCATCTCCACTACAATTAGGAAAAAGAGGCTACAATTTGTATGAGCTCAGCAAAATTGGACTGTTGAAGACTGGAAAAATGTTGCCTGGTCTGATGAGTCTCGATTTCTGTTGAGTCCGAATTTGGCGTAAACAGAATGAGAACATGTATCCATCATGTCTTGTTACCACTGTGCAGGCTGGTGGTGGTGATGTAATGGTGTGGGGGATGTTTTCTGGGCACACTTTAGGCCCCTTAGTGCCAATTGGCCATCGTTTAAATGCCACGGGCTACCTGAGCATTGTTTCTGACCATGTCCATCTATTCATGACCACCATGTACCCAACCTCTGATGGCTACTTCCAGCAGGATAATGCACCATGTCACAAAGCTCGAATCATTTTAAATTGGTTTCTTGAACATGAAAATTAGTTCACTGTACTAAAATGGCCCCCACAGTCACCAGATCTCAACCCAATACAGCATCTTTGGGATGTGGTGGAACGGGAGCTTTGTGCTCTGGATATGCATCCCTCAAATCTCCATCAACTGCAAGATGCTATCCTATCAATATGGGCCAACATTTCTAAAGAATGCTATCGGCACCTTGTTGAATCAATGCCACGTAGAATTAAGGCAGTTCTGAAGGCAAAAGAGGGTCCAACACCATATTAGTATGGTGTTCCTAATAATTCTTTAGGTGAGTGTATAGCTTATAGGGCTAAAATCTCATGGCAGAATCCCTTTAAACCTTGCACTTTTATCTAGAAAAACGACTCCATTTTTCCTAGTCGCCCTCTTACTGGAGTGAGTGGGATTTTTTTGCAACTCAATGATAAATCTGGAGTAAATCTCATTAACATAGCGAACTTTGCCCACTTTCCCGCTCATATTTCAAAACTGGAGTGAGTGGTGTAAACAAGCAAAAAGTCTCAAACTTTTTTAGCAAAGCAAGTGAGACGAAAAATCTTTTTAGAAGCCAGAAATCTGCAGTGAAGACATAATACTGTAAAGCAGGCCTTTATCTGTAGTACTACTCATGGGTTACTCACCGTTGCTCTTATTGCACACAAGCTCCACTCCTTTCTGTGACCAGTTCCTACCTGGCTGCTTGGATTGGAAGGGTCAAGCAGTGGCAAAGCAGCAAGGGAGGGGCTGACCACAGAAAAGAGTGGCGCTTGGGTGCAATAAGAGCAACTGGGGCACACTGATTGCACTAAAGGACTAATTTGCATATTAAGAAAAGTATCATAACTTAAGAATGGAGCCTCGGGTCAACAAAATAAAAGCTGTGTTTTAATCAGGTGAACCACAGCCAATGCAAGCAGTTGGATACGGAGGTCGTCGGTGACAGACACAAGTGTATTTTCTTTCTGTGTCTGTTCCATTTTTTTTTTTTTTTTTTTTTTATGGGCCGTATGCGGGACTATTCATTTGAATGTGTTCACAAAAAAAAAACTGTTACTCAGTGGGCATTCTGATTCCGCATGTCCGTTCCACCCAAAAATAGAATATGTCCTATTATTGTTCCTGTTACGGACAAGTATAGGACTGCTCTATTAGGGGCCAGCTGTTCCGTCATCCGTGCGGATCCATGTTTTGTGGATGGCAAAATACAAATAGTCATGTGCATGAGCCTTGATGAGAAAATATCAATGTGCTAATATTCAGTATTCATTTGTCTTTCCCTGGGATAGTCATAGTCACTTACACCCTCTGAGAAATGTACCATGGAAACACTGTTCCAAATAGAATAACATAGAAGATGCTGTAATCTCAAAACACACACTAGGTAAAAATACAGCAAGGCCATGTGTTAAAGTGAAATGCATAGGAGTCACTTGTAGTAGATCTGGAGCCTTATAAAAAAGAAGTGTAAACTGTATATGTGTTTGAAATAGCAAAAATAGTAACACAGTAACTGTAATGACCGGTGTCACGCACAGGGAGGAAAACAGGGAAAGCCCTGCCCAAGGGAGAGGGAAAGGTGGTGACCCCTAACTCACCTTGCGGCTGGCACCTGACTGCCCTGACGTCCCTAGACGGGTTCCTCACCCGTGCGGCGATCACGTGCCTAAACCCTGGCTTTCCCTGAAATGAGCCCTAGATAGTGAACGGGCCGGTGGGATCGCTAGTCCTCACCACTGCACTAAGAGGGAAACACCAGGGAGAGGACAGACAAATATAGACAAACACAAACGTGGACGACCACAGCAGTCCACAAAGGTCCAACAGGGATCCGGAGGGTAGCGTTCTGAATCAACAGTCAGAGAACGCAGCAACACAGCTCCAGTGGGTCAGGATAGATGTCCAGGCAGGAAGCTCTATCTCTGGCAACCAGAGAAGTGTGAGAGGGGAATATAAGGAGGTTTGGGAGTGCTGGACAAGGAACAGCTGAGGAGAAGGAGCTACGGATCCCTGAGTGAGCCAAAAAGGTTTGCAAAGCAAACCCAGAAAGCTACCATAAGGAAAACAGCCCTATCTTAAATAGAGCGTGCAGCCAACCGCTGCGACTTCCTGACCCCGGGTATAACGGAGTCAGGCGTGGTTCTCGATACCCTCGTGACAGTAACATAGTTTATAAGGCTGATAAAAGACATCTGTCCATCCAGTTCAGCCTGTTATCCTGCAAGTTGATCCAGAGGAAGACAAAAAAAAAAAAAACTGTGAGGTAGAAGCCAATTTTCCCCACTTTAGGGAAAAAAATTCCTTCCCGACTCCAATCAGGCAATAAGAATAAGGGCTCATGCACATGAACGTATTTTCTGTCCATGTCCGTTCCGTTTTTTTGCGGACCGTATGAGGAACCATTCATTTAAATCGGTCTGCAAAAGAAAGGAAGCTATTCTGTGTGCATTCCGTTTCCATACGTCCGTATTTACTTTCCGCAAAAAAAACAGAACATGTCCAATTATTGTCCGTATTACAGACAAGGATTGTACTGTTCTATCAGTGGCCAGCTGTTACGTTCTGCAAAATAAGGAATGCACACGGACATCATCCGTATTTTTTGCGGATCCGTTTTTTGCAGCCTGCAAAATGCACACGGTTGTGTGCATGAGATCTAACTCCCTGGATTTTCTTACTTTTCACATCCCACTCTTCTCCCAGCCCCGGGCCCCCTAGGCCCTCATTGCAGTATGGCTGTGACATGTACTAAAATAAATAAATACTTACCTCCCTGAACCCCTTTCCATTGCAACCACCCCGTCCTCCCTAACACTTACTGCAGGGGTGATGTGACTGTGTACCACACGTGACCGCTGCAGCCAAACACTAGCTCCAACAGCTATATACTGCGTCCTTATACTGTACTTACGTGCTGCAGTATAAGGACACGCCATCACTGCCGCCAAAATATTACATCATGCATAATTTTTTATTGCTGTAAAAAAATCTCAAAAAAAACTCTTAAAGATCGTCAAGGACATAGAATTCCTCTTTTGTCCCAAAGGGGCTACTGCTGCTTGGATGTCGCACAGACATAGATCAATACTCAATCACCAGATGCAGTGCAATAGGAGAATGCAGGTTTCTATACACTGGCTGACACCACCCACAGGGCAAGCACAGATAATGGGAAACGGCTGTAGAAATACTGTACATTTCTTACAGGATTTGACATGAGTTTTGTTCTTGACTCTCCAAAAAAAAAAATCACTCACTTGTTAAACTGATTTCATTGCCAAAGAAACTATTAAACCAACAATCTGCTTCTCGGTTTTATGAGGATACTGCCAGATGGATAGAAATGAGTTCGTAATTAGCAGCGAAACAAATAAAACAGGCAATAAGCACAAAGTTATAGAATAAGGATATCATAGGTAGGCATGTAATATATATATATATATATATATATATATATATTTTATTTATTTTTTTCTCATTGTACGAACAAATGCAAAAGTGTTTCTCTTTACTGAGAGAGTAGTGGATGCATGGAATAGCCTTCCTGCAGAAGTGGCAGCTGCAAATACAGTGAAGGAGTTTAAGCATGCATGGGATAGGCATAAGGCCATCCTTCATATAAGATAGAACCAGGGGCTATCCATAGTATTCAGTATATTGGGCAGAGTAGAGGGGCCAAATGGTTCTTATCTGCTGACACATTCTATGTTTCTATGGTAAGTACAGTAATAGCAAAAATGGAGACCTAGGAAACTGTAAAATGCACAACAGAGGGAATTACTTTAAAGGGTTACCCAAGACCTATATTGCCCCCCATATGCCTGGGCCACTCACACAGGCCTTACTCACCCTGCGTTGCTTCTGATACCGGCACGGCCACCGCTGCATTTCTCCATCGCATGGATGAAAACATCCAGCCATGAGGGGAGGCAGCCAATAGCAGGCCATGAAGGTGGCGGGCCTTCCTAGCAATGTGGGTGGAGCTAGGGAGGCTTGTTCCCGTTGTGGCCTGCTATTGGCTAACCCCACCCCCGGGGAGATGCAGTGGCGGCCATGCTGGCATCAGAAGCAACATGGGTGTCAGGAAGCAGGGTAAGTACAATCTGTGTGAGGAGCCTGGGCATATGGGGGGGGGGACATTCTAGGTCTTGGAATACCCCTTTGACCCTTTAGTGTGCTTTCACACAGGGCAGATTTTGTTGCAGACATTTCTGTTACTGAAAATCCATTCAATTCCTCTGAATGAGGTTGTTTTAGTGGTAAGCACATGGATTTTTGCAAGCCCCATTCAGAAGAATAGAACTAATTATTAGTCGCAAAAATTTCTGCAACAAAAAAATGTCTCATGGACACCTTTGGGGTGATATTTTTTTTTTTTATGGAACGGGATATTATATTATGGGATGAAAGACATACAGTATTTTATACTTGTTCAATTTGTCTTCTGCAGCCTGCATGCATTCTTATACACTGGAGGCTGCTCAGTCCCATTGAGTAAGAAAGCATATTATGGGATGAAAGATGCATTTGCATTTTTTTTTATACTTGTTCAATCTGTCTTCTGCAGCCTGTATGTATTCTCATACATTGTAGGCTTTTCAGTCCCGTTCAGTAAGAAAACCGTTATAGACAAGCTCCCTGATGGCTTGGTCTGCGGCCGCTCTCTCTGCTTTCCTGAACACGAGTAAAGCTGAAAACCCTTTTAATTTAAGTTTATTTGATTGTTAATAAGTCACTTTCAGAGAGTTGTGCTGCAGATTGAGCTATCAGCATGCTGGCTTGAAGGATTTCACACTAAATGATGGACCTGAGTAGTCTGCAATGTATGAGAATACAGGCAGGCTGCAGAAGACCAACAGAACAAAATTTGGAAACCAATTGTAAATATTTTTTAATTTAGTAATGTAGGCAGTGCAATAAAATTGCCCCAAAGGTGTCCATAGCTGTTAAAGGCTACTAATATAATGTTATTATCCATATTGCTGGATTCATTTCTCTATCACATTATACAAAGCTTGTTTCCATGATTACGACCACCCTGCATTCCAGCATTGGTGGCCATACTTGCACACTATACTAAAAAGCACCAGCCTATATGAGCTTCCACAGTCCCGGCCACCAGAGAGGCCAGCGCTTTTTCCTATAGTGTGCAAGCACGGCCACAGCTGATCCGATCTGCAAAATTGTGTAATGGATGCGGACAGAAATATACAGTCGTGTGAATGGGCCCTAACACAGAGAATGCCATCAATCACTGTATGACACCACCTGCCTTGGAAGAAGCTGATTTGTTCATCTCTTACTGAATTAAAATTCCTATCTCCGTAAATATTGGCTCCAATGAGGCTGTATAAAGATGGCTGCCATTATCACAAGACTTTCTCAGCCTTTTGCGTGTGGCGTTACTTCACAATTAATTGGAACCTGAATTCATGGTACATGCTACAATCGTTAACGAATCCATTATCACATTAGCAGAGCATGCACAAGACTGAGAAAGTCTCTCGATAATGGCAGCCATCTTCATACAGTCTCATTGGAGCCAATAGATTTTACAGCATGCCTGTGGCATATCTGATTTGCTTATCACTAATATATATATACTGTATTTTTTGGACTATAAGACAAACTGGACTAAAATATTTTGCATCAGACCTTAGAGCACACCCCCAAATCAGACCCCCATTCTTCATCAGCCTCAGTCAAACCCCTCAACCTCCATCAGCCTCAGATCAGAGCCCCTGGCCTCCATCAGCCTCCCATCAGACCCCTCCAGCACCCATTAGCCTCAGATCAACCTTACATCAGACCCCCCCAGCCTCCTTCAGCCTTAGATCAGATACTTCCAGCCTCCATTAGCCTCAGATCAGCTTCCCATCAGACCCCCCAGCTCCCATCAGACTGAGATCAGAACCCCAATCAGCCTCAGATGGGAACCCACAGCCTCAGATCAGCCCATGTCAGCCTTCAAGCCCCCCATATCAGACCCCCCCCAGGCCCACTCATCCTCAGATCAGATCCCCCAGCCCCCATCAGACCCCCAGCACCCCCCAGCTCCCATCAGACTGAGATCAGACCCCAATCAGCCTCAGATGGGAACCCACAGACTCAGATCAGACCCCCAATTAGACCATATCAGCCTCTGATTAGACCCCCTCTCTCCAAGAAAAAAATGAATAAAAGGTTATCACAAAGTCATACAGACCTCAAAGTGGTATCAATAAAAACTACAGACTGTCTTGCAACAAATGAGACCTCACACATTTCAGTAGGGTTATGGGAGTCAGACTATGGCAATGAAAAGAAAAAACGGTTTCATTATTGAAACACAAGAAAAACTGTACAAAAGTGGTATGGCTATAATGGTACTGACTAGAGTTGAGCGAACACCTGGATGTTCGGGTTCGAGAAGTTCGGCCGAACATCCCGGAAATGTTCGGGTTCGGGATCCGAACCCGATCCGAACTTCGTCCCGAACCCGAACCCCATTGAAGTCAATGGGGACCCGAACTTTTCGGCACTAAAACGGCTGTAAAACAGCCCAGGAAAGGGCTAGAGGGCTGCAAAAGGCAGCAACATGTAGGTAAATCCCCTGCAAACAAATGTGGATAGGGAAATTAATTAAAATAAAAATTAAATAAATAAAAATTAACCAAAATCAATTGGAGAGAGGTTCCATAGCAGAGAATCTGGCTTCCCGTCACCCACCACTGGAACAGTCCATTCTCAGATATTTAGGCCCCGGCACCCAGGCAGAGGAGAGAGGTCCCGTAACAGAGAATCTGTCTTCATGTCAGCAGAGAATTAGTCTGCATGTCATAGCAGAGAATGAGGCTTCACGTCAGCCACCACTGCAACAGTCCATTGGCATATATTTAGGCCTAGCACACAGGCAGAGGAGAGAGGTCCCGTAACAGAGAATCTGGCTTCATGTCAGCAGAGAATCAGTCTGCATGTCATAGCAGAGAATGAGGCTTCACGTCAGCCACCACTGCAACAGTCCATTGGCATATATTTAGGCCCAGCACACACACAGGCAGAGGAGAGAGGTCCCGTAACAGAGAATCTGTCTTCATGTCAGCAGAGAATTAGTCTGCATGTCATAGCAGAGAATGAGGCTTCACGTCACCCACCACTGCAACAGTCCATTGGCATATATTTAGGCCTAGCACACAGGCAGAGCAGAGAGGTCCCGTAACAGACAATCTGGCTTCATGACAGCAGAGAATCAGTCTGCATGTCATAGCAGAGAATGAGGCTTCACGTCACCCACCACTGCAACAGTCCATTGGCATATATTTAGGCCTAGCACACAGGCAGAGGAGAGAGGTCCCGTAACAGAGAATCTGTCTTCATGTCAGCAGAGAATCAGTCTGCATGTCATAGCAGAGAATGAGGCTTCACGTCAGCCACCACTGCAACAGTCCATTGGCATATATTTAGGCCCAGCACCCAGGCAGAGGAGGGAGGTCCCGTAACAGAGAATCTGTCTTCATGTCAGCAGAGAATTAGTCTGCATGTCATAGCAGAGAATGAGGCTTCACGTCAGCCACCACTGCAACAGTCCATTGGCATATATTTAGGCCCAGCACACACACAGGCAGAGGAGAGAGGTCCCGTAACAGAGAATCTGGCTTCATGTCAGCAGAGAATCAGTCTGCATGTCATAGCAGAGAATGAGGCTTCACGTCAGCCACCACTGCAACAGTCCATTGGCATATATTTAGGCCCAGCACACACACAGGCAGAGGAGAGAGGTCCCGTAACAGAGAATCTGGCTTCATGTCAGCAGAGAATCAGTCTGCATGTCATAGCAGAGAATGAGGCTTCACGTCAGCCACCACTGCAACAGTCCATTGGCATATATTTAGGCCCAGCACCCAGGCAGAGGAGGGAGGTCCCGTAACAGAGAATCTGTCTTCATGTCAGCAGAGAATTAGTCTGCATGTCATAGCAGAGAATGAGGCTTCACGTCACCCACCACTGCAACAGTCCATTGGCATATATTTAGGCCTAGCACACAGGCAGAGCAGAGAGGTCCCGTAACAGACAATCTGGCTTCATGTCAGCAGAGAATCAGTCTGCATGTCATAGCAGAGAATGAGGCTTCACGTCACCCACCACTGCAACAGTCCATTGGCATATATTTAGGCCTAGCACACAGGCAGAGCAGAGAGGTCCCGTAACAGACAATCTGGCTTCATGACAGCAGAGAATCAGTCTGCATGTCATAGCAGAGAATGAGGCTTCACGTCACCCACCACTGCAACAGTCCATTGGCATATATTTAGGCCTAGCACACAGGCAGAGCAGAGAGGTCCCGTAACAGACGATCTGGCTTCATGTCAGCAGAGAATCAGTCTGCATGTCATAGCAGAGAATCAGGCTTCACGTCAGCCACCACTGCAACAGTCCATTGTCATAAATTTAGGCCCAGCACCCAGGCAGAGGAGAGAGGTCCCGTAACAGACAATCTGGCTTCATGTCAGCAGAGAATTAGTCTGCATGTCATAGCAGAGAATCAGGCTTCATGTCAGCCACCACTGCAACAGTCCATTGGCATATATTTAGGCCTAGCACACAGGCAGAGGAGAGGTTCATTCAACTTTGGGTAGCATCGCAATATAATGGTAAAATGAAAATAAAAATAGGATTGAATGAGGAAGTGCCCTGGAGTCCAATAATATATGGTTATGGGGAGGTAGTTAATGTCTAATCTGGACAAGGGACGGACAGGTCCTGTGGGATCCATGCCTGGTTCATTTTTATGAACGTCAGCTTGTCCACATTGGCTGTAGACAGGCGGCTGCGTTTGTCTGTAATGACGCCCCCTGCCGTGCTGAATACACGTTCAGACAAAACGCTGGCTGCCGGGCAGGCCAGCACCTCCAAGGCATAAAAGGCTAGCTCTGGCCACGTGGACAATTTAGAGACCCAGAAGTTGAATGGGGCCGAACCATCAGTCAGTACGTGGAGGGGTGTGCACACGTACTGTTCCACCATGTTAGTGAAATGTTGCCTCCTGCTAACACGTTGCGTATCAGGTGGTGGTGCAGTTAGCTGTGGCGTGTTGACAAAAGTTTTCCACATCTCTGCCATGCTAACCCTGCCCTCAGAGGAGCTGGCCGTGACACAGCTGCCTTGGCGACCTCTTGCTCCTCCTCTGCCTTGGCCTTGGGCTTCCACTTGTTCCCCTGTGACATTTGGGAATGCTCTCAGTAGCGCGTCTACCAACGTGCGCTTGTACTCGCGCATCTTCCTATCACGCTCCAGTGCAGGAAGTAAGGTGGGCACATTGTCTTTGTAGCGTGGATCCAGCAGGGTGGCAACCCAGTAGTCCGCACAGGTTAAAATGTGGGCAACTCTGCTGTCGTTGCGCAGGCACTGCAGCATGTAGTCGCTCATGTGTGCCAGGCTGCCCAGGGGTAAGGACAAGCTGTCCTCTGTGGGAGGCGTATCGTCATCGTCCTGCCTTTCCCCCCAGCCACGCACCAGTGATGGACCCGAGCTGCGTTGGGTGCCACCCCGCTGTGACCATGCTTCATCCTCATCCTCCTCCACCTCCTCCTCATCCTCGTCCTCCTCGTCCTCCAGTAGTGGGCCCTGGCTGGCCACATTTGTACCTGGCCTCTGCTGTTGCAAAAAACCTCCCTCTGAGTCACTTCGAAGAGACTGGCCTGAAAGTGCTAAAAATGACCCCTCTTCCTCATCCTCCTCCTCCTCCTCCTGGGCCACCTCCTGTTCCATCATCGCCCTAAGTGTTTTCTCAAGGAGACATAGAAGTGGTATTGTAACGCTGATAACGGTGTCATCGCCACTGGCCATGTTGGTGGAGTACTCGAAACAGCGCAACAGGGCACACAGGTCTCGCATGGAGGCCCAGTCATTGGTGGTGAAGTGGTGCTGTTCTGTAGTGCGACTGACCCGTGCGTGCTGCAGCTGAAACTCCACTATGGCCTGCTGCTGCTCGCACAGTCTGTCCAGCATGTGCAAGGTGGAGTTCCACCTGGTGGGCACGTCGCATATGAGGCGGTGAGCGGGAAGGCCGAAGTTACGCTGTAGCGCAGACAGGCGAGCAGCGGCAGGATGTGAACGCCGGAAGCGCGAACAGACGGCCCGCACTTTATGCAGCAGCTCTGACATGTCGGGGTAGTTGTGAATGAACTTCTGCACCACCAAATTCAGCACATGCGCCAAGCAAGGGATGTGCGTCAAATTGGCTAGTCCCAGAGCTGCAACGAGATTTCGCCCATTATCACACACCACCAGGCCGGGCTTGAGGCTCACCGGCAGCAACCACTCGTCGGTCTGTTGTTCAATACCCCGCCACAACTCCTGTGCGGTGTGGGGCCTGTCCCCCAAACATATGAGTTTCAGAATGGCCTGCTGACGTTTACCCCGGGCTGTGCTGAAGTTGGTGGTGAAGGTGTGTGGCTGACTGGATGAGCAGGTGGAAGAAGAGGAGGAGGAAGCCGAGAAGGAGGAGGTGGCAACAGGAGGCAAAGAATGTTGCCCTGCGATCCTTGGCGGCGGCAGGACGTGCGCCAAACAGCTCTCCGCCTGGGGCCCAGCTGCCACTACATTTACCCAGTGTGCAGTTAGGGAGATATAGCGTCCCTGGCCGTGCTTACTGGTCCACGTATCTGTGGTTAGGTGGACCTTGCTACAGATGGCGTTGCGCAGTGCACACTTGATTTTATCGGATACTTGGTTGTGCAGGGAAGGCACGGCTCTCTTGGAGAAGTAGTGCCGGCTGGGAACAACATACTGTGGGACAGCAAGCGACATGAGCTGTTTGAAGCTGTCTGTGTCCACCAGCCTAAATGACAGCATTTCATAGGCCAGTAGTTTAGAAATGCTGGCATTCAGGGCCAGGGATCGAGGGTGGCTAGGTGGGAATTTACGCTTTCTATCAAATGTTTGTGAGATGGAGAGCTGAACGCTGGCGTGTGACATGGTTGAGACGCTTGGTGACGGAGGTGGTGGTGGTGGTGTTGGTGGTACATCCCCTGTTTGCTGGGCGGCAGGTGCCAACGTTCCTCCAGAGGCGGAGGAAGAGGCCGAGGCGGCAGCAGCAGAATAGGCCGAGGCGGCAGCAGCAGAAGAGGTAGCAGGGGGAGCCTGAGTGACTTCCTTGGTTTTAAGGTGTTTACTCCACTGCAGTTCATGCTTTGCATGCAGGTGCCTGGTCATGCAGGTTGTGCTCAGGTTCAGAACGTTAATGCCTCGCTTCAGGCTCTGATGGCACAGCGTGCAAACCACTCGGGTCTTGTCGTCAGCACATTGTTTGAAGAAGTGCCATGCCAGGGAACTCCTTGAAGCTGCCTTTGGGGTGCTCGGTCCCAGATGGCGGCGGTCAGTAGCAGGCGGAGTCTCTTGGCGGCGGGTGTTCTGCTTTTGCCCACTGCTCCCTCTTTTGCTACGCTGTTGGCTCGGTCTCACCACTGCCTCTTCCTCCGAACTGTGAAAGTCAGTGGCACGACCTTCATTCCATGTGGGGTCTAGGACCTCATCGTCCCCTGCATCGTCTTCCACCCAGTCTTGATCCCTGACCTCCTGTTCAGTCTGCACACTGCAGAAAGACGCAGCAGTTGGCACCTGTGTTTCGTCATCATCAGAGACATGCTGAGGTGGTATTCCCATGTCCTCATCATCAGGAAACATAAGTGGTTGTGCGTCAGTGCATTCTATGTCTTTCACCGCTGGGGAAGGGCTAGGTGGATGCCCTTGGGAAACCCTGCCAGCGGAGTCTTCAAACAGCATAAGAGACTGCTGCATAACTTGAGGCTGAGACAGTTTCCCTGGTATGCATGGGGGTGATGTGACAGACTGATGGGGTTGGTTTTCAGGCGCCATCTGTGCGCTTTCTGCAGAAGACTGGGTGGGAGATAATGTGAACGTGCTGGATCCACTGTCGGCCACCCAATTGACTAATGCCTGTACCTGCTCAGGCCTTACCATCCTTAGAACGGCATTGGGCCCCACCATATATCGCTGTAAATTCTGGCGGCTACTGGGACCTGAGGTAGTTGGTACACTAGGACGTGTGGATGTGGCAGAACGGCCACGTCCTCTCCCAGCACCAGAGGGTCCACTAACACCACCACGACCATGTCCACGTCCGCGTCCCTTACTAGATGTTTTTCTCATTGTTATGGTTCACCACAACAACAAATATATTATTTGGCCCAATGTATTGTATTCAAATTCAGCGGGATATAAATTTGAGGCCTAGTATTTAGGCGCTGGGTGACCGGTATGGATTTAGTGACAGAATTAGACTTGGAAATGCACAGAAGCGTGTGTGTGAAGTTATTCTGAATGACCCAATGTGCACCTTGAATATTATATACCCTTTTTGGGATAGATTTCAAATAGCTCTGATATAGCAGGAACCACTAAATTATGAAATTGCTAAATTGGGAATTGTACTTCAACCCAGAACAAAAAATGTGCTTTGACGGGCACTAAATAACTTTCCCAGCTACAACAGTACAGCGGTAACGAGAGATTTAGAGGGATTTAAATTTGAGGCCTAGTATTTAGGCGCTGGGTGACAGGTATGGGTTTAGTGACAGAATTAGACTTGGAAATACACAGTAGCGGGTGTGTGTGAAGTTATTCTGAATGACCCAATGTGCACCTTCAATATTATATACCCTTTTTGGGATAGATTTCAAATAGCTCTGATATAGCAGGAACCACTAAATTATGAAATTGCTAAATTGGGAATTGTACTTCAACCCAGAACAAAAAATGTGCTTTGACGGACACTAAATATCTTGCCCAGCAACAACAGTACAGCGGTGGGTAACGAGAGATTTAGAGGGATTTAAATTTGAGGCCTAGTATTTAGGCGCTGGGTCACCGGTATGGATTTAGTGACAGAATTAGACTTGGAAATGCACAGAAGCGTGTGTGTGAAGTTATTCTGAATGACCCTATGTGCACCTTCAATATTATATACCCTTTTAGGGATAGATTTCAAATAGCTCTGATATAGCAGAAACCACTAAATTATGAAATTGCTAAATTGGGAATTGTACTTCAACCCAGAACAAAAAATGTGCTTTGACGGACACTAAATATCTTGCCCAGCAACAACAGTACAGCGGTGGGTAACGAGAGATTTAGAGGGATTTAAATTTGAGGCCTAGTATTTAGGCGCTGGGTGACAGGTATGGGTTTAGTGACAGAATTAGACTTGGAAATACACAGTAGCGGGTGTGTGTGAAGTTATTCTGAATGACCCAATGTGCACCTTCAATATTATATACCCTTTTAGGGATAGATTTCAAATAGCTCTGATATAGCAGGAACCACTAAATTATGAAATTGCTAAATTGGGAATTGTACTTCAACCCAGAACAAAAAATGTGCTTTGACGGACACTAAATATCTTGCCCAGCAACAACAGTACAGTGGTGGGTAACGAGAGATTTAGAGGGATTTAAATTTGAGGCCTAGTATTTAGGCGCTGGGTCACCGGTATGGATTTAGTGACAGAATTAGACTTGGAAATGCACAGAAGCGTGTGTGTGAAGTTATTCTGAATGACCCTATGTGCACCTTCAATATTATATACCCTTTTAGGGATAGATTTCAAATAGCTCTGATATAGCAGAAACCACTAAATTATGAAATTGCTAAATTGGGAATTGTACTTCAACCCAGAACAAAAAATGTGCTTTGACGGACACTAAATATCTTGCCCAGCAACAACAGTACAGCGGTGGGTAACGAGAGATTTAGAGGGATTTAAATTTGAGGCCTAGTATTTAGGCGCTGGGTCACCGGTATGGATTTAGTGACAGAATTAGACTTGGAAATGCACAGAAGCGTGTGTGTGAAGTTATTCTGAATGACCCTATGTGCACCTTCAATATTATATACCCTTTTAGGGATAGATTTCAAATAGCTCTGATATAGCAGAAACCACTAAATTATGAAATTGCTAAATTGGGAATTGTACTTCAACCCAGAACAAAAAATGTGCTTTGACGGACACTAAATATCTTGCCCAGCAACAACAGTACAGCGGTGGGTAACGAGAGATTTAGAGGGATTTAAATTTGAGGCCTAGTATTTAGGCGCTGGGTGACAGGTATGGGTTTAGTGACAGAATTAGACTTGGAAATACACAGTAGCGGGTGTGTGTGAAGTTATTCTGAATGACCCAATGTGCACCTTCAATATTATATACCCTTTTTGGGATAGATTTCAAATAGCTCTGATATAGCAGGAACCACTAAATTATGAAATTGCTAAATTGGGAATTGTACTTCAACCCAGAACAAAAAATGTGCTTTGACGGACACTAAATATCTTGCCCAGCAACAACAGTACAGCGGTGGGTAACGAGAGATTTAGAGGGATTTAAATTTGAGGCCTAGTATTTAGGCGCTGGGTCACCGGTATGGATTTAGTGACAGAATTAGACTTGGAAATGCACAGAAGCGTGTGTGTGAAGTTATTCTGAATGACCCTATGTGCACCTTCAATATTATATACCCTTTTAGGGATAGATTTCAAATAGCTCTGATATAGCAGAAACCACTAAATTATGAAATTGCTAAATTGGGAATTGTACTTCAACCCAGAACAAAAAATGTGCTTTGACGGACACTAAATATCTTGCCCAGCAACAACAGTACAGCGGTGGGTAACGAGAGATTTAGAGGGATTTAAATTTGAGGCCTAGTATTTAGGCGCTGGGTCACCGGTATGGATTTAGTGACAGAATTAGACTTGGAAATGCACAGAAGCGTGTGTGTGAAGTTATTCTGAATGACCCTATGTGCACCTTCAATATTATATACCCTTTTAGGGATAGATTTCAAATAGCTCTGATATAGCAGAAACCACTAAATTATGAAATTGCTAAATTGGGAATTGTACTTCAACCCAGAACAAAAAATGTGCTTTGACGGACACTAAATATCTTGCCCAGCAACAACAGTACAGTGGTGGGTAACGAGAGATTTAGAGGGATTTAAATTTGAGGCCTAGTATTTAGGCGCTGGGTCACCGGTATGGATTTAGTGACAGAATTAGACTTGGAAATGCACAGAAGCGTGTGTGTGAAGTTATTCTGAATGACCCTATGTGCACCTTCAATATTATATACCCTTTTAGGGATAGATTTCAAATAGCTCTGATATAGCAGAAACCACTAAATTATGAAATTGCTAAATTGGGAATTGTACTTCAACCCAGAACAAAAAATGTGCTTTGACGGACACTAAATATCTTGCCCAGCAACAACAGTACAGCGGTGGGTAACGAGAGATTTAGAGGGATTTAAATTTGAGGCCTAGTATTTAGGCGCTGGGTGACAGGTATGGGTTTAGTGACAGAATTAGACTTGGAAATACACAGTAGCGGGTGTGTGTGAAGTTATTCTGAATGACCCAATGTGCACCTTCAATATTATATACCCTTTTTGGGATAGATTTCAAATAGCTCTGATATAGCAGGAACCACTAAATTATGAAATTGCTAAATTGGGAATTGTATTTCAACCCAGAACAAGAAATGTGCTTGAACGGACACTAAATAACTCGCCCAGCTACAGCACTAGGGACAGATTTAGCTGGATATAAATTTGAGGCCTAGTATTTAGGCGCTGGGTGACCGGTATGGATTTAGTGACAGAATTAGACTGGGATATGGCCAAAAAATGAACAGACTATTGCTGGTTAAATGCACTTGGTGTGACAGCTTCACCCTGATGTAGGCTTTAGCCAAAAAACAACCACACCATTGAGGGTTAAATGCACTTGGTGACAGGCGCAGCTTGCCCCTGATTTTGTATATGGCCAAAAAATGAACAGACTATTGCTGGTTAAATGCACTTGGTGTGACAGCTTCACCCTGATGTAGGCTTTAGCCAAAAAACAACCACACCATTGAGGGTTAAATGCACTTGGTGACAGGCGCAGCTTGCCCCTGATTTTGTATATGGCCAAAAAATGAACAGACTATTGCTGGTTAAATGCACTTGGTGTGACAGCTTCACCCTGATGTAGGCTTTAGCCAAAAAACAACCACACCATTGAGGGTTAAATGCACTTGGTGACAGGCGCAGCTTGCCCCTGATTTTGTATATGGCCAAAAAATGAACAGACTATTGCTGGTTAAATGCACTTGGTGTGACAGCTTCACCCTGATGTAGGCTTTAGCCAAAAAACAACCACACCATTGAGGGTTAAATGCACTTGGTCGCAGCTTGTGCTGGCGCACCACAAGACACAAAATGGCCGCCGATCACCCCAGAAAAATGAGACTGACAAACGGTCTGTGCAGCCTAAAAACAGTGAGCAATTGAGGATCAGCAGCTCAATGATCCACAGCTGCAGATCGATCAGTTAATCAAGTCCTTTGGAGGAGTTAATCTGCCTAATCTCGCCCTACTGTCGCAGCCGCAACCTCTCCCTACGCTAATCAGAGCAGAGTGACGGGCGGCGCTATGTGACTCCAGCTTAAATAGAGGCTGGGTCACATGGTGCTCTGGCCAATCACAGCCATGCCAATAGTAGGCATGGCTGTGATGGCCTCTTGGGGCAAGTAGTATGACGCTTGTTGATTGGCTGCTTTGCAGCCTTTCAAAAAGCGCCAAGAAAGCGTCACAAAAGCGCGAAGAAAGCGACGAACACCGAACCCGAACCCGGACTTTTACGAAAATGTCCGGGTTCGGGTCCGTGTCACGGACACCCCAAAATTCGGTACGAACCCGAACTATACAGTTCGAGTTCGCTCATCCCTAGTACTGACCTGGAGAATGAAGAGCACGTCAGTTTTAACGTAAAAACAAAACCCATAAAACTGTGGCAGAATGTACAACGTGTCCCGCAAAAAACAAGTCCCCATAAGGCAATGTGAATAGAAAAATAAAAAGGTTATGGCTTCAAGAAGGCAGGGAGTAAAAAAACTAAAATGCAAAAAATGGAAAACCACTGTCAGGAAAGGGTTATTCTTTTTGTCACTTAGTGTATTAGATAGCATTAGTAAAGGTGTCCATTGTCTTATATACATGCATGTACAGTAGGGAAGTATTCCCCTGGATCTTCTCTGAAAAACAATTGCTTTCTTATGAGATGGAGTAGATACAATATATTTTATACATTTCAAGATCCTGGTAAACATTTACAAAGCAGTGCTCCAGACTAAACAAAATACCTAGGAGCCATTGGCTTCTGAGCTGAAAAATTTAGGAGCCAAATTACATTTTTAGTCGCCAAATTTAAATTTATATTTCTAATAAAAAAAGACTTGGAGCATGATGAGATGTAGGTCACAGTTGTGAGCCAGTTCTACATACAGCAGACTTCCTGCCAGCACTAGGAAACAAAGGAGTCTACAGCAACACATACCTCTTCCATCCAGTGACATCTCCTGTCATGTAGACCTTCTCTTTCCTCTTCTATTTTGCTTAATCCAGACTGCCATGACAAATTTTTTCAGCCGCATCTGGTTTCTGCAGAGTTTCTTAAAACATGTTAGATTTCTACATTTTTCTATAAGCCTCCCTACATTTTCAACACAACCTCCCCACCCTGGTTTCCCAACAATGTCATCCTGCTGTCCCTCTGAGTCCTGTGCCCACTGTGCTCCCCAATAACCCGGCTGAAAAGATACTGACCCCAGTAGACATAGTGTCACTGTGGTGCCTCCAGCAATTATAATGTCCCCAAGAGTGCCCTCCCCCAGTAATAATCATGTCCGTTAAAATGCCCCAAAAAATAATAATAAAACTCTATATTGTGCTCCCAGTAATAATGCCTGTATAGTGTCCCAAAAAATAATGTCCCTGTAATAGAAATGCTCCTACAGTGCCTGCAGCATTAATATCTCCTATTTTACCCCAGGTAATGTAGTAGTAGTAATGGCCATGTACAAAAAAATCCTGCTATAGTGCCCCAAGATTAAAATGCCCCCCAGTACATCCAATAATGCCCCATATATTTCCCTCATATTAAAAAATGCCCTGGTAATGCCCCTATAGAGAGTTTGTATGTAGGAATGGTAGTTTTACTGTCCCCTGTATTACAAATTCCTCTAGAGTGCCCCAATAATGCTGCCAGTTATGTCCCCCACAGACAACTCCATTATTAATGTTCTCCAAAGTGCCTCTCCAGTAGCAATGTCCCCCACAGTACCCTTTCAACAGTAAACTCCCCCACAGTGCCCCTCCAGTATTAATGTCCCCCACACCACCCCTCCAGTAGTAACGTCCCCCACACCACCCGTCCAGTAGTAATGTCCCTCACTGTGCTCCTCCTGTAGTAACGTCCCCTACAGTGCCCCTCCTGTAGAAACGTCCCCCACAGTGCCCCTCCTGTAGAAACGTCCCCCACAGTGCCCCTCCTGTAGTAACGCACCCCACAGTGCCCCTCCTGTAGTAACGTCCCCCACAGTGCCCCTTCCTGTAGTAATGTCCCCCACAGTGCCCCTCCTGTAGTAATGTCCCCCACAGTGCCCTTTCTGTAATAATGTCAGACACAGTGCCCCTCCTATAGTAATGTCCTCCAAAGTGTCCCTCCTGTAGTGTCCCTCATACTGCTCCCATTGAGTAATGCTCCCAAAGGGCCCCTTCTGTATTATGTCCACAATGCCCCCTGCAGTGCTATGATTCCTGTATGTAAAGGCCCCCAAGTCGGCAGTGAACGAACACTCACCTGTATCCCACATTTTCCAGCGCTCATGATGCAGGCTGCAACCTCTTCTCTTACAGCCTGAAATGGAGGGACACAGGCAGGCAAAAGGAAGCACATCACTTTGCTGTGTCCCGGCGCAGGCAGGCGTGATTTCGTCATCACGCATGAGCCGGCAATGATGATGTCATCATGCACGCCTGCGCGGGTATTTACTACCTCATAGGCGGTGGTGAAGAGAACTATCATCTCCTGTGCCCCGCTGCAGTATTGAACTACAGAGCTGCAGTGTTGGGTCTAGTCGCAAATGGAGACAAGACTAAAAAGTCTTGTCGCTATTTGTAAATTCTAAATCGCATTGGCGACCATTTTGGTCGCCATCTGGAGCACTGCAAAGTGGATCTAGCTTGTCTGTTATATAATCCTAAACTACAGTTCATTGAGACTGAGTGGGAGAGATTACAGCCACAACATTAATGTCCTGCTACTTACTTAAAGGGGTATTCCCATCTTAATGATCACTGTTAAATCTGTTAATGATTTGACAGTGATAATTTTTCTAAATACATTTTATTATCCAATTCCCAACCTTTTTGAGAAAATTAGTCCCCTCTTACCTGATGTTGTCTTTCGTCTCCCCTGGTTACGGCCACCTCTCCTGTCGGTTCCCGCCGGACCGTGCTTGCGCAGAAGACTAAAGATTCTCTCCCAGCCGGGCCGCACAATGTCCTGAACGCGCATGCCGCCGCGCATGCGCTATGATGACTTCTTCCTGCCAAGTATAGAACAGAGCCGCAAACGCGCACGCCGGCTCTGTATTATACAGGCCAGGAATAAGTCACCATGGAGCGTGCGCATTCAGGACATTGCGCGTCCCGGCCGGGAGAAAAACTTCAGTCTTCTGCGCAAGCTGGGCCTGGCCGGGAAAAGACGTCACTCAAGCCCAGCCGAATCCAGGAAGTGGACGTCGCGCTGGACGAAGGTAAGTATTAAAACTGAAGATGGGAATACCCCTTTAATCAAGTCCGGACCGATGAAAGGTCCTCTTTAAGTCCAGGCTTACAGTAAATGCACAGAAACTAGTTTCTTGCGAAAGGAGCCCCACAGGTAACTGATCCTAATTGTGTGCTACGAACTGTATTGTTGAGCTGCATGAAAAGGCCTTTTTTTTGCTTCATTGAGAATTAACTAATCCCCTTCCTTGTCAGACATTTACATGTAGAGCTCATGTTTCAGTAGGACTGTTTGCAGGTAGCTGCTGTTACTAGATACCAAGGAGCAGACTATTAATATATTATCTGGTTTGAACTTATTAAAAGTAATGAAACCTACAATTAAATAGTTCCATGTAGCTTGGCATTTATAGATACACCCTATTGAGCAAGGTAGTCATTGCCTAGAGTACATTCACATCCATGTTTGAAATCTGGCAGGTTGTTCTGGCAGAGGAATAGCCTGCTGGAGATCACCGGGCGTAGTCGGAAAATGTCGGAAACCGCCAGATGCCCAGCCACTTTCTGGCATAAATGCTGGGTTTTGGCCAGTCAAATGCCGCTGAATGCAGTGGTTTTTATTCAGCAAACAGCTGGCATTTATTCTGGATAAGGCTACTGGAACAGGGTAATGGATCTCCTAACACTAGTGTGAACCTAGCCGCAGGGGTAGGCAACCTCCGGCTCCCAGGTGTTGTGAAACTACAATTCCCAGCATGCTTCATTCATTTCTAAGAGAGTTCTTAGAAGAGCAGAGCAAGTATGCATACTGGGAGTTGTAGTTTCACAACAGCTGGGAGCCGGAGGTTGCCTACCCCTGAGTCCTAGCCCAAATGTAGATGTGAAATGTCCCGCTTTGTCCCACTTCTAAACCATTATTGCGAAAGCAATAAATCTTTATAATCTAAAATAATTCAAAAATCCAATACGTGACATACTAGTCTATATATCTATTTTTTTTAAGGAAATATTATGTGGACAGAACTGCTTGAGATGTGTCATCCATGCACCCAGAGCTTCTGAAGACTCTACATTAGTAAGCAACATATTCGGATGCTAACAAAAACAGGGCACAGAAATGTTTTCCTTATAAATCCATCTCAGGTTCAATGAAACTTCTCTCATGTGCAAGAGTTGGGACGCCTCCCCGACATTCGCTGTTTTTCCCACACAGCAGCACTACTGGCCATACACGGTGCAAAAAATTACAGCATTCCTTCCTTTAAAGGGCTCTGAACCCGGACATATCCCCTTCTTCCCCCACTTAGCCCCTCTGACATGAACATCGGAGCATTTCATGTTCCGATGCTTTCCCTTGCACTGCGCTGAATTGGGCAGGGGCTTTTTCTGCAGTTCCGGTGACGTACCGGATCTCTGCTAGGCGGAGGCTTCTGCCTAGCAGTGAGCCCGGTAACATCACCAGCACACATTTTGGCACTGCCCTGGCCTGTAAAACGCCTCCGCCTAGCAGTGTGAAAATGCTCAGATGCTCATATCAAAGGGTCTGAGTGCGGGAAGAAGGGGATATGTCAGGATTCAGCGGGCTGTGCTTCAGTTCCCTGAATGGATCTCAACACCGGAATCCAAATCCATTTTGATTTTGCACATCAGAATGCATCCGTTCTGTTAGGATGCAGTTGTGTGAAATCAAAATGGGGAAAAAACGGATCCGTCACTAAATACATTGAAAGTCAATGGGTGACTGATCCAGGTTTTTAGACTCCTAAAAAACATTCTGTCACTATTGACTTACATTGTTTTCAGTGCCGGATCCGTTTTTTTTCCCCTTTTTTTTATGAACGGACACAAAACCACAGCTTGCAGCGATTTTGTGTCCAGTCACAAAAACGAAATGCTGACGGAACGGAAGACATCCTGATGCATCCTGAACAGATCTCTTTCTATTCAGAATGCATGAGAACTACACGTAAACATTTTTTTTCCAGTATGGAGATTCTCTGCCGGATCTCACTACCGTAAAACAACAACGCAAGTGGGAATGTAGACGCATATACAGGATCCCTGTTCTTCTTGTATAGAATAGGTCATTTACTCATCATTATTTCCATGTGTATTATATATATTGAGGGTCATTTATCAAACTGTTGTAAAGTAGATCTGGCTTAGTTGCCCATAGCAACCAATCAGATTCCACCTTTCATTTCCAAAGGAGCTGCCCAAAATGAAAGAGGGAATCTGATTGGTTTCTATGGGTAACTAAACCAGTTCTACTTTACACCATTATCTTGAAAGTATCCTTAAGGTGTAGGTGCAGGATATTGCAGAGGGAGAGATAATGAACTGTTTAATATGTAGGTTTATTAAGGCTACATTCATATGAACGGGAAAAACACAGCCATTTTTAGAATCAATTGAAGTCAACGGGACTATTTACATAGCTGGGGTTTTTAGCCGCTGTCAAACAATAGCAGCTATTTAAACTGGAGTGCACCAGTTAAAAGCGGGTACAGAGGGCCTTTCAAGGTGTGTAATTAAAAAAAAAAAAAATACAGTACTTACCTCTTCCACTTGAATGTGTGGGGACACTTGCTCTTCACTGTATGTAGCAGGAAATAACCTGTGCTCCCAGCATGATGTCATCCTGCTGGGAGTACAGGTCCTGCTTTCTCCAGTGAAGGGGACGCTCACTACTCACTATATGTAGCAGGAAATAACCTGTGCTTCCAGCATGATGATGTCATCCTGCTGGGAGTACAGGTCCTGCTTTCTCCAGTGAAGGGGACGCTCACTACTCACTATATGTAGCAGGAAATAACCTGTGCTTCCAGCATGATGATGTCATCCTGCTGCGAGTACAGGTCCTGCTTTCTCCAGTGAAGGGGACACTCACTATATGTAGCAGGAAATAACCTGTGCTCCCAGCATGATGATGTCATCCTGCTGCGAGTACAGGTCCTGCTTTCTCCAGTGAAGGGGACGCTCACTACTCACAATATGTAGCAGGAAATAACCTGTGCTTCCAGCATGATGATGTCATCCTGCTGCGAGTACAGGTCCTGCTTTCTCCAGTGAAGGGGACGCTCACTACTCACTATATGTAGCAGGAAATAACCTGTGCTTCCAGCATGATGATGTCATCCTGCTGGGAGTACAGGTCCTGCTTTCTCCAGTGAAGGGGACGCTCACTACTCACAATATGTAGCAGGAAATAACCTGTGCTTCCAGCATGATGATGTCATCCTGCTGCGAGTACAGGTCCTGCTTTCTCCAGTGAAGGGGACACTCACTATATGTAGCAGGAAATAACCTGTGCTCCCAGCATGATGATGTCATCCTGCTGCGAGTACAGGTCCTGCTTTCTCCAGTGAAGGGGACACTCACTACTCACTATATGTAGCAGGAAATAACCTGTGCTCCCAGCATGATGATGTCATCCTGCTGGGAGTACAGGTCCTGCTTTTTTCAGTGAAGGGGACACTCACTCCTCACTGTATGTAGCAGGAAAGGTATGACGTTATCACACTGGGAGTGAAGGTTATTTACTGCTCCATTTAGTGAGCAAGCCTGTGTGCTTAAGTGGATGAGGTTTTTTTTGTTTGTTTTTTGACACATGCACAATGGAAGCCAAAGGGGGTATTAATAATACTGGGGGCCACCAATTGAGGTATTATTAATACTGGGCTCCACTAATGGAGGCATTATTAACACTGGGAGCCATTAATGGGGGCATTAATACTGGGGGCCATTAATAGGGGCATTATTATTACTGAGGGCCACTAATGGAAGCATTATTAATACTGGGGCTGCTTATGGAGACATTATTAATAATGGGGGCCACTAAGGGAGGCATTATTAATTCTCGGGGCTACTAATGAAGGCATTAATAATGCGGTTGGCCACCAATGGGAGAATTAATCATACTGGGGGCACTATGAGGGACATTATGAATACACAGGGCATTAGAGTGGTTGGGACTTAATGTTAAAAAAAAAGCCAATTGAACTCATCAATTTTTAAAATGTACGTTAAATTTGGACAGACGGCCAGAAAATAGATGCAAAAATGGTTTACAAATGTCCATGGAAAATGGACAGTGTGTCAAGTTTTCATGGCCATTTTTTCATGTGAATGTAGCCTAACAGCTTTCCATGTATCAGTGTGTACACAGCAGGTTGTCAGGTTCATAGTACAGTTAAAGCTCTACAATTTACATAAAACATATACGGTATACTAAAATACATAGAAAATATTATAGAAAAAAAAGCTGTGTGTCCATGGGAGATCATATTTCTCTCACTGCTAAGATCTGGATCCTGCACTTTACTTTAATGTGATAATGTGATAAATATGCAGTGAAATAACTCCCCCTCCACAAGAAAAAAATGTTAATAGATTTAAAGTTGAGGTTCACCTGAGCCGTGTCTAAATATCTCATTATTGTCAGTCTGTGAAAATATTCCTTAGTACTGGTGCTTTTGGGTTGCAGATCGCACAGCATCTAGTCCCATACCCTAAGGCCCCTTTCACATGGGCGAGTTTTCCGCGCGGGTGCGATGCGTGAGTTGAACGCATTGCACCCGCACTGAATCCTGACGCATTCATTTCTATGGGGCTGTTCACATGAGCGGTGATTTTCACGAATCACTTATGCGTTGCGTAAAAATTGCAGCATGTTCTATATTCTGCGTTTTTCACGTAACGCAGGCCCCATAGAAATGAATGGAGTTGCGTGAAAATCGCAAGCATCCGCAAGCAAGTGCTGATGCGGTGCGATTTTCACGCATGGTTGCTAGGTGACAGTCTATTCACTGTATTATTTTCCTTTATAACATGGTTATAAGGGAAAATAATAGCATTCTGAATACAGAATGCTTAGCATAATAGTGCTGGAAGGGTTAAAAAAAAAAAAAAGTTAACTCACCTTATCCCCTTGATCGCGTAGTTCCCGGTCGGTCTCTTCTTTAGCTGTGGGCTAAAGGACCTGTGGTGATGTCAGATCACATGCTCCATCACCATGGTGATGGACCATGTGATTGGAGCATGTGATCTGACATCACCACAGGTCATTTAGCCCACAGCTAAAGAAGAGACCGACCGGGAACTACGCTATCAAGAGGATAATGTGAGTTAACTTTTTAATTTTTTTTAACCCCTTCTTGCACTATTATACTAAGCATTCTGTATTCAGAATGCTATTATTTTCCCTTATAACCATGTTATAAGGGAAAATAATACAATCTTCAGAACATCAATCCCAAGCCCGAACTTCTGTGAAGAAGTTCGGGTTTGGGTACCAAACATGCGCGATTTTTCTCACGCGAGTGCAAAATTACAATGTTTTGCACTCGCGCGGAAAAATCGCGCATTTTCCCACAACGCACCCGCCTCTTATCCGGGCAAAAAACATGACGCCCGTGTGAAAGAGGCCTAAGAGTACAGTACACACACGTCAGTGCAGTTTATATAGTTTTTTTTACATACAGTTGCAAGTATGTGAACCCTTTGGAATGATATGGGTTTCTGCACAAATTGGTCATAAAATATGATCTGATCTTCATATAAGTCACAACAATAGACAATCACAGTCTGCTTAAACTAATAACACACAAAGAATTAAATGTTACCATGTTTTATTGAACACACCATGTAATCATTTACAGTGCAGGTGGAAAAAGTATGTGAACCCTTCGGATTTAATAACTGGTTGAACCACCTTTGGCAGCAATAACTTCAACCAAACGTTTCCTGTAGTTGCAGATCAGACGTGCACAACGGTCAGGAGTAATTCTTGACCATTCCTCTTTACAAAACTGTTTCAGTTCAGCAATATTCTTGGGATGTCTGGTGTGAATCGCTTTCTTGAGGTCATGCCACAGCATCTAAATCGGGTTGAGGTCAGGACTCTGACTGGGCCACTCCAGAAGGTGTATTTTCTTCTGTTTAAGCCATTCTGTTGTTGATTTACTTCTATGCTTTGGGTCGTTGTCCTGTTGCAACACCCATCTTCTGTTGAGCTTCAGCTGGTGGACAGATGGCCTTAAGTTCTCCTGCAAAATGTCTTGATAAATTTGGGAATTCATTTTCCCTTCGATGATAGCAATCCGTCCAGGCCCTGACGCAGCAAAGCAGCCCCAAACCATGATGCCCCCGCCACCATACTTCACAGTTGGGATGAGGTTTTGATGTTGGTGTGCTGTGCCTCTTTTTCTCCACACATAGTGTTGTGTGTTTCTTCCAAACAACTCAACTTTGGATTCATCTGTCCACAGAATATTTTGCCAGTACTGCTGTGGAACATCCAGGTGCTCTTGTGCAAACTGTAAACGTGCAGCAGTGTATTTTTTGGACAGCAGTGGCTTCCTCTGTGGTATCCTCCCATGAAATCCATTCTTGTTTAGTGTTTTACGTATCGTAGATTCGCGAACAGGGATGTTACCATACGCCAGAGACTTTTGTAAGTCTTTAGCTGACACTAGGATTCTTCTTCACCTCATTGAGCAGTCTGCGCTGTGCTCTTGCAGTCATCTTTACAGGACGGCCACTCCTAGGGAGAGTAGCAGCAGTGCTGAACTTTCTCCATTTATAGACAATTTGTCTTACCGTGGACTGATTAACAGCAAGGCTTTTGGACATACTTTTATAACCCTTTCCAGCTTTATGCAAGTCAACAATTCTTAATCGTAGGCCTTCTGAGAGCTCTTTTGTGTGAGGCATCATTCACATCAGGCAATGCTTCTTGTGAAAAGCAAACCCAGAACTGATGTGTGTTTTTTATAGAGCAGGGCAGCTGTAACCAACACCTCCAATCTCATCTCATTGATTGGACTCCAGTTGGATGACACCTCACTCCAATTAGCTCTTGGAGATGTCATTAGTCTAGGGCATGGATGTCAAACTCATGGCCCTCCAGATGTTGCAAAACTACAACTCCCATCATTCCCTGATAGCTGTAGTATGCCCAGGCATGATGGGAGTTGTAGTTTTGCAACAGCTGGAGGGCCACGAGTTTGACATCCCTGGTCTAGGGGTTCACTTACTTTTTCCACCTGCACTGTGAATGATTACATTGTGTGTTCAATAAAACATGGTAACATTTAATTCTTTGTGTGTTATTAGTTTAAGCAGACTGTGATTGTCTATTGTTGTGACTTAGATGAAGATCAGATCACATTTTATGACCAATTTGTGCAGAAATCCATATCATTCCAAAGGGTTAACATACTTTTTCTTGCAACTGTAGGTTTGCCCCTGATCTCACCCTTTGCCTTGCAAAAGGTGACATGTGCACTCAAAAGCGACACAAACAATTGACATCCTGAGGATGTCAAAAGCTGCACCGCAGGTTATTTTCCTCGCTCACAATTCCACTCCATGTACATGAGACTTTAAAAATCTCATCTGTTTAGCTGGTACTATATGGCGCTGCTGATTTTTAGGAACAAGAATCTGTGTTGAAAATTCCCACATAATACAGACTGTGGGGGGAAAACTTAATTTGCAGTAGTTTTGGTATTGGTTGGTCTTCACATTGTGAGGTTGTGCCAAATTTATGAAATGACCCACAGTAATAACATATTTACACCAGGGGGTTGGCTGTTGTGGAGATGCAAATTTTTTTGTGATTGTTTAAAAAGTCACACATCATAAATGAGACTTAAAAGGTGTTCTAATCTGAAATGCTTACCTACTTTTCACTCCACTTTTAAAAGTGACGAGGCTCATCAAATGTCGCTAAAATGTGGACCAAATGACACCATCACTTGCGACATCCTTACACCACAAAACTAGCATAGCAGATTTTCTGGCTTATTTTCTGGCCAGTTTTCGGGCGTATATCTGTTGCAGATAAATGCACAAAAGGTTATTTGTGCCGGAATCTATGACTTTTCCCTGTTCACGTCTAAAAAGAAGGGGACAGGCTGGCAGGCCCACCCCATTTATCATTTTCTACACCTGTTTTAGGCAAGGAAACTGGTGTAGATTTAGGCTGGCAGTGGTGGCGCTAAAGTTATGTAGAGGCCGGCGCCTCTATATAAATTCACGAATCCACCGCCAGCGCTGGGGTTATTAAGACCAGCACCTAAAATGTAAATCGTTTATAAACCTGAAGGAACCACTTGATGAGTACTCACTTTCTATGTCAAAAGCAGCGGCCTTCTACTAAAAGTCTGGTCCACATTTTTGAACAGTGCATTGTAAAAGATCTAATTTTTTTGCACAACAAATTGCAACCTTTGTATGCCACAGACACAACTTTATAAGGGTTTCCCATGGAGACTGAATATCGATCATAAAATCACAAAAGACAGCTGGAACCAACCAGGAACATATTTGTAACAGATGAGCACCTATAACGCCATGCTCTCTGCCGCACTACATTGTGCTAATTCACATAAGTACTGCAGAGCGCCTGCTTCAAAGCGTGAACTTTCCAAAATGTGAATCACTGGCACCTCTTCTGTACAGACCAAATGAGCTGGAAAAGCAGAGAGGTAAGAAGCCGGAAGTCTGCACATTTGGAAATGGAAATGTGAAAGAGAATAGGTAATTATAGAGGTTGTAAATCAAGATGGGCAGCTTATGAGTAAAGCAATTTATTTATAAACTCACTTAACTTTTAAGTAGATCCTGAATCAGCAACCTGATAAACAATGACAGATTGCAGATAGGTCATGGATTCAAATATATGGATAAAAGTATTGGACACAACTCTTAATCATTGACTTCAGGTTTTCATTCAGTTCCATTACCACAGGTGTATAAAATCCAGCCCCTAGCCATACAGTCTGCCTTTACAAACACTTGTGAAATGATAGGTCGTTGTAAAGAGCTTAATGAATTTCAGCAGGATACTGAAATAGGATGCCACCTCTGCAACAAGTCAGTTTGTGAAATTTCATCCCTTCCTAGATATTCCACCACAAACTATGACTGGTATTATTACAAAATGGAAGTGTTTAGCAACTCAGTCATGAAGTTGTAGACTCATAGATTTGGAAAAGACCGCGGCACTCTGAGTTCTGTTGCATGAACTTCTTATTTTTCTTTATTCTTACTCCATCCGAAAAACATTTATGTTTGGCCACTGGCCAACGTTTCGGTCTAACCTAGACCTTGTTCACGGCCTGGTACTGTACGTATATAGACAAAAGTAAGGAACATCAATGGGAAGAGTTGTTTGGGATACATTCAAAAAAGATAATAAGTAATAATTATAAGACGTAACATGATTCCTGTATGGCACATGACGCAAGGCGCCTGACATCATCGCGAGCGGGCGCATGTGCGGTGTGGTTATGGAACACAGAAAGGGAACTGGCAGACTGTGGCTTATGTGTGGTTAGTGTTTAAATATATTATGATTGCTTATGAAAAGGGGGGAGTGGCTAAATGTTATAATAATGAGAGGCAGTCAAAATACTATCTTGAAAGAGAGGCAGTCTTTGTGTATTTACCTTTTATATTGAGTATTGGAAACATAAGTATCTTATAGTATGTGTATACTGACTCCGATTGTTGTGATAGCGAACTATCCCTTGTAAGACCTCTATGCCTGGCCTATATAAGCAGATATAATCCCTGCGGACAATCCTTATCAGATAGCTGAACTCATCAATAAATTGTTCATCCACAAGTTACTTTATTCTGTACATCAGACAACAGGATACAGCAGAATGAATGGATCTCAGTATTATGCGGTCAAAAGATGATACTTTCTTTAGCGTACCATGAAGAATAAATGTGTCCCTGTTACATGTGGTCTGTTAGCTGCATCCATGACTCAGGACATCAACTGTGTAACAGTATAATGTGTCTATATTGTGATATATAGAAATGGCAAAATGTAAATCTAAAAGTAGTGGTTGAGAAACAGGCATATAATAATTATACCTCCTATTTTAGGGAGAACAGGGTTGATGTAACACATATAGTGGCATAGAATAGATAAGTTGGTATATGGGTAAGTATATAAATAGGTATATAGAATATATATTATCAAAATTATCCCCTAGATAATCTTAGGTCTATTGTTACTGGTTGGAGACATACTACCTGGCTGACTGGGATCATTTTATCTGTGGGAAATAAAAGTAAATAAAATGAACACTAAACATCATAGTTTTTGTGATACTAAATGCAAAATGTGATACAAATATCATAATATGCACAACATACCACACCACCCCCACCACCTACACCTTCTACCACATTATCTGTTCGATCACTAGGCCTTTAAAACAAAAGCAATTTTATGCCCCCCCCCCCCAAGACTAATCATGGAGTTGAGGCATTCATCAACCTCAAAGACCGAGAAATTAAAACAAACATTTCAGCTTTAAAAAGAGGCATTCTACAAACTCCCAAAAAACTGAAAAGTGAAGAACACATTGCCCTCAATACACTTCAACTAGAGAAATCGATCATTATCAAACCGGCGGACAAAGGCGGCGCGATAGAAGTAATGGATACCACAGCCTACATCCAAGAAATTCAAAGACAATTGGCTGACACAACCACCTACGAATAGGTCCAATGCAACCCTACCTCTCAACTAAAAAGTGACATCACTACCTTTCTTGACCACCACTTTCAAACAGGGACTATCGATAAAGCCACCTACACCTTTCTACTTAATGAAAACCCCATTCTACCAGTATTCTATATACTACCCAAAATCCATAAAAATCTGACCTACCAACCTGGAAGGCCCATTGTAGCTTCCACAGATTCTTTGCTCTCACCACTATCCATCTTTCTTGAAAAAATATTAGCCCCCTTGGTCAAACAAACACACTCCTTCCTTCTAGATACTTCTCACTTCTTATCCATTATCTCAAGTCTACAAAACATGTCCCCTGAAAGTATGCTTGTGACACTTGATGTCAACAGTTTATACACCTCTATCTCCCATGAGAAAGGCATTCAAGCTATCTCTTCACTTCTACCTAACCTCTGAATTCTCTTTTAGACAGTCCAATGGAAAAAATCTGTATTTGGTAAATGCCAGGACGTTACCTGTCTGACTGCATTGTGCCAACTGTAAAGTTTGGTGTAGGAATGATAATGCTATGGGGTAGTTTTTCAGGGGTTGGCCTAGAAACCTTAATACCAGTGAAGATAAATCTTAAAGGGGTTATCCCATGATTAATGTAAAACATTAAAATCTGACATCATATAGTACATGACAATCTCTTTCTAAGAAAGCTAGAACCAGCCCTGCACCTCACATGGATCCACAGATCTCCATTCATTGATCTTCTATATTTATATCATGCTGGTAGATCAAGGGGAGTGTCTTTTCTGCTGCAGCTAAGGGGGCGTGTCTCAGCTCTCCCTATCACAACTCAGGAGGCAGTTGAAGGATGAAACTGAGCATGTGCGGCCTTCTCAGTAAGCTTGACAAAGACATAAGGAAAAGAGCAAAGAGCAAGTGGCTCTATACAAATACATTTTATTGAATAACTCAGTGGCTATGCTTGGGACAACCCCTTTAATGGTTCGGAATACCAAGACCGGAATACCAATTTTGGACAATTGTATACTTCCAACTTTGTGGGAACAGTTTGGGAACGGCTCTTTTCTGTTCCAACAGGACTGTTCCCCAGTGCACAAAGTAAGGTCCATAAAGGCTTGGGTGGGGGAGTTTGTTGTGGAAGAACTTGACTGGCCTGCATAGAGCCATGTCCTTAACCCCATCAAATACCTTTGGGAGGATCTAGAACAGAGATCGTGAGCCAGTCCCTCTCGTCCAACATCACTGTCTGACTTATGCCTGATCAGTCAAAAAAAATGCATTGAAATGCCGGATCCGTCTTTCTGGTGTCATCCGGCAAAACGGATCCGTCATTTTTTTTTTTCACCTGTGAAAACCTGTGCATGCTCAGACCGGAAGGACGGATCCGGCATACCGGTATTTTTCCACGAATACATTCCTATGGAAAAAAAGTCCCAGATCCGGCCGTCAGGCAAGTCGTCATTTTTTTTGTTCGCCGGAGATAAAACCGTAAGCATGCTACAGTTTTCTCTTTTGCCTGAATAGTCAAAATGACTGAACGGAGGACATCCTTATGCATCCTGAACGGATTACTCTCCATTCAGAATGCATGGGGATATAACTGATCATTTATTTTCCGGCATTGAGCCCTTTTGATGGAACTCAGTGCCGGAAAAGAAAAACGCTAGTGTGAAAGGACCCTTAGAATCTGGGACAAATCTGCACCAAAATCCGCTGCAAAATTCACAAGTAATGCAGATTAGTTTCACAAATGTAGTGAACTCCACATGCAAATGCACATGGAAAATCTGAAGCAAATATATTCATGTGTGCAGGTACAGTAGCCTTGAATTGTGTCAGTAAAAATGGCAGGGGATTTATAAGGTCCCTTTTACACATAAATTTGCCTCAGCCTTTCTTTACCGCTAAAAAATGCTTGTAAAAATGGATGAGGTCATCTGCATTTTTATGGTGTTTTTCAGAGTTTTTTTTTATACATACATGAATTGCATTTTTTAGGTGTTTTTCTTTATAGTGAAAGGGAAAAGCACCATTGCTACAGCATGCTGCATTTAAAAAAAAATGGCATGGGAACAAGCAATCCACCACAATTGAAAAACATTCCCACTAGCAATAAAATTTGTGTGGCATGCATTATAAAATTCACTGATTTTCTGCTAACATCTGGAGTTTTTCCTGGAAAATCCCCCCCCCCCCCCAACAAAAAAAAAAACTAAGAAAATAAAAACGCATGTTAAAAAAGACATAAACAGCATAAAAAAAAATACTGTATGTGTGAACCCAATCTACATAAGGTTTTTATGCATAATATCTTTATTCCCAACACTAGAAAAGTGGGGAAGAAAATCACCAACTGGTACATTCCTTGTCTGGGAACGCTCTATATGTAGACATTCTTAAATAGACTTCTATAAAAATGTTCCTTAAAGGGGATGTCCTATGAAGACAACTTATCCTTTACCAGGATAAAAGATGTGTCTGATCGTCAGGGGTCTGACCTCTGGGGTCCCCAACATGCATGAGAATGGGGGCTTGTGCTCTCTGTTTTGAATGGAGCAGTGGTCACAGCTGCATTCAGCTATACTGTGTTGCCGGAGATAGTCTAGTACAAGCCCTCAGCTATCTCCAGCAGTATCAAGGAGCTGAATGGAGAAGTGGGCATGTGTGCATTCCATTCAAACAGGAAGAACCAGTCCTCATTCTCATGATCAGCAGGGGTCCCAGCTTTTGGATCTCTGCCAACCAGACACTTATCCCCTAACTTGTTGATTGGAGATAAGTTGCCTTAATGGGACAACCTCCTTAAAGCTATAATCCTTCAGCTGAAAACAGTACCAACTGTCATATTGTCTTAACTCTGTCTGTTTCATGGTAAATGGGCAAAAACAGGTTAATTGTGCAAGAGATGCACTTTTCATACACAGTATGGCCAACAGCAACAAATAATGAAATATACCTAAGGTGGGTATTATGTAGATCAATAGGTCACTTCTAAACTTGTGAAACACTGGGAATATGAGTATCAACACCAAACATAGGAACTAACTGGGGGAAGTACACATTATTGCACCACTGGAAGTTTTAATAGTAGCAGTTCTAGGAAATATCATTAAAATGTTTCAGTAGAATATGTTACTACATATGAATAATAATCTAAATTAGGGAAATAACGCCTCCCCCTCCAATGAAGGTAATTCAAGTCTTAAGCCTGTATTACAACCGCCGATTTCTTGGCAGATGATTGCTAACGAGTGTTGGTATGAACGCTCATTAGCGATCATCTTGAAGTGCTGCCGATTGCCCAATGAACGTGCAAACCTTAGTTCACTGGGCAATCCATATCTTTTGACATGTTAAAAAATTATCATTTGCAGGCGGCATATATCTGTCGCTGGCAAACCACTATAGATTGCTGCATGTAATAGCATGAGATGTAATAGCAGCTAACTCCTCCACTAGCAAGCAGGCGATTGCCGGGAGGGAAGCATTTGTCTGCCACATCGGGCTGTGTAATACAGCCTTTACAGTTCAGTGAATTTAAAGTTAAGGTTTACTGGATATAACTATCCAAATTGCATTGAAATGGGGTTTTCTTAGATAGCCAGTATGCAGAATAAATGGTGGAACTGACAATCTAGTCTGGATAAGGGGGTGGTCTTCTTTAGGGGCCTATTCAGACAGTTGTAGTGCTTTGCGGATCCGCACATGGCCATAACCGTAATAGAAAATGCCTCTTCTTGTCCGCAAGAATAGGACATGCGGACACGAATAGGACATGTTCTATCTTTTTCTTGGAGCCAAGGAACGGATCCACGGATGCAGACAGCACACAGTTTGCGGGCCCACTGAAATGAATAGGTCCGCACCAGTTCCGCAAAATTGCGGAACGGATGCGGACTCATTCATACGGCCGTCTGAATGAGCCCTAAGAAGTGGTCTTTTAGAGAGGCTTCACTCTATGTTATGGGTGGGAGTCTGGAAAAGGACTCGCAGGGGGAGGGGGGATTTATCAAACCCTGAATGCCAGAATTCTGAGGTAAAAAGTAGCAAAATATGATTTTCATCTTTTTGAGCTTTCTTGCGAAAAAGTGTTGTGATATTTAGTATTTTCACACCACACAGTCCACTTTTGGAAACTCGGTGGTAAAGTGGGCATGGTTATGCTTGTTGAGAATGATTTATCAGGAAGTTAGATTTATAAGCTGCAGATTTTCAAAAAACTACAAAAAAAAATTCCCAATCTCACTCAAGTAAAAGTGTGCAGGAAAAGGTGGTATAACATCTCAAGACATCAAAGAAAAAAAAGCTCAACAGACCATGCCTTTCCAACTATATAATAAAATAGTGGTAAGTCAATCAAATAATGCACGAAAACAAAAATGGGAAAAGCAAAACTGTACATATATGCTCTAAAAACATAGAAAAACAACATGTGACTAAATAAATATAATGTTTTTAATCACATGAAAATTTTACAAAGTACAATCTTAAAACAATACTAAACAGCCACAGCCTGAGTCTGAAGTCAGACTTAAAGGGTTATTCTGGTGATAACAAGTCATGTGGTGATGGGGGATACCTATTACATGAGCGGGGGAACAGTGAGGCCCCCAATGATCACAGAATAGGGACCTCTTACCCAGCAGTGCCCCAGTGGGCAAGTCAGGCATGCACACTGCAGCTTCAGTCATATCTATGGGACTGCCGGAGACAGCTGAGTACCACAGGGGTAACGGGGGGGGGGGGGGGGGGGGCTCTTTTACCGTGATCGGTTGGAGTCCCAGCTCATACAGTATCTCAAAGTGAACTTCTTTTTAGGTGCAATAGGCATAAGGAACCTCATTAACAGCTGAATTGTGGAACTCAATATTTACTAACAATTCTTTAGTATCAAGAGCTCCAAACTCAAAACTAAGCAGTTTCCTCACTAGTATAGTGATTCTGCAGACATGTTAAGGAGAAAGCAAAGTGTAATATAGTCATGCATTAAATAGTAACAGTACAGTACTGTTAGTAATAATGCACTGTAAAGTATAAATATATATATATCTTAATACTGATAAACCAGTGACTAATAAATGTGTTATAAACAACAAGGCTGGACTGTATCATATACATACAATAATGATCAACTGCATGTTTTGTTTTACAATAATGATCAACTGTACTTCTGACTAGCAGGGAACGCTGTAGAAAGGAATGCCATTTCTGTAGTACTCACCTTGCATAATAGCCAGGAGACTGTACATAACAAGGTAACCCTTGGGATTGTTACAGCACTGCAGACAGCTCGGAGTAATTTTGCCCCATCCACATGGACCCTCTTTGAACTCTTCATCTATATGGTGGGCCTGTGATTCCTTCACTCCATCTTTAACCTTGATTTCTTTATCAACGATCTGTAAGCCCACTTCACCCAAAGTGGTAAATACAGGGTTGTCTATGCCTCCTTCCATGACATACACTTGACAGTCCAACCTAGGGTGTGTGGAGGGCAGAAGCTTCTTGAAGGATCCTTGGAATGATAGCAGTGCTCCTGAGAAGTTATCTGTGCAGGGTGCACAAGTTCTTCTGCCGCTTGGCAAGTGAAGCAAAACAATATCATCTTGGTCAGACATGTGTTGAGTCATAAGCAAGGTGGAGAAACCTTTTTTTTTTTTCTTGGCTGCAGTTTGGGGTGAACTCACCTGCCAGTGAAAAAACACCCCTTCCACCCCTTTATCTCACCTGTCCCTGTCTTCCCACCTGAGGGCATAGATCACATGAGCAGACAACGCCTGCTGTACCTGTCTTCCACCTCCTCCCGTTCCTCCTCCCTTCACAAAGCACATCCACTGTATTCATAGACTGTGAGCTCACATGCTGGTTTTCTGTGAAACACCCTGGTTTTGGCACAGAAAGCAGAAGTTCTTCTACTCATCTCATTTAACCTCCATTCAAATGCAAAAATTGTATAATCCATATCCATTTAACTTCCACCTATTAATTATTTACTCATATCTGTGGGTTGTAAGCGAAGATCACAGCAGGTTACTGGCACTGTGCACTACAGGTAATTACCGGTAGGGAGGTATGGAAGCCTCTCTCCTTTCACTCTAGATTTCTTGTCATGCCTGCTTAAATAGAAAAAAATAGCTGCCCATGCGTCCTGGGACTTGTGAGCTGAACGTTCGTATGCTCAATAGTGCTGCACCACAAACTGGAAGGTAAAGAGATGGATATGAATTTGTTACCTACTGTAATTAAATTTGTTGAGTCTATTTCATTTTGAGCAAATTATGCTTTTTAAAATCTTAAATACAGCACTAGCAGTTACAAAAATAATATATCAATCATTAAACATTAGTTTAAAAAATATGGCTGCTGAGCTGTCATGGACTTGTGGTTCCAAGTGAGTTAAGCATTCACGTGTTTAAAAGAGTTCTCTTATCATGTGTATGGGGTTAGCTCTTCTCCGGGGGTCATTCACACAAGTATCTTCTCCATACACCAAGTTTAAGGTCCAAACATTGCTTTATTTGGCACCTCAGCAAAACAAACATAATTCATACAAAATAAACACCTGCCCGGCTGGGCTCTAACTAAACATAAATAAACTGAGATTAAACAGGTATATCGTCAAAAATAAATCCTTTATTGAATTAATGACACATAAAAACGAGACATGAGACAACAGATAAAAAATGGCTACATCTGAGGAGGCATGTTAACACAAATGAGACATGGGGGGGGAGGGGTTTAGGAGTATGCAATGTGCAAAAGGCGGTAGAAAAAAGGAGTACAATACCTCACTGATTTCTGTATGTATAACTGCAACCACAGATATAAAAATGCAAAAGTGCAAATACTGAGTGGCAAAACACCATATCAAAAAAGTGGTTGCAGATAACACCGCAACATATGGATGTCTGATGGTTCCAAGTTGTGGGACCATATAACAGCCAACAGAAGGTTAAAGTGCAAGTGCATAAGAAGTCACCATATCAAATGGTCAGATACCACAATTGCAGCTGTGGTGACAGCTTAAACCTCCAAATACATGCAAAACTGGCTCAGGTGCACAGTGAACATCCACCTGTGGATAACCCAAGTGGGTATAGCTGAGCACCTGGAGCCAATGAGCACATCCCTCAAAGTCCACAACAATATAGCATGTCTACATACCCATAGATGTGGGGATGTACACCTCAGGAGAGCCACGTAACCCCGACACGCGTTTCGGCGAATTCCTTCCTCTGGGGGAGGCATCATCAGAGCTGTCCTATGCATGTCTCCTTCTCAAACTGCACCATCCTTGTAAAAGCATATCTGGTGATATATCTACCTTTGTTTCAGGGACATGATGTTATGCAGAGATGTTCAGTTGTAATTGTTACTCAGGGAGTTGATATGACTGTTAGATAGGTATGTAATCTTATGTATAGGCAGCCATTTTACCATGTGCTTTCACTGTTAATGTAATGTTACTGTACGAGCAATCTTAATAATAACAATCTTAATTAATGCTTAATACTTATACATGCTATGTGTATACTTGCAGTTTTACCACACATATACAATCTCTCACTCATGCGCACACCCCAGGAAGTACAACCTGTTGACCAATAAACAAGTTAGACTACAAATAACAGTCCTCTTATTTGGAAGACAGGAATGGCTTATGCTGAATGTCAGACTGCACACTGGGACGGCGTTGGATTGGCTGTCCCTCCACAACTGGTGCATTCCAGGCAGGCCAGAAGGTCCATTTTGTGCTGCTCTACAAATACTGTAAAGACTGCACACTGTGTGAACGTGTAAGAAGACAGAACACAATATATCCGATGACAGAACCCCTTTAAAAGTGCAGCAGCATAAGGCTACTTTCACATTGGCATTTTGGCTCTCTGTTTATGAGATCCTTTCAGGGCTCTCACAAGCGGTCCAAAACAGATCAATTTGGCACTAATGCATTCTGAATGGAAAAGGATCCGCTCAGAATGCACCAGTTTGCCTCCGTTCCATCTCCATTCCACTTTGGAGGCGGACACCAAAACACTGCTTGCAGTGTTTTGGTGTCCGTCTGACGAAACTGGGCCAAATTGATCCCTTCTGACACACAATGTAAGTCAATGGGGACGGATGCATTTTCTATGACACAAAAGAAAACGGATCCGTCCTCCATTGAATATTAATGGTGTTCAAGACGGATCTGTCTTGGCTATGTTAAAGATAATTCAAATGGATCCATTCTGAACGCATCCAGACAGTTGTATTATCTGAACGGATCCATCTGTGCAGGATCCACACCAAACGCTAGTGTGAAAGTAGCCTAATTCCTTAGATAATGAGATGGACAATTAATAATACATTAATTTGTCAATTCTATGTTATTTAATACAGTCAATTCTGTGCAAAAATATGCTTTTAAATTGAAATATGTAGTAACATTTCATGGACGCTATGGAACCATGAAGTACTTTGGAATGACCCTGATTTGATAGGCATACACAAGTTCCTTATGTGGAATCTTCCCTCAAAAATTTTAAATTTGGAGCAGCCAGCATTGCATGTCATATAACTGAGGCAATCAGAAAGACACCTTATTATGGTACACAAACACTGGAGATTTATAATATGACTAGTTTGGATGGCAATGCAGGACCTCTGGCTGCCAAGAAGCCTCAGTGGCTGCAAAAAGCGCAAATCTTGACACATAAGGCTGAGGTTACACTGTGATCTTGAGCGTGAAAAAGACTACCAATCGCAGTATAGCAGTGCAGCTATAGAAATGAATGGGGTCACAGCGTTACTAGCAAGTTGCCACAACCTCAACCCCAGAGGTTTTTGCAATTCTCGAATCTCGGTCACAGGAACTTGTGAGTGGTGCTGCAACCCCATTAGTTTCTGTGGATGGACTGCAACACTCCGATCCTTAGTTGCACCTAAGATCAATGTGTAGCCCCAGCTTAAAGTGTTGACCTGCCACAACAGTGTCGGTATCCAATTGATAACTGCTATTGTTACTTACCCTCCTTGCTCAGTTTCTCTTCATCTTCAGGTGCCACCAAACTGGGTCCTAACATTATCTAATGTTAGGATGTAGTTTAGATGGTGTACATATTGGCCTGATTCTGCCGTGATCTAAAGCTACATAGGGGTCTGGGGGATTAGAGGTTAATTATATGGGGGGGAAGGGGGGGGGGTCTGGTGCCTGGATATTTTTTACTGTTTGATCTGGGGTCTGAAATGTCTGTAATTATTTAGGGGTCTGACCTAGGATTTTGATTCATTTGGGAGTCTGGTCTGGGGGCTAAATGTATCTGGTCTGGTCTGGAGTCAGCATTAATTAAGGCTCTTGGTATAAGGTCTAGATTAGCTGAGGAGTCTGGTATGGGGTCTGAATATATATATATATATATATATATATATTAGCTATGGTTTGAAGTCTGAATTTATTTACGGATCTGGTCAGAAGCCATAATGGCTAGATGGGGATTCAGAGAAGATGACACCTGTCAGACACTGGATTTAAAGAGGATTTGTCAGCTCTCCTGAAATGTTTTGTTTATCAAGAGGATGTGTCCCAACACTGTCTGATACTGTCAGGAATTACTGGACAATGTCACTTTGTAGGGACACACCCCTATGACAAAGGGAGTGGTAACACCCAGCAGACTATAAATTCATATTCACACTACTCCTTGATAATAAAACATCTGAAAAAAATATGTTTGTACTGCTTTCCCAGCCCCTAACTTGTGCTGTCAGCAGTTTTGCATGGTCATCGATCATTCAACAAAAGAACAAACTGATATTTTTTGGGCATAGATATATATGGCAGGGGATATGTTGCCGACAATAATGTAAATGAATAGCTGCGCAAATGGTCATAATTGATGAAGGATCATTCATGTGGCCACTTATTCGAGCATTGCTCTGCTTGGGTGAAACATCTTGAAACTAGCGCCAATCGATTATAGGCAACCGTCACTGGCAGAAATCTTCTGTGTCAAAGAGCTCATTAAACCCATGATATGTTCAGTGTGTGAATGGAGTGACTCTTAAAGTCCATTGTTATGGAAACAGGAGATTATACAACATTGTACATTCCCACTGCATAATCTATTTTACAAGGTGGTTACCAACAGTTTTGAGTAGAGATGGAAAATTAATAATTCCTAATTTGAACAAAAGACAAACCAAGGTTTAGAGGTTCAAAGCACAATGACCCCATAATGCAACATCTACCTATGATTCCGTCTTTATAAAAACAAGCACTCCTCCACTCCACAGCAATCTGCAGCTGATATATACTGTGAGACATAGAAGCTGCAGTAGCCAAACACAGTAACAGGTTTAATAACCTATTAAAAAAGGTTTCTCAGACTAAGGCCTCATGCACACGACCGTTTTTTCATTCCGTGTCCATTGTTCCGTATTTCATGATTTTCTGTGGACCCATTGACTTTCAATGGGTCCGTTGAAAACTCGGCTAATGCATCGTTTGTCATCCGCGTCTATGATCCGTGGTTCCAGTCCGTCAAAAAAAATATAACCTGTCCTATTTTTTTCACGGAAAACGGTTCGCGGACCCATTCAAGTCAATGGGTCCGTGAAAAAACGCGGAGGCACACAAGATTGTCATCCGCGTTAGTTTTTTTCCTATCATTTGCATGGCAAACTTGACTTAGACTTTTTTTTACTTTTCTTCATGTCTGGTGATCCTCCAAAAATAAAGGAAGACACACGGAAACAAAAACGGAAACGGATCAAGGAACAATGGAACTCTATTTTGCGGAACGGAACACAACAACAGTCGTGTGCATGAGGCCTAAGGGCTCATGCACACGACCGTATGGGTTTTTCTGTGTTTTACGGTCCGTTTTTTACCGATCCGTTGTTCCGTTTTTTGTTTCCGTTGTGTTTCCGTTTCCTTTCCGTTTTTCCGTTCTGTAATTACATAGAAAAAATTGGGCTGGGCATAACATTTTCAATAGATGGTTCCGCAAAAACGGAACAGGTACGGAAGACATATGGATGCATTTCCGTATGTGTTCCGTTTTTTTTGCGGACCCATTGACTTGAATGGAGCCAAGCACCGTGATTTGCGGACAAGAGTAGGACATGTTCTATCTTTTCACAGTACGGAAATACGGAAATACTGAAACGGAATGCACACAGAGACACTTCAGTTTTTTTTTTTTTGCTGAACCATTGAAATTAATGGTTCAGTATACGGACCGCATACTGAACTGAAAAAACGGCCAGTATACTAAATACAAAATACTGTGGTGTGCATGAGCCCTAAGGCTACATGCACACCACAGTTGGCATCCGTTTTTTGGGAGGATCAGTTTTTTTCCACAGATCCCTTGTAATAAATGCCTATCTTTGTCCGCAAATGTGAAAAAAGTAGGACATGCACTATTTTTTTTTGCTGAAGGGAAACACGGACAACGGACGCGGAACACAAACGGATGAACTATCAGCATTTTTTTGCTGACCCATTGAAATGAATGGGTCCCTATCCTATCCGCAATAAAAACCGAACAGAGGCCAAGAAAAACAACTGTCGTGTGCACGAGGCCTTAAATCAGGGATGTCAAACTCGTGGCCCTCCAGCGGTTGCAAAACTACAACTCCCATCATGCCTGGGCATACTACAGCTATCAGGGAATGATGGGAGTTGTAGTTTTGCAACATCTGGAGGGCCATGAGTTTGACATCCATGCCTTAAATACATCTACACAATTCTTTACATCAAAATGTCAGACGCCATTAGGGATACCCAATGGATCCATTATACAGACAAATCAAGCATTCTGGGTACTTTTTTTGTTCCCATGATGAAGCAATTTTTTTTTTATATTTTGATGAAAGTGTGAACTGAGCCTTTTCAATTAGGTATTTCAGTTAGCAGAATGTTGGGTTTGCAGATCAGCCTGTAAGAAGCTGATCATGCTGAGTATCATTGCTGGTAGACTTTTGCCATCTTTGTCAAGGAAACAATATGACTGCAGGTTTTGCCAGCAGTGCCCACTGTAAAGGCCCATTGACAGGGGCTTACTGAGAAGTCAGTTTTTGGGAATGAACCATTTCTTCCCGATAACTGCCTGCTTGTTAGTGGAGGTGAGAGGTGCACTTATATGCAGCATGCATTTCCTCTGTATGGGGATGGCTGTTGCTATAAGGAATCATTGCTTCTGTTTACAAAGCACAATCTGTTGCTCATAAATGTAGGTTCTTTCACCCAATAAACGAGCACAGGGCAATCATACGTATCCTTATTTCCAATAAATGGCCCAGTAATTGGCCCGTGCAAAGGGATCAGTCACCATAAGGCCTCTTTCACACGAACGTGACGGATTAAGGCCACTTTCATACCACCGTATGGCTATTTCAGTGTTTTGCGGTCTGTTTTTCACGGATCCTTTGTTCCATTTTTTGTTTCCGTTGTGTTTCCATTTCGGTTCTGTTTTTCCGTTCCGTTTTTCTGTATGGCATATACAGTATACAGTAATTACATAGAACAAATTGGGCTGGGCATAACATTTTCAATAGATGGTTCCGCAAAAAACGGAATGGATACACAAGACATATGGGTGCATTTCCGTATGCATTCCATTTTTTTGGCTGACCCATTCACTTTAATGGAGCCACGGAACGTGATTTGCAGCGAAATATAGAACATGTTCTATCCTTCCACGAAACGGAGATACGGAAATGCGGAAATGAAATACATATGGAGTACATTCCGTTTTTTTTGCGGACTCATTGAAATGAATGGTTCCGACAGACTGTATACGGAACGCAAAAAACGGCCCGCAAAACGGAAAAAAAAAACGGTAGTGTGAAAGAGGCCTAAGTTCAGATGTGTTCAGGGTGCATTCAGTGAAACTCGCATTATTTTGTAAGTTCAGCCAGTTTGTCTGCAATGGGTTTTGACGTGTTTTTCACGCGCGTGATAAAAAACCTGAAGGTTTACAAACAACATCTCCTAGCAACCATCAGTGAAAAACGCATCGCATCCGCACTTGCTTCCGAATGGAATGCATTTTTCACTGAAGCCAGATTCACTTCTATGGGGCCAAAGCTGCGTAAAAAACTCAGAATATAGAACATGCAGCGTTTTTCACGCAACGCAGAACTGATGCGTGAAAAAAACGCTCATGTACACAGACCCATTGAAATGAATGGGCGGATGCTATGTAATCACGTCACGCTTTGCACCTGCGCGGAAAACTCGCTCGTGTCAAAGGGGCCTAAGGGCGCCTGCACACAGGTGGAGGGCAGCGTTCAGAAAATCCACACGAATACATAACTGCGGTTCTTGGTGTGAATTTTCCACAGATCTCACCCTTCCATTGAAAATGGTGAAATACACACAGACAAAAAAAAAACTAAAAAAAAAAAAAAAAACGCAACAATTCAACAATTGACATGCTGCAGATTTCAAAATCCACACGGCAGGTCAATTTCCGCATCTAAGAAAAAAGCAACGTGTGCATGAGGTTTGTCTAATCTCATACACTTTGCTGGTACTGTAATACGCTGTGTTTTTTCCAAACAAAAAACCGTGCAGAAAAAAACACACATAATCTGCATCATGTGCAGGCACCCTAAGGCCTCTTTCACACGGGCGAGATTTTCGAGTGGGTGCAATGCGTGAGGTGAATGCATTGCACCCGCACTGAATCTGGACCCATTAATTTCTATGGGGCTGTGCACATGAGCGGTGATTTTCACGTATCACTTGTGCGTTGTGTGAAAATCGCAGCAAGCTCTATTTTGTGCAATTTTCAAGCAACGCAGGCCCCATAGAAGTGAATGGGGCTGCGTAAAAAAAATCGCAAGCATCCGCAAGCAAGTGCGGATGCAGTGCGATTTTCACGCACGGTTGCTAGGAGACGATCGGGATGGGGACCCGATCATTATTATTTTCCCTTATAACATGGTTATAAGGGAAAATAATAGCATTCTGAATACAGAATGCATAGTACAATAGGGCTGGAGGGGTTAAAAATAAATAAAAAAATAATATAACTCACCTTAATCCACTTGATCACACAGCCGGCTTCTCTTCTGTCTTCTTCTTTGCTGTGCACAGGAAAAGGACCTTTGATGACGTAATTGCGCTCATCATGTGGTCCGTCACATGATCCATCACCGTGGTGATGGATCATGTGATGAGCGCAGTGATGTCATCAAAGGTCCTATTCCTCAAAGAAGAAGATAGAAGAGAAGCCGGGCTGCGTGATCAAGTGGATTAAGATGAGTTAAATTATTTTTTTAACCCCTCCAACAGGATGGGGACCCAATCTTTATTTTCCCTTATAACATAGTTATGAGTATACAGAATGCATAGTACAATATGGCTGGAGGGGTTAAAAATAAATAAAAATAATTTAACTCGCCTTAATCCACTTGTTTGCACAGCCCGGATTCTCTTCTGTCTTCTTCTTTGCTGTGCAGTAGGAAAAGGACCTTTGATGACGTCACCATGGTGATGGATCATGTGATGGACCATGTGATGAGCGCAGTGATGTCATCAAAGGTCCTTTACCCATGTCCTGAAGAAAGAAGATAAGCCGGGCTGCACGAACAAGTGGATTAAGGTGAGCTAAATTATTATTATTATTTTTAACCCCTCCAGCCATATTGTACTAAGCATACTGTATTAAGAATGCTATTATTTGAAAATAATACAATCTACATAACACCTAACCCAACATGCCGATTTTTCTTACGCATTGCAATGTTTTGCACTCGCGCTGAAAAATCGCGCATTTTCCCGTAATGCACCTGCATCTTTTCCTGCAACGCCTGTCTAAAACCAGCCTAATAGTTAACCTACTTACAGACAAACAGTCGTTTATTTGTGTTAGATACTGTAAATGTCAGATATGTCTGATAAGGTGAAAGAGTGGTACCTTCTACTTCAGGATTAAATAATCTAAACATATTCTATTGTTGTTACACGCTACATGTTATCTTTATGATATGTTATGCCTTTGCTCTTCATACATAATGATAATTATGCAGATAAAGTACAAATTCCTAGATTAGTAGCTATAAAGCAGCACCATTCAGACGTTTAGTAGTATAGCAGAAACCAGAACGGCACATTTCACAGTTGCAACTTTGTATGTAATAACTGACACGAAATTCCTTCCTCTAAGTTTTACTGTATGCAACCATAGAACAGGTTAAGACAGGTTAAGGAACCATATGAGTTCTGTTGAGGAAATCTGTCAAGAAACAGATTAGGCATAGCCTAACATATGTTTGATCCTTTCCGTGTCCATTATTTTTGCGGACCGTATACGGAACCATTCATTTCAATGAGTCTGCAAAAAAACGGAAGTTACTCTGTGTGCATTCCGTTTCCGGATGTCCGTATTTCTGTTCCCAAAAAAATAGAACATGTCCTATTATATTGTCCGCATAACGGACAAGGATAGTGCTGTTCTATCAGGGGCCAGCTATTCCACTCCGCAAAATACAGAATGCACACGGACGTCATCCATATTTTTTGCGGATTCGTTTTTTTGCAGACCGCAAAATATATACTGTGCATGAATGGATGGTTTTGCATGCAAGTTTTTTCACAGAATACATTCAGTGTTTGCATTCTGTAGATCGGGATTGCACACGTTTTCCACTCACGTGAAAAAAACTGAAGAATAGCAACCATCAGAGAAAAACTGCATTGCATCCGGATGCCTTCCATTTTTCAGGAAAGCCACATTCACTTCTATGGAGTCAGGTCTATGTGAAAAACGCACACTATAGAACATGCTGCGATTTTTCCTAAACGCAGAGACGATTTGTGAATTCTCATCCATGTGCTGCGTAAAAAAACGCAGCAGAAAAACTGAGGAATTGTGGATTTGAAATCGCCGCATGTCAATTAATACAGCAGAATTATCTTGCGGATTTCACCCTTCTCAATGGAGAGAAAGAAATCTGCTGGCTTTTTGGCTTTTCCGTAGGCGAAAACCGCATGTAATACGTGCAGTATTATTGCATTTCTTTGCTATTGAAACAAGGAATGCTAATGAGCTCTTAATAAGCTCTGTCTCTGATGCCACCAGATGTAAGGCTGAGTTCACACGAGCGTGACAGATTTGGTCCCGATGCGTTCAGGGTGCGTTCAGTTAAACTCGCACCATTTTGCATGCAAGTTCAGTCAGTTTTGGCTGCAATTGCGTTTAGTTGTTCAGTTTTTTCCGCACGGGTGCAATGCGTTTTGATGCGTTTTTCACGCGCGTGATAAAAAACTGAAGGTTTACAAACAACATCTCCTAGCAACCATCAGTGAAAAACGCATTGCATCCGCACTTGCTTGCAGATGCAATGCGTTATTAACGCAGCCCCATTCACTTCTATGGAGCCAGGGCTGCGTGAAAAACGCAGAATATAGAACATGCTGCGATTTTAAAGCATTGCAGAACTGATGCATGAAATAAAATGCTCATGTGCACAGACCCATTGAAATGAATGGGTCAGGATTCAGTGCAGGTGCAATGCGTTCACCTACTGCATTGCACCCGCGCGGAAATCTCGCCCGTGTGAACTCAGCCTAAGGCAGCTATCCTATAAGTCAATGTTTGACCCTTAATAGGCCTTGATATATGACTCAGATATTAAATAAGCCAGAAACTCATCTGCAGCTGTTTTGGGGTGATTGCCTCCCAGTGCAGAGCAGAGAGTATTGGCTTAACAGGGTGAGAGGCCTAAGGCCCCGTTCACACACGCAAGTTTTCCGCGCGGGTGCAATGCGTGACATGAACGCATTGCACTCGCACTGAATCCGGATCCATTCATTTCTATGGGGCTGTGCACACGAGCAGTGATTTTCACGCATCGCTTGTTCTATATTCTGCGTTTTTCACGCAACGCAGGCCCCATAGAAGTGAATGGGGCTGCGTGAAAATCGCAAGCATCCGCAATCAAGTGCTGATGTGGTGCGATTTTCACGCACAGTTGTTAGGAGACGATCGGGATGGAGACCCGATCATTATTATTTTCCCTTATAACATGGAACGCAATCGCAGTGAAAACTGACTTGTTTTAGTGTCAAAATCGCACCATTTTCCCTGAACGCATCCGGCCCCAATCCGCAACGCCCGTGTGAAAGAGGCATAAGTCAGGATTTGGGGGGTACTATCTCTCCTTGGGGAGAGAGCGCCTTAGTCGCATGAAGAGACTTATAGGCCATATATGTAAGGTAGCTATTTTTCTGCTGGATTTTCCATCACGTGTGACCCGGGCCTCAGAGGTCTAACCACCACTGTTTAGACTTTTCTAGAATATCCACTTGATATGCCATGTCAGTCTACAGTGGCAACAACCTACTCTCTCCCCTTTCATTAGACACCATTAAAAAACATTGAAATGAAATATCATATAAAAAAATAGAGCTTATTTACAACAAAATCCCATCTAGCTTTTAGGTGGCATTCACCTCAAGTCTATCTATTTCTGTTGTTCGGCACATAGCGGACCTGACCAACGCCAAATGAAAACCACTGATCCCATTGACTACCATTTGGGAGTCTGGACTTTAAGCAGAGAAAATATACAGGAATTTTTCTAGTATTTTACATGGAATTTGTGATGGAGGCCCCGAACGAAGCCTGTGACACACATGTGATTTTACCCTTAGGGCTCGTTCACACAAACGTTTTTTGTGTTCCGCATACGGGCAGTTTTTTTCATTCCATATACAGTCCGTATACAGAACCATTCATTTCAATGGGTCCACAAAAAGAACGGAAGGTACTCTGTGTGCATTCCGTTTCCGTATTTCCATTCCGCTAAAAGATATGACTTGTTCGATTATTGTCTGCAGTACGGACAAGGATAGTACTGTTCTATGAAGGTCCAGCTGTTCCGTTCCGCAACCAATGGAATGTACATGGATGTCATCAGTTTCTTTTGCGGATCTATTTTTTGCGGACCGCAAAATACATACGGTCATGTGAACGAGCCCTTACTCAACCACAGTGATGCAGAAGCACCCAATTCTCTTCACTGTATGGACGAGATGAGCATGTTGGAGTCCTGATGGTTTGAAACATGTTCACATGATACCAATGGCTCCTACATCCTACTATCATTCAGCTGCCAGAACTGGTGAACACTGTGCACAGTGAGGGCACTGGGGGAGATTTATCAAACTGGTGTAAAGTAGAACTGGCTTAGTTGCCCATAGCAACCAGATTCCGCCTTTCATTTTCCAAAGGAGCAGAGAAAAATGAAAGGAGGAACCTGTCCAGTTTCTGTGGGCAACTAAGGCTACTTTCACACTAGCGTTCGATCGGATCCGTTCTGAACGGATCCGATCATAATAATGCAGACGGAGGCTCCGTTCAGAACGGATCCGTCTGCATTATTTTTAGCATATAACAGCTAAGTGTGAAAATAGCCTCGTACGGATCCGTCCAGACTTTCAATGTAAAGTCAATGGGGGACGGATCCGCCTGAAGATTGAGCCATATTGTGGCATCTTCAAATGGATCCGTCCCCATTGACTTACATTGTAAGTCTGGACGGATCCGCACGGATCCGCACGCCTCCGCACGGCCAGGCGGACACCCGAACGCTGCAAGCAGCGTTCAGCTGTCCGCCTGTCCGTGCGGAGGCGAGCGGAGCGGAGGCTGAACGCCGCCAGACTGATGCAGTCTGAGCGGATCCGCTCCATTCAGACTGCATCAGGGCTGGACGGCTGCGTTCGGGTCCGCTCGTGAGCTCCTTCAAACGGAGCTCACGAGCGGACCGACGAACGCTAGTGTGAAAGTAGCCTTAGCCAGTTCTACTTTACACCAGTTTGATAAATCTCCCCCACTGTACCTTTTTCTATGTAATCTATTATTTAATCACATCGTTAAGCTTCTGCTGAAAGCCTACACTGAAATAGCAGGCTATTGCATAAGTAGCTCGGTCATATAACTTCTTGAAGTCAGTGGTCAGACTTTTTCCGTTTTTCTAAAACCCACTCCAGTTCCCATTTTAGACAGCTATTTTGTAAGCACATCTGCCTCTGATGCGACATGAGAGGCAGTGGTGTATTATAAGGAAGCAAATGTGGAGCTGCTACATAATGACAACTAGTGGCTAAAATCAATTAATTGTTGTTAAAAACTAGAAAAAAAAACATACTTTCATTTATGGCTGGCCTCAAAACATTCACTTTGAACGGCTATTGGTGATCAGCAGAGTTTTTCCACATTGATATGTGAAGGTAAAAATGAGAATGTTTGCCCTTTCATGTGCATCACATTAGACATCAAAGAAAATGCAAGATAACCCTGGCAAATTGTATATGCATTTTTTATTTTTGGAATGTTCTACATAAAAATTGAAGAAGGAAAAGGAAAATATTTCTTCAAATATCATTATGGGATTTGGATGTTGCAAAAGTGACACTTCTATGAAAAATTAGTTGCGGTTTTCTATGTCTATGCATATATGAGACTAAAATTGCAGAAGCAGCGCCTCTTGTGTGATATCGCCTAGGTACAGTTCTGGTGGATCAGGGTTAATGAGCTTTCCTTGGAGACTTGTGAAAAATCACAGCAGCCTTGTCCGGATGATATACAGGATCCTTTTTGTCAGAGGGGGCTTGGAGCTGCAGCCATGGTCCACCACTGGCTTTGCTGGTTTAGCCGTGAGCCGGGGACACGAAAAGAATAATTGAAGAAGAAGACCAAATCCATGCACTGTCTCCCCACCACTATAAAAGGGCCTGTCACCAGGATCAACCCTTTTAAACCAGACATACTGGCTTGTAGTGCTCATCATGCTGATTAAAACGTTACCTTTATTTTGTTTTGTCTGTATGCTAAACATTCATATGCAAATGAGAAGTTTGAGCACCAGGAGGTGGGGCTCAATCCTTTCAGCACTGCTTTATAACACTCCCCCCCCCCCCCCCCCCCCCCCCCCGATTGACATACTGAGGGCAGAGCTGTGTCGCTAGCATCTACATATCATTTACACTATGTACTATAGCTTCACCACACTGGGATCTGCTAAGATAATATACACTCACCTAAAGAATTATTAGGAACACCTGTTCTATTTCTCATTAATGCAATTATCTAGTCAACCAATCACATGGCAGTTGCTTCAATGCATGTAGGGTTGTGGTCCTGGTCAAGACAATCTCCTGAACTCCAAACTGAATGTCAGAATGGGAAAGAAAGGTGGGCTACAACAGCAGAAGACCCCACCGGGTACCACTCATCTCCACTACAAATAGGAAAAAGAGGCTACAATTTGCACGAGCTCGCCAAAATTGGACTGTTGAAGACTGGAAAAATGTTGCCTGGTCTGATGAGTCTCGATTTCTGTTGAGACATTCAAATGGTAGAGTATGAATTTGGCGTAAACAGAATGAGAACATGTATCCATCATGCCTTGTTACCACTGTGCAGGCTGGTGGTGGTGGTGTAATGGTGTGGGGGATGTTTTCTGGGCACACTTTAGGCCCCTTAGTGCCAATTGGCCATCGTTTAAATGCCACGGGCTACCTGAGCATTGTTTCTGACCATGTCCATCCCTTCATGACCACCATGTACCCATCCTCTGATGGCTACTTCCAGCAGGATAATGCACCATGTCACAAAGCTCGAATCATTTCAAATTGGTTTCTTGAACATGACAATGAGTTCACTGTACTAAAATGGCCCCCACAGTCACCAGATCTCAACCCAATAGAGCATCTTTGGGATGTGGTGGAACGGGAGCTTCGTGCCCTGGACGTGCATCCCTCAAATCTCCATCAACTGCAAGATGCTATCCTATCAATATGGGCCAACATTTCTAAAGAATGCTATCAGCACCTTGTTGAATCAATGCCACGTAGAATTAAGGCAGTTCTGAAGGCAAAAGGGGGTCCAACACCGTATTAGTATGGTGTTCCTAATAATTCTTTAGGTGAGTATAAATGTTACAGTTTTTTTTATTTTGGATTCCACCCCACCCCCCCACATTTAACCCATAATAAAAGTCTATATAATTCCTTATCAAATTAAGAATAATGTTTTTAGGCTTAAAATAAAAAATAAATATCTGATTAAAAAAATAATAAATAAATAAATATTGATGGTTTCTTTATAATCATATATTGTGCCTGTAAAAAAAAACAGTAATAGTTTTCAGGTTTCTAAGCAAAAAAAGTATGTAGAGCACAGGAGGTGGTACAAAGCAATGCTAAAAGGATTCAGCCCTGCCTCCTAGTGCTTGAAGATTTCTCTGCATTTGCATATGAATAAAAATGGAGATTTCTCTGCATCTTTCTTTTGTCATACAGACAAAAGAAAGGTATTCTTTTAATCAGCATAATGATCCCTACCAGTCAGCATGTCTGGTTTAATAGGGTTGATACTGGTAAGAGAGACACTTTAAGTTCAAATATATATTACAATCCCTAAGATAAACTCTAAGCTATTCAGTTTGACAGATATGCAATAATAACTGAAAAAGAAGAAGACCACATCCAGGGCCTGTCTCCCCACCACTCTAGGCACAGGACAAATTGGGGAGTCAATGCGTTTCAAGGGTGAATTGTTCTCTTCGTCAGGCACAATATTATAAAGCTATTGTGCTTACACTATTGTGCCTGATGAAGCGGACGATTCGCCCTTGAAAAGCGTTGATAATAGAGGATTTTTACAACTGCCCAATTTGTTTTCAAGACTATTGTCTAAGTGAGAGTGATGGGAAGACAGCTCCTGGATATGGTCTCTTCGTCTTCAGTTATTATTTCATATCTGTTACATCAAATAGCTTAGAAGTTATCTTAGGGATTGTAATATTTATTCAAACTTAAAGAGAGTCTGTCACCAAGTCTTGGACTGCTTATATAGAATTCTTGCACTGTTCTTCATTGTATCCTCTGACCCGATTATGACCTCTGACCCTGTTATGATCTTGCATCATCCTCTTCAGTTCTCGTCTGCACACTTCCCCGCCAGACCCAGACATGTGCAGTGCTCTTCCAACTATTTGGCAAAGGCACAGACCTGTGCAGTGCGCATATGCTGGTTAATGTCCCTGCTCGCTGTACTCTGCTGGTGAGCCATGGCATTAACCAGCGCATGCGCACTGCACATGTCTGTACCTCTGCCAAATAGTTGAAAGAGCACTGCACATGCCTGGGCTCAGCGGTGAAGTGCGAAGGTGAAAAATGAAAAGAATGACTGAAGATCATTACAGGGCGGGCAGAGGATACAATGGGGAGGGATTAGGTGTGCAGATCACAGAGGGGCCTGGGCACTTGCAGCCTGAACACCGCCCCTGGACACTTGGGTTGCCCTATTTGTATAACTTTATAAACTAGTTTTTTCAGCCTTATTAGATGGGACAAAAACTACAAAAGGTACTGTTATAATCGTGTGTGTGTTTGTGTGTGTAAGAACGCTATATAGCCATAGCATACCTCCCAACTTTTTGGGTGGTCAGAAAGGGACACTTATGGTTCATTGCGTGAAAGTCAATTTTTCCAGTATATTTATACACTTTAACAGTTTTCTTAGCGCACAATAGCGCAAACATTATCTGAATATAGAAATTTTTAAAATGCTAATTGCATCAAATAATGAAATAATATAACAGATAGGGTCAAATATACAGAGGGGAACCAGACAAACACCTTCTGGGACAATATTATAAATGTAGCAATGCAAATCTATACCTCAGATCAGAAAGAGGGATATTTAACCACTTCACATCCGGGCCATTTGCCCCCTTCCTGACCAGGACTAATTTTGCAAATCTCACATCTCTCACTTTATGTGGTAATAGCTTTGGAACGCTTTTACTTATCAAAGCACTTTCAGAGATTGTTTTCTCGTGACACATTTTACTTCATGATAGTCATAAATTTGAGTCAATATATTTCACCTTTATTTATGAAAAAATCCCAAATTTACCAAAAAATGTGGAAAAATTTGCAATTTTCAAAATTTCCATTTCTCTGCTCTTCAAAACAGAAAGTGATAACTCATAAAATATTTATTACTTAACATTCCTCATATGTCTACTTTATGTTGGCATAATTTTGGAAATGTAATTTTATTTTTTTAGGACGTTAGAAGGCTTAGAATTTTAGAAGCAATTCTTAAAATGTTTAAGAAAATTGCCAAAACCCACTTCTTAAGGACCAGTTCAGGTGTTAAGTAGAGTTGAGCGAACACCTGGATGTTCGGGTTCGAGAAGTTCGGCCGAACATCCCGGAAATGTTCGGGTTCGGGATCCGAACCCGATCCGAACTTCGTCCCGAACCCGAACCCCATTGAAGTCAATGGGGACCCGAACTTTTCGGCACTAAAACGGCTGTAAAACAGCCCAGGAAAGGGCTAGAGGGCTGCAAAAGGCAGCAACATGTAGGTAAATCCCCTGCAAACAAATGTGGATAGGGAAATTAATTAAAATAAAAATTAAATAAATAAAAATTAACCAAAATCAATTGGAGAGAGGTTCCATAGCAGAGAATCTGGCTTCCCGTCACCCACCACTGGAACAGTCCATTCTCAGATATTTAGGCCCCGGCACCCAGGCAGAGGAGAGAGGTCCCGTAACAGAGAATCTGTCTTCATGTCAGCAGAGAATTAGTCTGCATGTCATAGCAGAGAATGAGGCTTCACGTCAGCCACCACTGCAACAGTCCATTGGCATATATTTAGGCCTAGCACACAGGCAGAGGAGAGAGGTCCCGTAACAGAGAATCTGGCTTCATGTCAGCAGAGAATCAGTCTGCATGTCATAGCAGAGAATGAGGCTTCACGTCAGCCACCACTGCAACAGTCCATTGGCATATATTTAGGCCCAGCACACACACAGGCAGAGGAGAGAGGTCCCGTAACAGAGAATCTGGCTTCATGTCAGCAGAGAATCAGTCTGCATGTCATAGCAGAGAATGAGGCTTCACGTCAGCCACCACTGCAACAGTCCATTGGCATATATTTAGGCCCAGCACACACACAGGCAGAGGAGAGAGGTCCCGTAACAGAGAATCTGGCTTCATGTCAGCAGAGAATCAGTCTGCATGTCATAGCAGAGAATGAGGCTTCACGTCAGCCACCACTGCAACAGTCCATTGGCATATATTTAGGCCCAGCACACACACAGGCAGAGGAGAGAGGTCCCGTAACAGAGAATCTGGCTTCATGTCAGCAGAGAATCAGTCTGCATGTCATAGCAGAGAATGAGGCTTCACGTCAGCCACCACTGCAACAGTCCATTGGCATATATTTAGGCCCAGCACACACACAGGCAGAGGAGAGAGGTCCCGTAACAGAGAATCTGGCTTCATGTCAGCAGAGAATCAGTCTGCATGTCATAGCAGAGAATGAGGCTTCACGTCAGCCACCACTGCAACAGTCCATTGGCATATATTTAGGCCCAGCACACACACAGGCAGAGGAGAGAGGTCCCGTAACAGAGAATCTGTCTTCATGTCAGCAGAGAATTAGTCTGCATGTCATAGCAGAGAATGAGGCTTCACGTCACCCACCACTGCAACAGTCCATTGGCATATATTTAGGCCTAGCACACAGGCAGAGCAGAGAGGTCCCGTAACAGACAATCTGGCTTCATGACAGCAGAGAATCAGTCTGCATGTCATAGCAGAGAATGAGGCTTCACGTCACCCACCACTGCAACAGTCCATTGGCATATATTTAGGCCTAGCACACAGGCAGAGCAGAGAGGTCCCGTAACAGACAATCTGGCTTCATGTCAGCAGAGAATCAGTCTGCATGTCATAGCAGAGAATGAGGCTTCACGTCACCCACCACTGCAACAGTCCATTGGCATATATTTAGGCCTAGCACACAGGCAGAGCAGAGAGGTCCCGTAACAGACAATCTGGCTTCATGACAGCAGAGAATCAGTCTGCATGTCATAGCAGAGAATGAGGCTTCACGTCACCCACCACTGCAACAGTCCATTGGCATATATTTAGGCCTAGCACACAGGCAGAGCAGAGAGGTCCCGTAACAGACAATCTGGCTTCATGTCAGCAGAGAATCAGTCTGCATGTCATAGCAGAGAATGAGGCTTCACGTCACCCACCACTGCAACAGTCCATTGGCATATATTTAGGCCTAGCACACAGGCAGAGCAGAGAGGTCCCGTAACAGACAATCTGGCTTCATGACAGCAGAGAATCAGTCTGCATGTCATAGCAGAGAATGAGGCTTCACGTCACCCACCACTGCAACAGTCCATTGGCATATATTTAGGCCTAGCACACAGGCAGAGCAGAGAGGTCCCGTAACAGACAATCTGGCTTCATGTCAGCAGAGAATCAGTCTGCATGTCATAGCAGAGAATGAGGCTTCACGTCACCCACCACTGCAACAGTCCATTGGCATATATTTAGGCCTAGCACACAGGCAGAGCAGAGAGGTCCCGTAACAGACGATCTGGCTTCATGTCAGCAGAGAATCAGTCTGCATGTCATAGCAGAGAATCAGGCTTCACGTCAGCCACCACTGCAACAGTCCATTGTCATAAATTTAGGCCCAGCACCCAGGCAGAGGAGAGAGGTCCCGTAACAGACAATCTGGCTTCATGTCAGCAGAGAATTAGTCTGCATGTCATAGCAGAGAATCAGGCTTCACGTCAGCCACCACTGCAACAGTCCATTGGCATATATTTAGGCCCAGCACACACACAGGCAGAGGAGAGAGGTCCCGTAACAGAGAATCTGGCTTCATGTCAGCAGAGAATCAGTCTGCATGTCATAGCAGAGAATGAGGCTTCACGTCACCCACCACTGCAACAGTCCATTGGCATATATTTAGGCCCAGCACCCAGGCAGAGGAGGGAGGTCCCGTAACAGAGAATCTGTCTTCATGTCAGCAGAGAATCAGTCTGCATGTCATAGCAGAGAATGAGGCTTCACGTCAGCCACCACTGCAACAGTCCATTGGCATATATTTAGGCCTAGCACACAGGCAGAGGAGAGGTTCATTCAACTTTGGGTAGCCTCGCAATATAATGGTAAAATGAAAATAAAAATAGGATTGAATGAGGAAGTGCCCTGGAGTCCAATAATATATGGTTATGGGGAGGTAGTTAATGTCTAATCTGGACAAGGGACGGACAGGTCCTGTGGGATCCATGCCTGGTTCATTTTTATGAACGTCAGCTTGTCCACATTGGCTGTAGACAGGCGGCTGCGTTTGTCTGTAATGACGCCCCCTGCCGTGCTGAATACACGTTCAGACAAAACGCTGGCTGCCGGGCAGGCCAGCACCTCCAAGGCATAAAAGGCTAGCTCTGGCCACGTGGACAATTTAGAGACCCAGAAGTTGAATGGGGCCGAACCATCAGTCAGTACGTGGAGGGGTGTGCACACGTACTGTTCCACCATGTTAGTGAAATGTTGCCTCCTGCTAACACATTGCGTATCAGGTGGTGGTGCAGTTAGCTGTGGCGTGTTGACAAAAGTTTTCCACATCTCTGCCATGCTAACCCTGCCCTCAGAGGAGCTGGCCGTGACACAGCTGCCTTGGCGACCTCTTGCTCCTCCTCTGCCTTGGCCTTGGGCTTCCACTTGTTCCCCTGTGACATTTGGGAATGCTCTCAGTAGCGCGTCTACCAACGTGCGCTTGTACTCGCGCATCTTCCTATCACGCTCCAGTGCAGGAAGTAAGGTGGGCACATTGTCTTTGTAGCGTGGATCCAGCAGGGTGGCAACCCAGTAGTCCGCACAGGTTAAAATGTGGGCAACTCTGCTGTCGTTGCGCAGGCACTGCAGCATGTAGTCGCTCATGTGTGCCAGGCTGCCCAGGGGTAAGGACAAGCTGTCCTCTGTGGAAGGCGTATCGTCATCGTCCTGCCTTTCCCCCCAGCCACGCACCAGTGATGGACCCGAGCTGCGTTGGGTGCCACCCCGCTGTGACCATGCTTCATCCTCATCCTCCTCCACCTCCTCCTCATCCTCGTCCTCCTCGTCCTCCAGTAGTGGGCCCTGGCTGGCCACATTTGTACCTGGCCTCTGCTGTTGCAAAAAACCTCCCTCTGAGTCACTTCGAAGAGACTGGCCTGAAAGTGCTAAAAATGACCCCTCTTCCTCATCCTCCTCCTCCTCCTCCTGGGCCACCTCCTGTTCCATCATCGCCCTAAGTGTTTTCTCAAGGAGACATAGAAGTGGTATTGTAACGCTGATAACGGTGTCATCGCCACTGGCCATGTTGGTGGAGTACTCGAAACAGCGCAACAGGGCACACAGGTCTCGCATGGAGGCCCAGTCATTGGTGGTGAAGTGGTGCTGTTCTGTAGTGCGACTGACCCGTGCGTGCTGCAGCTGAAACTCCACTATGGCCTGCTGCTGCTCGCACAGTCTGTCCAGCATGTGCAAGGTGGAGTTCCACCTGGTGGGCACGTCGCATATGAGGCGGTGAGCGGGAAGGCCGAAGTTACGCTGTAGCGCAGACAGGCGAGCAGCGGCAGGATGTGAACGCCGGAAGCGCGAACAGACGGCCCGCACTTTATGCAGCAGCTCTGACATGTCGGGGTAGTTGTGAATGAACTTCTGCACCACCAAATTCAGCACATGCGCCAAGCAAGGGATGTGCGTCAAATTGGCTAGTCCCAGAGCTGCAACGAGATTTCGCCCATTATCACACACCACCAGGCCGGGCTTGAGGCTCACCGGCAGCAACCACTCGTCGGTCTGTTGTTCAATACCCCGCCACAACTCCTGTGCGGTGTGGGGCCTGTCCCCCAAACATATGAGTTTCAGAATGGCCTGCTGACGTTTACCCCGGGCTGTGCTGAAGTTGGTGGTGAAGGTGTGTGGCTGACTGGATGAGCAGGTGGAAGAAGAGGAGGAGGAAGCCGAGAAGGAGGAGGTGGCAACAGGAGGCAAAGAATGTTGCCCTGCGATCCTTGGCGGCGGCAGGACGTGCGCCAAACAGCTCTCCGCCTGGGGCCCAGCTGCCACTACATTTACCCAGTGTGCAGTTAGGGAGATATAGCGTCCCTGGCCGTGCTTACTGGTCCACGTATCTGTGGTTAGGTGGACCTTGCTACAGATGGCGTTGCGCAGTGCACACTTGATTTTATCGGATACTTGGTTGTGCAGGGAAGGCACGGCTCTCTTGGAGAAGTAGTGCCGGCTGGGAACAACATACTGTGGGACAGCAAGCGACATGAGCTGTTTGAAGCTGTCTGTGTCCACCAGCCTAAATGACAGCATTTCATAGGCCAGTAGTTTAGAAATGCTGGCATTCAGGGCCAGGGATCGAGGGTGGCTAGGTGGGAATTTACGCTTTCTATCAAATGTTTGTGAGATGGAGAGCTGAACGCTGGCGTGTGACATGGTTGAGACGCTTGGTGACGGAGGTGGTGGTGGTGGTGTTGGTGGTACATCCCCTGTTTGCTGGGCGGCAGGTGCCAACGTTCCTCCAGAGGCGGAGGAAGAGGCCGAGGCGGCAGCAGCAGAATAGGCCGAGGCGGCAGCAGCAGAAGAGGTAGCAGGGGGAGCCTGAGTGACTTCCTTGGTTTTAAGGTGTTTACTCCACTGCAGTTCATGCTTTGCATGCAGGTGCCTGGTCATGCAGGTTGTGCTCAGGTTCAGAACGTTAATGCCTCGCTTCAGGCTCTGATGGCACAGCGTGCAAACCACTCGGGTCTTGTCGTCAGCACATTGTTTGAAGAAGTGCCATGCCAGGGAACTCCTTGAAGCTGCCTTTGGGGTGCTCGGTCCCAGATGGCGGCGGTCAGTAGCAGGCGGAGTCTCTTGGCGGCGGGTGTTCTGCTTTTGCCCACTGCTCCCTCTTTTGCTACGCTGTTGGCTCGGTCTCACCACTGCCTCTTCCTCCGAACTGTGAAAGTCAGTGGCACGACCTTCATTCCATGTGGGGTCTAGGACCTCATCGTCCCCTGCATCGTCTTCCACCCAGTCTTGATCCCTGACCTCCTGTTCAGTCTGCACACTGCAGAAAGACGCAGCAGTTGGCACCTGTGTTTCGTCATCATCAGAGACATGCTGAGGTGGTATTCCCATGTCCTCATCATCAGGAAACATAAGTGGTTGTGCGTCAGTGCATTCTATGTCTTTCACCGCTGGGGAAGGGCTAGGTGGATGCCCTTGGGAAACCCTGCCAGCGGAGTCTTCAAACAGCATAAGAGACTGCTGCATAACTTGAGGCTGAGACAGTTTCCCTGGTATGCATGGGGGTGATGTGACAGACTGATGGGGTTGGTTTTCAGGCGCCATCTGTGCGCTTTCTGCAGAAGACTGGGTGGGAGATAATGTGAACGTGCTGGATCCACTGTCGGCCACCCAATTGACTAATGCCTGTACCTGCTCAGGCCTTACCATCCTTAGAACGGCATTGGGCCCCACCATATATCGCTGTAAATTCTGGCGGCTACTGGGACCTGAGGTAGTTGGTACACTAGGACGTGTGGATGTGGCAGAACGGCCACGTCCTCTCCCAGCACCAGAGGGTCCACTAACACCACCACGACCATGTCCACGTCCGCGTCCCTTACTAGATGTTTTTCTCATTGTTATGGTTCACCACAACAACAAATATATTATTTGGCCCAATGTATTGTATTCAAATTCAGCGGGATATAAATTTGAGGCCTAGTATTTAGGCGCTGGGTGACCGGTATGGATTTAGTGACAGAATTAGACTTGGAAATGCACAGAAGCGTGTGTGTGAAGTTATTCTGAATGACCCAATGTGCACCTTGAATATTATATACCCTTTTTGGGATAGATTTCAAATAGCTCTGATATAGCAGGAACCACTAAATTATGAAATTGCTAAATTGGGAATTGTACTTCAACCCAGAACAAAAAATGTGCTTTGACGGGCACTAAATAACTTTCCCAGCTACAACAGTACAGCGGTAACGAGAGATTTAGAGGGATTTAAATTTGAGGCCTAGTATTTAGGCGCTGGGTCACCGGTATGGATTTAGTGACAGAATTAGACTTGGAAATGCACAGAAGCGTGTGTGTGAAGTTATTCTGAATGACCCTATGTGCACCTTCAATATTATATACCCTTTTAGGGATAGATTTCAAATAGCTCTGATATAGCAGAAACCACTAAATTATGAAATTGCTAAATTGGGAATTGTACTTCAACCCAGAACAAAAAATGTGCTTTGACGGACACTAAATATCTTGCCCAGCAACAACAGTACAGCGGTGGGTAACGAGAGATTTAGAGGGATTTAAATTTGAGGCCTAGTATTTAGGCGCTGGGTGACAGGTATGGGTTTAGTGACAGAATTAGACTTGGAAATACACAGTAGCGGGTGTGTGTGAAGTTATTCTGAATGACCCAATGTGCACCTTCAATATTATATACCCTTTTTGGGATAGATTTCAAATAGCTCTGATATAGCAGGAACCACTAAATTATGAAATTGCTAAATTGGGAATTGTACTTCAACCCAGAACAAAAAATGTGCTTTGACGGACACTAAATATCTTGCCCAGCAACAACAGTACAGTGGTGGGTAACGAGAGATTTAGAGGGATTTAAATTTGAGGCCTAGTATTTAGGCGCTGGGTCACCGGTATGGATTTAGTGACAGAATTAGACTTGGAAATGCACAGAAGCGTGTGTGTGAAGTTATTCTGAATGACCCTATGTGCACCTTCAATATTATATACCCTTTTAGGGATAGATTTCAAATAGCTCTGATATAGCAGAAACCACTAAATTATGAAATTGCTAAATTGGGAATTGTACTTCAACCCAGAACAAAAAATGTGCTTTGACGGACACTAAATATCTTGCCCAGCAACAACAGTACAGCGGTGGGTAACGAGAGATTTAGAGGGATTTAAATTTGAGGCCTAGTATTTAGGCGCTGGGTGACAGGTATGGGTTTAGTGACAGAATTAGACTTGGAAATACACAGTAGCGGGTGTGTGTGAAGTTATTCTGAATGACCCAATGTGCACCTTCAATATTATATACCCTTTTTGGGATAGATTTCAAATAGCTCTGATATAGCAGGAACCACTAAATTATGAAATTGCTAAATTGGGAATTGTACTTCAACCCAGAACAAAAAATGTGCTTTGACGGACACTAAATATCTTGCCCAGCAACAACAGTACAGCGGTGGGTAACGAGAGATTTAGAGGGATTTAAATTTGAGGCCTAGTATTTAGGCGCTGGGTCACCGGTATGGATTTAGTGACAGAATTAGACTTGGAAATGCACAGAAGCGTGTGTGTGAAGTTATTCTGAATGACCCTATGTGCACCTTCAATATTATATACCCTTTTAGGGATAGATTTCAAATAGCTCTGATATAGCAGAAACCACTAAATTATGAAATTGCTAAATTGGGAATTGTACTTCAACCCAGAACAAAAAATGTGCTTTGACGGACACTAAATATCTTGCCCAGCAACAACAGTACAGCGGTGGGTAACGAGAGATTTAGAGGGATTTAAATTTGAGGCCTAGTATTTAGGCGCTGGGTGACAGGTATGGGTTTAGTGACAGAATTAGACTTGGAAATACACAGTAGCGGGTGTGTGTGAAGTTATTCTGAATGACCCAATGTGCACCTTCAATATTATATACCCTTTTTGGGATAGATTTCAAATAGCTCTGATATAGCAGGAACCACTAAATTATGAAATTGCTAAATTGGGAATTGTACTTCAACCCAGAACAAAAAATGTGCTTTGACGGACACTAAATATCTTGCCCAGCAACAACAGTACAGCGGTGGGTAACGAGAGATTTAGAGGGATTTAAATTTGAGGCCTAGTATTTAGGCGCTGGGTCACCGGTATGGATTTAGTGACAGAATTAGACTTGGAAATGCACAGAAGCGTGTGTGTGAAGTTATTCTGAATGACCCTATGTGCACCTTCAATATTATATACCCTTTTAGGGATAGATTTCAAATAGCTCTGATATAGCAGAAACCACTAAATTATGAAATTGCTAAATTGGGAATTGTACTTCAACCCAGAACAAAAAATGTGCTTTGACGGACACTAAATATCTTGCCCAGCAACAACAGTACAGCGGTGGGTAACGAGAGATTTAGAGGGATTTAAATTTGAGGCCTAGTATTTAGGCGCTGGGTGACAGGTATGGGTTTAGTGACAGAATTAGACTTGGAAATACACAGTAGCGGGTGTGTGTGAAGTTATTCTGAATGACCCAATGTGCACCTTCAATATTATATACCCTTTTTGGGATAGATTTCAAATAGCTCTGATATAGCAGGAACCACTAAATTATGAAATTGCTAAATTGGGAATTGTACTTCAACCCAGAACAAAAAATGTGCTTTGACGGACACTAAATATCTTGCCCAGCAACAACAGTACAGCGGTGGGTAACGAGAGATTTAGAGGGATTTAAATTTGAGGCCTAGTATTTAGGCGCTGGGTCACCGGTATGGATTTAGTGACAGAATTAGACTTGGAAATGCACAGAAGCGTGTGTGTGAAGTTATTCTGAATGACCCTATGTGCACCTTCAATATTATATACCCTTTTAGGGATAGATTTCAAATAGCTCTGATATAGCAGAAACCACTAAATTATGAAATTGCTAAATTGGGAATTGTACTTCAACCCAGAACAAAAAATGTGCTTTGACGGACACTAAATATCTTGCCCAGCAACAACAGTACAGCGGTGGGTAACGAGAGATTTAGAGGGATTTAAATTTGAGGCCTAGTATTTAGGCGCTGGGTGACAGGTATGGGTTTAGTGACAGAATTAGACTTGGAAATACACAGTAGCGGGTGTGTGTGAAGTTATTCTGAATGACCCAATGTGCACCTTCAATATTATATACCCTTTTTGGGATAGATTTCAAATAGCTCTGATATAGCAGGAACCACTAAATTATGAAATTGCTAAATTGGGAATTGTACTTCAACCCAGAACAAAAAATGTGCTTTGACGGACACTAAATATCTTGCCCAGCAACAACAGTACAGTGGTGGGTAACGAGAGATTTAGAGGGATTTAAATTTGAGGCCTAGTATTTAGGCGCTGGGTCACCGGTATGGATTTAGTGACAGAATTAGACTTGGAAATGCACAGAAGCGTGTGTGTGAAGTTATTCTGAATGACCCTATGTGCACCTTCAATATTATATACCCTTTTAGGGATAGATTTCAAATAGCTCTGATATAGCAGAAACCACTAAATTATGAAATTGCTAAATTGGGAATTGTACTTCAACCCAGAACAAAAAATGTGCTTTGACGGACACTAAATATCTTGCCCAGCAACAACAGTACAGCGGTGGGTAACGAGAGATTTAGAGGGATTTAAATTTGAGGCCTAGTATTTAGGCGCTGGGTGACAGGTATGGGTTTAGTGACAGAATTAGACTTGGAAATACACAGTAGCGGGTGTGTGTGAAGTTATTCTGAATGACCCAATGTGCACCTTCAATATTATATACCCTTTTAGGGATAGATTTCAAATAGCTCTGATATAGCAGGAACCACTAAATTATGAAATTGCTAAATTGGGAATTGTACTTCAACCCAGAACAAAAAATGTGCTTTGACGGACACTAAATATCTTGCCCAGCAACAACAGTACAGCGGTGGGTAACGAGAGATTTAGAGGGATTTAAATTTGAGGCCTAGTATTTAGGCGCTGGGTCACCGGTATGGATTTAGTGACAGAATTAGACTTGGAAATGCACAGTAGCGGTGTGTGTGAAGTTATTCTGAATGACCCTATGTGCACCTTCAATATTATATACCCTTTTAGGGATAGATTTCAAATAGCTCTGATATAGCAGAAACCACTAAATTATGAAATTGCTAAATTGGGAATTGTACTTCAACCCAGAACAAAAAATGTGCTTTGACGGACACTAAATATCTTGCCCAGCAACAACAGTACAGCGGTGGGTAACGAGAGATTTAGAGGGATTTAAATTTGAGGCCTAGTATTTAGGCGCTGGGTCACCGGTATGGATTTAGTGACAGAATTAGACTTGGAAATGCACAGAAGCGTGTGTGTGAAGTTATTCTGAATGACCCTATGTGCACCTTCAATATTATATACCCTTTTAGGGATAGATTTCAAATAGCTCTGATATAGCAGAAACCACTAAATTATGAAATTGCTAAATTGGGAATTGTACTTCAACCCAGAACAAAAAATGTGCTTTGACGGACACTAAATATCTTGCCCAGCAACAACAGTACAGTGGTGGGTAACGAGAGATTTAGAGGGATTTAAATTTGAGGCCTAGTATTTAGGCGCTGGGTCACCGGTATGGATTTAGTGACAGAATTAGACTTGGAAATGCACAGAAGCGTGTGTGTGAAGTTATTCTGAATGACCCTATGTGCACCTTCAATATTATATACCCTTTTAGGGATAGATTTCAAATAGCTCTGATATAGCAGAAACCACTAAATTATGAAATTGCTAAATTGGGAATTGTACTTCAACCCAGAACAAAAAATGTGCTTTGACGGACACTAAATATCTTGCCCAGCAACAACAGTACAGCGGTGGGTAACGAGAGATTTAGAGGGATTTAAATTTGAGGCCTAGTATTTAGGCGCTGGGTGACAGGTATGGGTTTAGTGACAGAATTAGACTTGGAAATACACAGTAGCGGGTGTGTGTGAAGTTATTCTGAATGACCCAATGTGCACCTTCAATATTATATACCCTTTTTGGGATAGATTTCAAATAGCTCTGATATAGCAGGAACCACTAAATTATGAAATTGCTAAATTGGGAATTGTATTTCAACCCAGAACAAGAAATGTGCTTGAACGGACACTAAATAACTCGCCCAGCTACAGCACTAGGGACAGATTTAGCTGGATATAAATTTGAGGCCTAGTATTTAGGCGCTGGGTGACCGGTATGGATTTAGTGACAGAATTAGACTGGGATATGGCCAAAAAATGAACAGACTATTGCTGGTTAAATGCACTTGGTGTGACAGCTTCACCCTGATGTAGGCTTTAGCCAAAAAACAACCACACCATTGAGGGTTAAATGCACTTGGTGACAGGCGCAGCTTGCCCCTGATTTTGTATATGGCCAAAAAATGAACAGACTATTGCTGGTTAAATGCACTTGGTGTGACAGCTTCACCCTGATGTAGGCTTTAGCCAAAAAACAACCACACCATTGAGGGTTAAATGCACTTGGTGACAGGCGCAGCTTGCCCCTGATTTTGTATATGGCCAAAAAATGAACAGACTATTGCTGGTTAAATGCACTTGGTGTGACAGCTTCACCCTGATGTAGGCTTTAGCCAAAAAACAACCACACCATTGAGGGTTAAATGCACTTGGTCGCAGCTTGTGCTGGCGCACCACAAGACACAAAATGGCCGCCGATCACCCCAGAAAAATGAGACTGACAAACGGTCTGTGCAGCCTAAAAACAGTGAGCAATTGAGGATCAGCAGCTCAATGATCCACAGCTGCAGATCGATCAGTTAATCAAGTCCTTTGGAGGAGTTAATCTGCCTAATCTCGCCCTACTGTCGCAGCCGCAACCTCTCCCTACGCTAATCAGAGCAGAGTGACGGGCGGCGCTATGTGACTCCAGCTTAAATAGAGGCTGGGTCACATGGTGCTCTGGCCAATCACAGCCATGCCAATAGTAGGCATGGCTGTGATGGCCTCTTGGGGCAAGTAGTATGACGCTTGTTGATTGGCTGCTTTGCAGCCTTTCAAAAAGCGCCAAGAAAGCGTCACAAAAGCGCGAAGAAAGCGACGAACACCGAACCCGAACCCGGACTTTTACGAAAATGTCCGGGTTCGGGTCCGTGTCACGGACACCCCAAAATTCGGTACGAACCCGAACTATACAGTTCGAGTTCGCTCATCCCTAGTGTTAAGTCATTTTGTGGGGCTTACATAGTGGATACCCCCATTGTAGAAACTACACCCCTCAAGTTACTTAAAACTGAGTTTACAAACTTTGTTAACCCTTTAGGTGTTCCACAAGAATTAAAGGAATATGGATATCAAATTTTAAAATTTTACTTTTTTCGCAGATTTTTCATTTTAATCCATTTTTTCTTTAACACATCGAGGGTTGACAGCCAAACAAAACTTAATATTTATTACCCTGATTCTGCGGTTTACAGAAACACCCCACATGTGGTCTTAAACTGATGTAAGGGCACACGGCAGGGCGCAGAAGAAAAGGAGCACCACATGGTTTTTGGAAGGCAGATTTTGCTGAACTGGCTTTTAGATGCCATGTCCCATTGGAAGCCCCCCTGATGCACCCTTACAGTAGAAACTCCCAAAAAGTTACCCCATTTTGGAAACTAGGGGATAAGATGCTAGTTTATTGGTACTATTTTTGGGTGCATATGATTGATCATATGATTGATTGATCATTCATTATAACACTTTATGGGGCAAGGTGACCAAAAAAAGGTTGTTTTAGCACAGTTTTTATTTATTTATTTTTACAGCGTTCACCTGAGGGTTTAGGTCATGTGACATTTTTATAGAGAAGATTGTTACGGACGTTTCGATACCTAATATGTATACTTTTTCTTATTTATTTAAGTTTTACACAATAATAGCATTACTGAAACAAAAAAATGATGTTTTAATGTGTCCATGTTCTGAGAGCTATAGTTTTTTTTTTTTTTTAGCGATTTTCTTATGTAGGGGCTCATTTTTTGCGGGATAAGCGGATAGTTTTATTGGTACTATTTTGTGAGACATATGCCTCTTTTATTACTTGGTTTTGCACTTTTTGTGATGTAAGGTGACAAAAATGGCTTTTTTGACACATTTTTTTTTATTTTTTTTACGGTGTTCATCCAAGTGTTAGCTCATGTGATACTTTTATAGAGCTGCTTGTTACGAATGCTGCGATACCTAATATGTATACTTTTTTTTTATTTATTTCACTTTAACATAATAATAGCATTTTTGAAACACCATTTTTTTTTTATGTGTCCATGTTCTGAGAGCTATAGTTTTTTTGTTTTTTTTTGAGCGATTTTCTTATGTAGGGGCTCATTTGTAGGGATGAGGTGATGGTTTTATTGGTACCATTTTGTGGGACATATGCCTTTTTGATCACTTTTTGTGATGTAAGGTGACAAAAATTGCTTTTTTGACACAGTTTCTTTTTTATGGTGTTTTTTGGACTGGGTGGATCATGTGATATATTTATAGAGCCGACCGCCACGGACGTGGAAATACCAAATATGTCTATTTTATTTATTTTTTCTATTTGTAACTTTTTTTTTATTCCTTTCATGGGGATTTTTTTTTTTTTACATGTGAAACCTTTTTTTATTTTTTACTTTTTATTTTAACACTTTTTTTTATTTTTTTTATTTTACACTTTTTGTCCCCCATAAGGTCATACAAGACCTCTGGGGGACATTTAACTTCACTTTCTTTTTTCCACTATTGATTTCTCCTGTAACTGGAGCTGACATAGTAGCTCCTGCACTCTTCTGGCCCCGGCGGTCACATGACCGCCGGGCCGGAACAGGAAGCCCATTAGCGTGCAGCTGCAATCTCTGAATGGACGTTCAGGGGCCGAGCATTGGCACAATTATTGTGGATGAGCTTTCACACTATCCAGGGGAGCACCCAGCAATTTTGTCTAGGGGGGGTCCGAAAGGCAAAAAAATTTGACATGTGTAGTGCGCTGTGCTAATTCAATATTTCAAAGCCCCCTTTATATTTAAAAATGCAGGGAAGGGGTGTAGTGTGTTGCGCTGATTCTTTTACTTGGTGATTCTAAAAGCTCTGTAGGAAATTCTTTTGGCCCCGCCCATTATTAAAAGCCCCTCCTACATATAATAGGCCACTCCCAACAAACACTGTACAGCTGACATTCTATAGTTGCGGCCTGTCTCTACACATCATACGGAGAGAGGGGGAGGTATGTCCTGGCTGCACTGCCTGCTTATACAACAAGCTACAGCCAGGAAGCTCCTCCGCTCTCCTCCCTCCCCAGATCCTGCTCAAGGCCTGTGGTTCCCCCCACCATCTGCCACCCGCCCGTGGCCTGCTGTCCCCCTTGACTGTTCTCACCCAGCTCTGAATCCTCCTTCTGCAAATGGCAGAGGGAGGAGCCGGAGCATCTCCTCTCCTACATAGCACCTCATACCTCTTACATCAAGTGATGTCACCTTTGTTGTAGACGTTCTCTTTCCTCATCTTCTCCATTCAGACCAGACCGTCATGATGATTTTTCAGCCATCTCCCATCTCTGCAGAGATTAACAAACAGACATTAGCTTCCCACATTTCCATCATCTTCACATCTTCTGAACACCCTTTCCTGCCACCCCCAATACTGTGCCCGCTGTGCCCCCAATACTATACTGCAGAAACAGTCCCCCTGGAAATACTACTACCAAACAGTTAGTGCCCCCTTCAGCAATTATTGGCACACAGTGCTCTAAAAAAATAACTGCGCCCAGACACTAATAGTATAAAGATAATGTCCCCCAAAAATTTAGTGCTAAGCTGATACTGTGGCAGGGTGCCCCCCAAAGTAACAGGGCTCCCCAAAATAGAAATAATTCTCTGCCAGAGCACACTTAGTAGTAATAATGCCCCTATAGTGCCCATACTAGTAATCATGTTCCTCATAGCCCCCCCTAGTATTAGCAAAGCTCCGCATAATACCTCCTAGTACTAATAATTCTCCCTACAATATGACAGTACATGAAATACCCCCGCTTAGTGCCCACTGTTGAGCTAATGTCCCCATAATGTATGCCAGTATAAAATACCCCTATATAGTGCCCCAGTAAATGCCCTCATAGTGCTCCTCTCCCCCTTACCCATAGTGTCCCCCATAATATGCCAGTAAAAAATGCCCCAAGTGCCACCATATGCCCCAATAGTGCTCCTCTCCCCCATAGTGCCACTCTCCCCTATAGTGCCTACCATAATGTGCCAGTAAAAAAATGCCCCCTTAGTGCCACCAGATGCCATAATGCCCCCATAATGTGCCAATAAGAATAAAGGCCCCTTTAGAGCCCTCACTTCCCCTTAGTGCCCCCAAATAATGCCCCTATAGTGCCACCAGATGCCCCATAGTGCCATTCTCCCCTATAGTGCCCCCATAATGTGTTAATAAAAAAAAGCCCCTTTAGACCTCCCAGATGCCCCCATAGTGCTCCTCTCCCCCATGGTGCCGCCCCATAATGTGCCAGTAAAAAATGCCCCTTCAAAGTGCCACCATATGCCCCAATAGTGCTCCACTCCTCCATAGTGCCGCCCTCCCCTATAGTGCCTCCCATAATGTGCCAGTAAAAAATGCCCCCTTAGTGCCACCAGATGCCATAATGCCCCCATGTGCCAATAAGAAAAAAAGGCCCCTTTATAGCCCCCACTTCCCCATAGTGCCCCCAAATAATGCCCCTATAGTGCCACCAGATGCCCCATAGCGCCGTTCTCCCCTATAGTGCCCCCCATAATGTATAAAAAAAAGCCCTTTTAGAGCCCCCATAGTGCTCCTCTCCCCCATGGTGCCCCCCAAATAATGCCCCTATAGTGCCACCAGATGTCCCATAGTGCCGTTCTCCCCTATAGTGCCCCCCATAGTGTGTAAAAAAAAAAAAGCCCCTTTAGAGCCCCCATAGTGCTCCTCTCCCCTATGGTGCCCCCCCATAATGTGCCAGTAAGAAGTGCCACCCAAAAAAAAGTACCACCAGATGCCCCATAGTGCCGTTCTCCCCTTTAGTGCCCCCATCGCGCCGCCTGAGCCGGCCTCTGATAGGCTGCGGGCATTAGTGCCTGCGGCCTATCAGAAGAACGGGGGAGTGACACCGCAGCACAGCACAGGCATCTGTATCGCTGTCCTAAGGACGGCGATACAGATGGATTATGGAAGCTTCCACAATGGAAGCGCTCATCTCCTTCTGCCCCCCCGGCCCCCCCACCACCGCCCCCGCCGCAATTACATCCAGGGCCGCGCCGCCTGTGGTGATCATGAAGGATTAAAAAAAATATATATTTGGCTGGTTGTTCTAGGGGAAATCCAGACCCGCTGGACCCCTCCTGTAGGTGCGCCACTGACACTACCACATAATTTCTCATAACTGGGCCATGTAAATGTGCCACTAATGACCTGACAAAAGCATCTTTTATATACAGTTGCAAGAAAAAGTATGTTAACCCTTTGGAATTATATGGATTTCTGCACAAATTGGTCATAAAATGTGATCTGATCTTCATCTAAGGCCTCATTCACACTTGCGTTGTCCGGATCCGGTGTGTACTCCACTTCCCGGAATTACACGCCGGATCCGGAAAAACGCAAGTGTACTGAAAGCATTTGAAGACAGATCCGTCTTCAAAATGCTTTCAGTGTTACTATGGCAGCCAGGACGCTATTAAAGTCCTGGTTGCCATAGTAGGAGTGGGGAGCGGGGGAGCAGTATACTTACAGTCCGCGCGGCTCCCGGGGCGCTCCAGAGTGACGTCAGAGCGCCCCATGCGCATGGATGACGTGCCATGTGATCACGTCATCCATGCGCATGGGGCGCCCTGACGTCACTCTGGAGCGCCCCGGGAGCCGCACAGACGGTAAGTATGCTGCTTCCCCGCTCCCAGCTACACTTTACCATGGCTGCCAGGACTTTAGCGTCCCGGCAGCCATGGTAACCATTCAGAAAAAGCTAAACGTTGGATCCGGCAATGCGCCGAAATGACGTTTAGCTTAAGGCCGGATCCGGATCAATGCCATTCAATGGGCATTAATTCCGGATCCGGCCTTGCGGCAAGTCTTCAGGATTTTTGGCCGGAGCAAAAAGCGCAGCATGCTCGGTATTTTCTCCGGCCAAAAAACGTTCCGTTCCGGAACTGAAGACATCCTGATGCATCCTGAACGGATTTCACTCCATTCAGAATGCTTTAGGATAAAACTGATCAGGATTGTTCCGGCATAGAGCCCCGACGACGGAAATCTATGCCGGAAGAAAAGAACGCAGGTGTGAAAGAGCCCTAAGTCACAACAATAGACAATCACAGTCTGCTTAAACTAATAACACACAATGAATTAAATGTTACCATGTTTTTATTAAACACACCATGTAGACATTCACAGTGCAGGTGGAAAAAGTATGTGAACCCTTGGATTTAATAACTGGTTGAACCTCCTTTGGCAGCAATAACTTCAACCAACGTTTCCTGTAGTTGCAGATCAGAAGTGCACAACGGTCAGGAGTAATTCTTGACCATTCCTCTTTACAGAACTGTTTCAGTTCAGCAATATTCTTGGGATATCTGGTGTGAATCGCTTTCTTGAGGTCATGCCACAGCATCTCAATCTGGTTGAGGTCAGGACTCTGACTGGGCCACTCCAGAAGGCGTATTTTCTTCTGTTTAAGCCATTCTGTTGTTGATTTACTTTTATGCTTTGGGTCATTGTCCTGTTGCAACATCCATCTTCTGTTGAGCTTCAGCTGGTGGACAGTTGGCCTTAAGTTCTCCTGAAAAATGTCTTCATAAACTTGGGAATAAATTTTTTCTTTGATGATAGCAATCCGTCCAGGCCCTGATGCAGTAAACCAGCCCCAAACCATGATGCCCCCACCACCATACTTCACAGTTGGGATGAGGTTTGATGTTGTGTGCTGTGCCTCTTTTTTTCCACACATAGTGTTGTGTGTTTCTTTCAAACAACTCAACTTTGGTTTCATCTGTCCACAGAATATTTTGCCAGTACTGTTGTGGAACATCCAGGTGCTTTTGTGCAAACTGTAAACATGTAGCAATGTTTTTTTTGAACAGCAGTGGCTTCCTCTGTGGTATCCTCCCATGAAATCAATTCTTGTTTAGTGTTTTACGTATCGTCGATTCGCTAACAGGGATGTTAGCATATGCCAGAGACTTTTGTAAGTCTTTAGTTGACACTCTAGGATTCTTCTTCACCTCATTGAGCAGTCTGCGCTGTGCTCTTGCAGTAATCTTTACAGGACAGCCACTCCTAGGGAGAGTAGCAGCAGTGCTGAACTTTCTCCATTTATAGACAATTTGTCTTACCTTGGACTGATAAACAGCATGGCTTTTGTAGATACTTTTATCATAGGTCTTCTAAGAGCTCTTTTGTGCGAGGCATCATTCACATCAGGCAATGCTTCTTGTTAAAAGCAAACCCAGAACTGGTGTGTGTTTTTTTTATAGGGCAGGGCAGCTGTAACCAACACCTCCAATCTCATTGATTGGACTCCAGTTTGCTGACAACTCACCCTTGGAGATGTCATTAGTCTAGGGGTTCACATACTTTTTCCACCTGCACTGTGAATGTTTACATGGTGTGTCCAATAAAAACATGGTAACATTTAATTATTTGTGTGTTATTAGTTTAAGCAGACTGTGATTGTCTATTGTTGTGACTTAGATGAAGATCAGATCACATTTTATGACCAATTTGTGCAGAAATCCATATAATTCCAAAGGGTTCACATACTTTTTCTTGCAACTGTAAGTACATAAAATCCTTGCTTTGACAGCAGCATATTGCCCTGTATAAACAAGAATGTGCTGCCAACAAACAAGGATACTCTATGGGATGAACAATCACAGCTACGATCATTTAGTCCCATACAGCCCTGATCTTTTATGTATATAAATGCAGCTAATGAGCCGCCAGTCATCGGGAACAAATGTTCATAGGAATGTTAGTTCTTTACCTACTAGAGATGAGCAAATCAATTCTAAATCAATCAGATTTAAATATTTAAAATTCAGTATACTAATAAGGGAAACTGTCAAGGTTCCCCTGGCCGGCACTGCCTCTGGGAAACAACATTGTGATGCAGCCCTCTTAACCTGGGGCCAATGAAAGAGCATGTCAGAGCATTTTAAGCATCAGCTCATTCAGCTCACGCTTGACGTGTAGTGAAGCCAGCTGAAGTTCATTCCTAGCCCTAGAAGTCTGGCTCCTGTGGGCATGTGCAGGTGGTAGTGAATTTCTGTTCATCTGGCTCCCAGTGCTGTTCCTTGGCGGTATTGCGTTTACTTTGGCTATGGCTTCTGGATCTGGTATTGTGACTATGTTTTCAGGCTTCTGGCGATTTGGTCTTCTTGGTTTTTTACTTTTGGCATGTCTGGTTCTCTCATTTGCTTCTGGAGAGTTCTTGGCACTTTCTTGACGACTGGCTTTTGACCCTGGTTACTTACGACTACTCTTATTGTGTCTGTTTGTTTATTCCCCGTTTGTGTGTCGCTCCCTCACATACGTAGTATAGGGATCATCGACCGGTTGTGGGTCACCGCGTAGGGTGATTGAGCAAGTAGGCAGGAATAATGGGTCTGGGGAGTTTTACAGCTACACTATCCCTGTGTGTGCATGCTACATATCCTGACAAAAACAGAGGGAAGACAGAGGATCACATGTTCCTGGGTGCAGCCTGGCCCACGTGTTTTCCTACAATGCTTTGCAGTCAGCCTGACAACAAATCAGGCGAGAGGACAGTGGTTGGTCTATGATGCATTTGTCTCCGAGTGCTGCATTCGTGCATTGGATTTTGTTCAAGGACAAATATTTTTCTAAAAAATGAATGAAAATTATCTTTGTGTAACTGACCTAACATACAGTGCATTAGAAAAGCCTTCAGACCCTTAATATTTTTTTTGCCATGTTGTTATATTGTAGCCTTTTATTAAAATAAATAAAATAAAAATCTAAATTTCCGCCATCATTCTAAATTCAATATTCCATAATGACAAAGGGAAAGTTCAAAATCTTTGCTAATTTATCGAAAAGGAATAATTAATATATTGCATTGACCATAAGTATTCAGACCCTGTGCTCAGTACTTAGTTAAACCACCTTTGGTAGCCTCCAGCTTTCTTGTTACAACACCACACGGTTTTGCTCACCTGGATTTGGGGATTTTCATACATTCTTCTCTGCAGATTCTCTAAAGCTCTGTCACGTTGGATGGGGACCGTCACGGACAAACATTTTCACATATGAGGCAGTAACAGGCTCATAGCTATTAGAGGAGATTTATGCATTGATTTGCTGTGTTTTCCCTACGATCACCTGACCTGAGGGAAGTCCAGGTGCGATAATCACATGGGAGTAAAGCAATCCTCAGTGTGAGAGGAGGAGTTAGGCGCCAGGGAAACGAAGCCTGCAAAGGCTCTGTGTGTTTCCAGCCAGGAGGGCTGGGCGGCAACAAGGCTGAGGAAGCCTGAGTTTGGGGGGACCCAGCGACACCTGAAGACGAGAGGTGTTGCACGTTCATAGTCAGGAGGACTTTTGCACCATATTCCCCCAAGATATTTCGCTGCTTCCACTAGGAGGACTGGTGGGTTGCATTGGTCACAGCTAGTAGGCTGTGTGACCGAAGCCGAATACCGCAGTGTGAACACTGACCTAGAGGTGAGTTAGGGAGACCTCTGTATAGTGAGCAGGGGCGTTACTACCATAGCGGAAGACCAGGCTACTGCTATGGGGCCCAGAGCAAGAGGGGGCCCAATAGTACTTGGGATTATCTCCTCCTCTACTGGAGGTGAAAACTTGGTCAGGACTCTACCCACTAAAGGAACAACTTTTAGCAAATGAGGCAGTGGAAAAATTGCCCAAGGGTCACTGAAAGGGGTTTAGACAGAAATCCTTCTGTCCTGAGGGGGGGGGGGGGCTGGTTTGATCCTTGCTATGGGGCCCTTACTTCTCTATGTACACCACTGATAGTAAGTGCCTAGCCAGGCAAGTGTTTGTTGCTTCGTGTTGATGTAACACATTGTGAGGTGGAGTAGCAACTTCATTGTGCCAAGTGACGCCAAACTTGGAAGTGTGATGAGATGTGTGACAAATAAAGCACTGTTTGAGCTTGAAACCCCCCTGTTTGATGAGAAGACTATCATTGCCGACCCCTGAGAGAGAGTGATTCCTTACAAGAGATGTTCAATTGGGGTAAGGTCAGGGCACTGGCTGAGCCATTCTAGGACAATCAAAGAGTTGTCCCTAAGCCATTCCTGTGTTTTCTTGGCTGTGTGGTTAGGGTCATTGCCTTATCAGAGCATAAACCTCCAGCCCAGTCAGAGGTCCAGAACACTCTGGATCAGGTTTAAATTAAGAATTGACCCATTCAGAGTTCCCTCAACCTTGAATAGTCTCCCTGTCCCAGCCTCAGAAAAACACCCCCACAGCATGATGCTGCCACCACCATCCTTCACTGTAGGGATGGTACTGGGTGGGTGATGAGCCGTGCCTGCTTTTTTTGAGACATGACACATAGAATTGAGGCCAAAAAGTTAAGTCTCTGTTTTAACAGACCAGAGAATCATGTTTCTCGCAGTCTGAGAGTCCTTTATGTGCTATTTTTATTTATTTTTTAAACTCCAGACAGGCTTTAAAATCCTGATGAAAGGCTACTTTTTGGCCACTCTGCCCCATAAAGCCAAGATTAGTGCAATGCTACAGTTCGGGAAGTTTCTCCCATCTTTGAAGTTCAGCCAGAGTGACCAATGAGTTCTTTGTCAAATGTCTTACTAAGTCCCTTGGCCTATGATTACTTAGTTTGGTGGGGTGGAAACCTCTGTGAAGTCCTGGTTGTTCCAAACTTCAATTTAAGAAATATGGAGGCCACTGTGCTCTTGGGAACTTTCAGTGCAGTAGAAATGTTTTTATATTCTTCTCCAGATCTGTGCCTCCAAACAATCCTGTCTCTGAGCTCTACAGACAGTTATTTCCTCCTCATGGCCTGATTGTCACGAATAATGGGAAGAGGAGGGACACCAGAAAGACAACAGAAGGGAGAGAACAAAGAACTAGGCCTCAAGGCTAGGAAGAAGGGAAAGGTCACCTCCTAGGAAACACCTAGATCTGGCCCTGACTCCTGTCAGTATGTATAGACCCTGAAGGTGGGAAAAAACATATGCCATAACCTAAACCCTAGGAGCCCTGAGATGCCCTAAAGGTAGTGAAAGTGAATAAGACTACTGGTTCCTTCCCAGGTGAACAAACCAGCGTCTCCCTGAGGCCTAGTAACAGCAAGCACCAGGGAACAACCAAACACAAGAGCAGTACAATATTATAGAAAATGGATGAGCATGAGCACAAGCAAGGTCCATACACCAACTAATCCAAATCAAAGCAGAGAATTTCAACTGCATGGTATGAAGTGTGAAACCAAACTAAATAGGGAAGCAGTGATGAACGCCAGCTGCACATGAGAAGAGGTGTGGTCATTACCAAACAACAACACTGAGAATCAAGAGACTGCCAGTTAACCTCACGTTCAGTCAGTCTCTCTGATCTTCTAACCTATGTCGCAGAAGGTACCGTGACAGTACCCCCCTTCGACAGGTGACCTCCGGACACCCAGGACCGATCTTATCCGGATTAGCCCTGTGAAAGGCTTTCACAAGGCGACTGGCATTAGCGTCGGCTGCTGGAACCCACATTCACTCCTCTGGACCGTAACTCTTCCAGTCAACGAGAGACTGGAGGGATCTATGGAGAATTCGGGAGTCCACTATCCTGGCGATCTGAAATTCAAGATTACCATCCACCGTGACAGGAGGGGGTGGCAGGGAGGATGTTTCAGAAGGTTCAACATATCTCTTCAGTAATGATTTGTGGAACACATTATAAATCTTTAAAGCCTGCGGAAGTTCAAGACGAAAGGCTACCGGGTTATTAACCTCCCTGGCAGTATGATTATGTCAGGAATTTTGTTCCAAAAGCGGTACCATTTTTTTGCATGGAAATTTGGTGTTATGTATTGTAGGCCTGCAATTCTTAGTAATTACTTACTTAAACCTGACCAAAGAAGACTCTAGTAGACCTCTCAGATGTGATAAAGTTCGAAAAAATAAAATCATGAGTTATAATCTAATAAATAATATAATTTTATTCAGTAATGTAATAAATAATGAAATTTGTCAAACAAAAGAAAATTCAGTAAACATCCTGGGTGTGGTAAATTTTGAAACATGGGACTGCGCATAGACCAACGTCACAATCAGGGCAATGGAACCTGGTTTCCTTTCGGATTTTTTTTCCATATGTCCTCCTTACTCACCGGTTCCCATTTTCTGGTTCTGGAAAACTTGCTGTGCAGAGTAGTGGATTGCTGCTCTTTGTAGCGGTTTGTCTCCGTGACAATCTTTTCAATGACGTCATCCGTCAGAAATAATTTTAGGTACGCCAAAGGATCATTGTGATCAACGTCTACCTTCATCCCAGGCGATCCTGTAAACGGGAATCTTGGTGGTGGTACTGCATCCATACCGCAATCAATAGGGCACCAAGTGCGCACCTCACTGAGCTCAAGTGCAGATTCGTCGCTGTAGCCACTTCTCTGGTCAGTGTCAGAGTCGGCTGACGAATCTTTCCACGAATCGCTATCGCTCAATTCTGCGAGGGGCTCTGTGTCGCTGTCGCTGTCACTTATCTGATCCAAACCCGCTTTGGTGATGCTAAAGTGACGCTTTGATGCCATGGTAAAAAATATATTATTTTTTTATATTATTTTTTTGCTTAGAAAAAACTGCTAAAAGGGCAGCCAGGGCAGTGTAGAATGATCAGATGTCAAATCTGTCAAATCTGAGGTGATACAGTGTAATCTGACAGGATTCCACTGTATCACGTAACTTTATGTGTGTGTTTGACTTTTATACAATGTATCTTTTTTGAATCTCCCGCCCAGTTCCGCCTCTGTGAGGCGCTGCGGCTCACAGAGACGGAACCAGGAAGAGAGATGAGACATCCGCCGGGGCTCTCACCGGCGATCACAGCGGGGAACATCGCTGGATCGCCGGGATTAGGTAAGGACACCCGCTGCTCCCTCTGCAATGTACCCCGAGCGTGACTCGGGGTTACCGCTTCTGGCAGCGAAAATTAACCCTGAGTCACGCTCGGGGATACCGCTAGGCAGGTTAATAGTAGAGATCTTATATGGACCAATAAATCTTGGGCCCAACTTCCAAAAAGGTACTTTCAACTTAATGTTTCTTGTGGACAACCACACAGAATCACCCACTCTCAGGTCCGGACCACTCATTTGTCTCTTGTCAGCCATACGTTTATACTTCTTGCCCATTTTTTATAGATTATTTTGAATCTTCAGCCAAATAGATGACAAAGAAGAGGAAAATATTTCCTCTTCAGGTATACCAGAAGTCTTAGTACCAGAAAATGTGCCAAACTGTGGATGGAACCCATATGCCCCCAAAAACGGTGCCTAAGGTTATTTATGACGAACTCGGCCAAAGACAAAAAAGAAGACCCCTCCTCCTGATTCTCTGAGACAAAACATTTCAGATAAGTCTCCAGATTCTGGTTAGTGCGCTCAGTCTGTCCATTCAACTGAAGGTGAAAGGTTGAAGAGAAGGACAATTGTACCCCCAAGCGAGAGCAGAATGCCTTCCAGAATCTGGAAACAAACTGAGTCCCCCTATCAGACACCACATCAGAGGGAATACCAGAGAGAGAAAAAAAAACTCACCTTCTCCCTGGCTGTGACGCTCTGCGCTGCGATTGTACAGCTCACAGCCAGGGAGAAGGAGACGCCCATTGAGAAAAAGGGCAGTCTCCTACCCATTGCTCTGATGCTAGCAATTAGCATATAGAGTGGGAGAATATACCGGGGGCCACAGTGGGCAAACAGAGCAGCGCCCAGGAATAATACTAAGTGCAGTGAGATCTCTAGGTGCCGCACTACATATCCTAATTGTTCGTTTACAATGTTTTTACCCATGAAAGGTCCTCTTTAACACGCGCACAAGTACTACAGACTGACACATAGCCCTCCACACATTTACGCAACCCCGGCCACCAGAATCTACGAGAGATGAGATCGACCGTGGATCTGCTCCCAGAGTGTCCTGTAAGAACTGTACAGTGATGTTCCTCGAACACCTTGTGCCGTAATTCAGAAGGAACAAACAACTTTCCAAGAGGACAAGAATCTGGTGCATCTCCCTGGGGTTCCAACACCTCTGCCTTGAGATCGGGATAAAGGGCGGATATTACAACCCCTTCAGACAAGATAGAATCAGGATCTTCCGAATCACCCCCCCCACCCCGCCGGAAAGCTACGCGACAAGGCATCCGCCTTGACGTTCTTAATCCCAGGGCGATAGGTGACAATGAAATGAAATCTGGTAAAAACCAACATTTAGCTAACTCCAGGTAAGCCAGATTCTTGTGATCAGTAATTACCATAATAGGATGCATCGCTCCTTCCAACCAATGCCCCCATTCCTCAAAAGCCAACTTAATGGCCAGCAATTCTCTATTGCCTACGTCATAGTCTCTTTCAGCAGACGAGAGCTTCTTAGAGAAGAAAGCACATGGGCGCCATTTACTAGGTGAAGGACCTTGCAACAAGACTGCTCCAACCCCTACCTCGGATGCGTCAACTTCCACAATGAATGGCTGTGACACATCAGGTTGCACCAGTATAGGAGCAGAAGCAAAACACTCTTTCACCGCCGAAAAGACATGTAATGCCTCCTCAGACCAGACTGAGAAATCCGCACCTTTCTTAGTCATATCTGTTAATGGTTTAACAACAGTCGAGGATTTCAAGATAAATTTACGGTAGTAGTTGGTGAACCCTAAAAATCGCATGAGCGCTGTGTTGGACTGGTGACCCAGTCCAACACAGCATGGACTTTCTCCGGATCCATACGAAAACCCGAAGTTGAGAGTAGGTAACACAGGAATTGCATTTCCGGAGCTGCAAATACACACTTCTCCATCTTAGCATACAATTTATTCTCTCTTAGGATGTATAACACTTGTCTCACATGATCCTGATGAGTTTCATGTCTGGAGAATAAATTAGAATATCATCTAGATACACCACAACAAACCTACCCACCAGGTGATGAAAGATGTAATTAATGAAATGTTGGAAAACCATAGGAGTATTGGTCAACCCAAAGGCGTGACCAAATTCCCTAAATGACCTTCAGGGGTATTAAAGGCCGTCTTTCATCCCTCCCCCTCCTTGATTCTTACCACATTATATGCCTCCCTCAAATCCAACTTAAAGAACACCTTGGCACTGACAATCTGATTGAACAAATCCAGGATCAAAGGAAGGGGATAAGGATCACAGACAGTAATGCGATTAAGCTCACGGAAGTCCAGACATGGCCTAAGAGTTCCGTCCTTTTCTTAACAAAGAAAAACCCTGCATCCACTGGGGATTTGGATGGTCTAATAGGACCTTTAGCCAAACTCTCTGTGATATATTCTCGCATGGCTGCTCAGAAAGGTTTGGGTTCAGAAAGATTATACAACCGAGACTTGGGGAACCTAGCTCCGGGAATAAGGTTGATGGGGCAATCATATTCCCGATGTGGAGGTAACTCCTGGTCTCCACTTTCATAGAATACATCACAAAAATATGAAATAAATGAAGATATAACTTTAGTGGTTACAACATAAAGAGATGTTGTCTATGCAATAATCACTCCAATCAAGAATCTGTCTCGCTTGCCAATCGATGGTAGGATTATGTTTGCTTAACCATGGTAAACCTAGCACCAAAGGAGCACACAGACCCTCCAGCACAAAACACAAAATAGATTCTTGATGAAAATCACCCACCATTAGAGTCCATTCACACGTCCGCAATTCTGTTCCGCCTTTTGCGGAATGGAATTGTGGGCCCATTGTGGGCCCATTCATTTCTGAAGTGCCGCACGATGTGCAGCCGGTATCCGGAAATGCCGATCCGCACTTCCAGGTCCGCAATTCTGTTCCCGAAAAATATAGAACATGTCCTATTCTTGTCTGCAATTGCGGACAAGATTAGACATATTCTATTAAAGTGCAGGCGATGTCCGCACATTGCCGGTGTCCGTGTTTTGCAGATACACGTTTCCGTGGATCCGCAAAACACATAAGGATGTGTGAATAAACCCTTAAACAAATGTCCTGCACCATTTGTGATAAACATTTTTGAGCGAGAGGAGCGGAATCAATAGCAAACACTGAAATATTTTTGTCCAGTGCACTTTGTCAACCCATGCATACGAACGGACAATCAACTAGGTTAACCCCTGCCCCACTGTCAATAAATACTTCAATTCCCACAGTTTTTAAGTCTAGCGTCACCTTGGCAGGCAGGAACAATTGGGTACTACAGGCAGAAGAAAAAAGTAATTTCTCAGATTCCCCACCCACACCACCAAAAGTAAGATGAGGACACAGAGAAAGCAGAGTCTCATCTTAAGCCTAAAGTTCTCATTACCAGATCCAGGAGTAGCTCCCCCCAGCTGCGTTGGCTCATCACCAGACATGTGTTCAAGTGTTTTTTTTATCCAAAGTGTAGGAAGAGGCCGCCACCTTATATTATAGTACGTCCTGAGTGTGAGGAACCTTAGATCTCACCCTCAAGCTTCTATCAATACGTACAGCAAGGGACATAGCCTCCTTCAATGACTCGGGATATTCGTGAAACACCAATGCGTCCTTCAGGCCCTTGGATAGCCCTTGGTAGAATTGACTACGGAGAGCCGGATCATTCCACTCCGTATCCGTAGCCCATCTCCTTAATTCAGAGCAATAGGTCTCCGCAGAACGCCCTCCATGCCGTAAGACACAGAACTTGGTCTCGGCCAGGGAGAGCCGATCTGGGTCATCATAGATAAGACCTAGAGCTCTGAAAAATGTATCTACTGACTGGAGGGACTGTGATCCAGTCGGCAACGAAAAAGCCCAAGTCACCTTTTAGCAAAGAAATGATTATACCCACTCTTTGACTCTCGTCCCCAGAAGAGCATGGATTCAGTTTTAAATATAATTTACACAACTCCCTGAACTGACTAAAATTGTCACTTCCCCCAGAAAATCTGTCTGGAAGAGCCACCTTGGGTTCAGGGCAGACCTGGTTCCTGTTGTTGGAACCAGCCACCTGTGGTCTCTGGATCTACTTCCAGAGACAACCCCTGTAGTTGCCCGACCAGTGCAGAAATAGGATCCATTGCCACACTGATACAAACAAAATGGTGGTTATTTGGCGGTTGATAATGTCAAGAATAATGGGGAGAGGAGGGACATCAGAAATACAACAGAAGGGAGAGGACAAAGAACTAGGACTCAAGGCTAGGGAGAAGGGAAAGGTCACCTCCTAGGAAACCCCTAGATTTGGCCCTGACTCCTGTCAGTATGTATAGACCCTGAACGTGGTCTATACACGTGGTGTGAACGTATACTTTATAGTGCTATAAATTTGTTTTTGACCCACACCTGTATTAATTGCGTAATATTAGCATATTATGCGATCATTACCTTGACGATTTTCGAGTAAAAATAAAAGAATGTAGAATATAAAGAATATTCTACAAAATATTAGCGAAATATCGCAAATTCAACTATGACCCCTGCCGCTTAGCACTAATGAGCAAGAACACAAGCAAGGTCCACACACCAACTCCTCCAAATCCAAGCAGAGAATATCAATCGCATGGTGTGAAACCAAACTAAATAGGGAAGCTATTTTTAACAAAGGTAGACCCCAGTCAAGGTGTAGAAACATCTCAAAGATGATCAAAAGAAATGTGAGGCCCCTAGAACTAAATTTCAAGCATCATAGTAAAGGGTCTGAATACTTATGTCCATGTAAAATTTTAGATTCTCCTTTTTAATAACTTTGCAAAAATTTCTAAAATGCTGTTTTCGCTTTCTCATTATGGGGTATTGAGTGTAGATTAATGGGATTCAGCACAGCAGGTGGCATTATCTCAACAAAGCAGACAAAATTGTCCCCAACAAGTATGGACAATTTCTAAAGTTCTGTTTTCATTTTCTAAATATGGTTTATTGAGTGCAGATTGATGGGAAACCTTTTTTTTTTTAATTTTACCACAAGGCTGCATTTAATTTTCAGCATCATTTTCATATTCAGGAACTAAAAATTATATAAGATCAGTTAATCATGTCTTCATCACTGTGTTGAATTGCGTTATTTTACTTTATTATTGGTATTATTGACATTATTATTATTATTATAACAGCAATGACAAAGTCATAGGGCCACATTTATCATTTGAATACACCACTTTGTGGTGTGAAAAAGTCGCAAACGGCATGCAAGTGCCGTTTCTCCACCAGCTTGCCACTGTCCTGAAAAGGGGTCATGGTGAAGGGAGAGAGGGAACGAAGCCAGTGGCTGCCACCGGATTTTGATAAATCCGCCCAATAATGTTATTTATAATGCTCAGTGCATGTGGTAAAAAAAAAGCTGTAGATTTGCTTTTCCCTTTCCACCCCTAACAAATTAATAAAATTATATCAATAATTGATATATACCTCCAAATCGGGTCACTGATAAACAAGCACTCACATGGCTATGTCAAAGGGAAAATAAAGAACTTGTGGTCAGCAAGTTTTTATAACTCTCTTTACTCTAGCTACTTTTTTATATTCATTTGTGATTTTTTTTTATACATTTAAAATTACCTTTCTTCCCATACTTACCGTATTTTTCGTCCTATAAGACACACCAGTCCATAAGACGCGCCTAGGTTTTAGAGGAGGACAATACGATTTTTTTCTTCATTAGCCCTCAACTGACAGCCCCCCATCGTTAATAAGCCCCCAATAAGACCTCAGATCAGACCCCAATGTGAATGATCCCCATTCAGACCTCAGATAAAAGCCCCATGCCTCTCATTAGCCCCCCAAATGCCTCTCATCAGCCCCCCAAATGCCTCTCATCAGCCCTCCAAATGCCTCTCATCAGTCACCCTAAATGCCTCTCATCAGCTCTCATATCAGCCCCCCATGCCTTACATCAGCCCTAATTGCCTCGTATCAGCCCCCCCCCCCCCCAAAAAAAAAATAGCACTGAAGACTTTTTACAGCACTTGCTATACAGCTATACAGCAGCACGTACCTCTCTCATCTAGTGCCTCCAGGTGACGTCTCCTTTTCTGTAGATCTTCTCGGTCATCATCTTCTCCATTTGGTCCATACAACTTCTTTCAGCCGCCTCATCTCTGCAGAGTGTAACACACAGACATCTTAGGTTTCTCATTTTTCTATCATCATGCCCCAACCTGGAGTCCCAACAGTGTTATCCTGCTGCTCACTGTGCTCCGCAATACCCCCAAATACTATCCTGAAAAAAATGAGAGCCCCCCAAAGTAATAGTGCTCCCCAAAGTCCCCCTAATAGTAATTCATATCTAGAATGTCCTCATTAGTAATACTGCCCCCCACAGTGCCCCCAACATTTATAATGGTCCCCAAGAGTGCCTCCATTAAAAGAAGAGTCCTCCAGTATTAATAATGCCCTCACAGAGCCCCCAGTAGAAATAAGACCCCCCCTATTGTTCCCCCAGTGGTAATAAAGCTATCTACAGACCCCTCAGTAGTAATAAGGCCCCCATAGCACTCTTACTAGAAATAAGTTTGAACTATAAGTCTCTCCTATAGAGCCCCCAGTAGTAATAAGAATGACTATAATGTCCCCAGGATTTAAAATGCCCCTACAGTGCCCCAGTATTTATACTGCCCCCTACTGTTATAATGCTCACCCTGAAGTGCCCCAGTATTTATATCGCCCCTACTGTTATAATGCTCACCCTGAAGTGCTTATGGTCACTTCATTTTCTACAAAAATAAATAAATAAAAAGTGATCAAAAAGTAATTCACATGCCAGAATGGTATTAATGAAAAGTTAAGATCACCCTGCAAAAAAACAACCCCCATACAGCTTTATACAAATAACTACAAAAAGTTATAGCGGTTAAAATATGGCGAGAAAAAAATAAAACAGTTTATCACTATCAAAACGCAAGAAAAACTATACATATAAAGTGTCGCCGGATTCGTAACTGACCTGTAGAATAAAAGTAACCAGTCAGTTTTATCACACATTGAACGTCGTAAATAAAAACCCTGCAAAACTGTGGTGGAATTGCTTTTTTTTTTTGTTGCAATTTCACCCCCATTTGGAAACTACAACTTGTTCTGCAGAAATAAAGCCCTTATATGGCTATGTAAACAGAAAAATGAAAAAGTTATGGCTCTGGGAAGGCAGGGAGCGCAAAACGAAAACGCTAAACAAAAAACCTCCGGGCCTTAAGGAATTAATACAAGTTAGACTACAGGCTGGAGTTGGGAGGACTACTGGACCACACTCCCCCATAAAGGTACTGGACTTGAGACCGTGTGTGAACAGTGCTCTGTACAGCCAGGAGGCTGATGAACATTGGACTGGGAAAGCCGCATGTTATGACCATGTGTGAACAGTGCTTTAGGTGAGTCAGGGATATGTTATGTTTAGTTAGAGCCCATCCGGGAGAGTGTTTATTATTTTGAATAACTGTTTATGTTTACACGGATGTGCCGCAATAAAGCAGTGTTTGGACCTTAAACTTGGTGTCTGGCGAAGATATCTATGAGAATGACCCCTGAAAGAGAGCTGATCCCCCACAATTGGTGTCGGATGCGTGCAGGTGTCCATGCTGAAAAGTAAAAAGTAACATGGTTGCTAGGGGCAATGACCTGATGGAAAAGAGCAGGTGCTGCTGGAAAACTGCTGGTGTTAATCTGGACTTTTTTTTCTTCTGTGGTGCAAACTGTGCAGGAATTAAAGGGCCAGAATCTAGTGAGAGAGACTGACCTGTGGAAATGGATGTGGCTTGGGGGAGCCCATGGGAGAGTTCCTGCGAGATGGTGATTGGGGGACTCCCGGCATGGGTTGCGCTAGACAACAAGTGTCTCGGGTCAGGCCCGAAGTTTTGGAATTTCTGGAGAGGGGGCCAAAAACAGATACCAAGGTGGCCCTGGCCTTTGTAATGGACTGTGGCTCTGTACAATGGGAGCTCTTGATATGTGAGACCCTGAGGGAGGAATTTATACAGGGCAAAGACTTTCCGTTGTTTTGGCAGCTATGGAGAGAATCCTTGAAGTTCTGAGGTTCCAGAGACAAAGATGTATGCTGTTGCCATGGGCAACTGTCAGGAAGACAAGATGGAGAGCAGTGTGGTTTTCCAGAGTTCCGAAAGGGTGCGGCTGGAGTGACCGTCCAGGAAAAGTCGAGACTCCAGGCCATGCTGTTTCCGGTGGCAATGGGTGCAGTATGGAGTCTGCCGGTGTTCGAGATACCCAGAACCAAGAGAAGGCTGGTGATCTTGGTAGAGATGTCCTGGGAATATCGTCATCTCTCCAATCCACAACGTCAGGCGGTAAGACTGTTCCTGTTAATAGTTTTGTGGTAGTTCCAGTGACCATGAGCCAGCCGCAGTGGAAACCGGTTGGGTCAGTGACAAAAAAAATCACAAAGGCGAGAAACCGTCTCGGAAGTGTATGACATTGGGAAAAACGCAGTGTCTGAACAGGCAGGTAAGCCTGTTGTGATTACTCCCTCGCAGGAACCTGCAGGGGAGAAGGTCTCTGGGTCTCCCAAAATGCCTGTGATCAAAGCTAGATTTGGGGTGGTGAGAGTCAGAGATCCCATGCTAACCCAGATATGAGGTAACTTGATAGCCGCCCGAGAGACTGATAAAATGTTAAATGTTCAGGACAATTATGTGGATAATACGGACTATCATGTGGTTCTCACTGAGGGGGAGTCTCCAGTGAGAACTGGGACTTGTGAACTTCGTGATGCAGTTTCACGTATACATGATGTGTTATTGGGCTGTGATATTTTGTTGCTGTGGGGTAAAGGAGACACATCTGCAGAGAGTGACAAAACTCCTGCAGAACCTGTACCTGGTCCTTTAAAAGATAATCTGAAGGAGCTGCACATTGAGAACAAGGGTGCAGATAAGATGCAAAGTGAAAGTGTCAAGTTACTTGAACATAATGACAATGTGGACTTTTGCAAAAGATATGAACTTGATGTTAAGGTCAAGTGGGGAAACACTTCTGCAGCTAGTGGTGAAACTCCTGCAGAGGTGGTTTCTAGCCCTTTAAATGACGTGACCATTAGAAACAATGGTTCTGATAAAATGCAAAATGAAAATGTGACGTCTTGTGAAATAGGTGATGATGATGACATGCCTTTTCCGTTGCATGATGTGGTCGGGGGAATAGCGCCCCCTGGAGGAAAAGTTATAAAAAAGGCAGAAGGGTTGATAAATATTGTGAGCACAGATTGGAGCAATCCTACTCTGGTGAATGTGCAAGAAAGGGTGGCAGTCCTAGAGGGTATACCACAAGTATCAGAGGTGGATATGCAGTCTCCACTGTGTTCTATGATTAATAAAGTAATGTCTCAGGTAGGGATTAACTTGTCAGTGCCTCTAGAGGTCAGCGATAACAATGACACGTGCGGCATAAGTGACGTATGCGCTGTGACTATTAGCAACTCCGAGAGGGAAGCTACCAGGTCGAAGTCTTGCAAAGTTGAGGTGGTTACTAGTAGCGACCAGATGACAGTTGTATCTGACATGACAAGAGTTTAGTGGGGAGACTTCAGTCTAATGTCTGAGACCCATACCCAGGCTGTGGTAAATGACCTGACATGTCGGTACAGCTGCAAGCAGGAAGATTATTCCTTCCTATCTATACAGTCCCTAGATCTGATAAAGAAAAGATTAGCTGTCTTCACAGAGTCACCGAAAAAGGCTGCAGAGGGGTCAAGGGAGGAGACCCCGAAAAAGAAATGAGTGGGCTAAAGGGTCTACGGCCTGATATCCAGGTGAAGAGCAAAGGCGCAAAAGAAATACAGAAAACTGTGGTAGACACTGATAAAGTGCTTGAAGGGACTCTGGGTGGAACCCCACAGGGTCTCCAAAAAAGAATGGTGATACTCCTATATCTGCTGCCATAGAACCCAGCGACGAGCAGTTGGACCGGAAGGCCCAAGAGCGGGGAGCTTCCAACAAACTGGTGCAAAAAACTATGAAAAAACTGAAAAAGTTTGACCGGCCCCGGGCTGAAGAGAAATCTTGGCCTGATATGCCGAAGAACATGACCAAGCAAAGGTGGGTGCTCGGGAAAAAGAGACCAAGGTCTTCTCCTTGGCTAGAGCCCTTGAAGAAGTGCAAGAAGAGCGAGATGAGCTTGAAAGGCTGAACAAGCAACTCAGAGCAGAGAAGGATCTTGTGAGCTCAAAGGATGACGTCGGGAAGAACGTCTATCAGTTGGAGAAGTCTAAGCCAGAGCGTATTAAGAAGGGAACTGGAGATGGTGGCGCTGTGGTGCCGACCAAGGCAGAGAAGACGGAAGAACTTTCTGCTGAACCCGTGGATGGGGTTGATGTGGACCTGGTCCTGAAAGATGTCCCCTCACCTGCAAAGCAGTCCAAGTAGCCAACAGTCTGCTGGGGAAGAAATATGAGGAGTTGGAGGACCAGTATGCGGATCCTGTCTACTACTGTGGGTTGGCTCTCCTGAATTCTTCCTGCAAGAAGAACAGTGTCCTAAATGAGCCTCTGGAGAAAATGCCAGAAGTCGATGAATCTGGTGAAGACCTCGGTGTCCCTGATACCTCCTACCTCGGTGAGAAAGAGGAAAAAGACTTAAGAGTACAAGTATATGATGCCGGGTCCAAGAAAACTAAAGCTGAAGAAGTTAAGGCCGAGTTGTGGGAGGACGTGAAGTCCTCGGGTGCTGCAGTGACCGAAGGAACGGCTACCGAAGTGGAAAAAAACACTAAAGAAGCAGAGGTCTCTGAAACTGCTGCCAAAGCAGGAGAAACCACTGCTGGAAAGAAGGAAGAAGTGAATAGGAGGCACATAAAAGAAGCGAGTGCGGATAAGACTGCTCTGCTGAAGGAGCTCTGCAAGGCAAAGGAGAAAGGGTCGGGACACGACCTTAACTGGGACCAGTTCGGTCCAGAGTTGCAGCAGTCCAAGAAAGGACACGAGGAACGTGCAGAAGCCAGAAAATCTAAAAAGAGAGTACCGGCTCATGAGATGGGCAAGAAAATCTCATTGGTCTTATTGGCTCTGTAATAAACTCATGAGGGTGACAAACCAAGCGCTGTTGTCCTGGGTCTGGCATAAGGGGAAGACTGTCGGCCAGGTCGATGCCCCTTCACGAGCATCTGGATTTGATGCTAGTGTTCACCCCTACGGGCTTGACCAAAGGGGGGATATGTGAGGTAGTGATTGGCCTCATGGCCGCTAGGGGAGATTCATAGCAGGTGTTTCCATGTATATAAAAGTATGCTTGATATTTTCCATAGTTTTCAGGCAGGGGAAGGTTTTATTTTTACTGATATATAATGACATAGATATCCCTTGTTTAACTCCCGAGAGGGCATGTTTATGTCAGAAGGTAACGGTCAATGGTCAAAGTCTTGTAGCGCACAGCTCAAGGCTTCCTGGATAATCAATTGCATAACTTCTTCAAAATCATAGATTATACAGAGAAGATTATCTGCATGATAATAGTCACTGTTGTAGTTGTACATTTACAGGGAGCGGCTGATTTGTCTAAAAGGGACTGTTGCCTGTATTTGTATATGCCAAGTTACAAGCAATTGGACTGAGGGGTTAAAAATCTAAGCTAAGCATTAAATTTAAAACCTACCTTTGGAGACACTAAAAATATATTAGCTAATTATATATTAAAATATTTTATAACATATCCCTGACTTCAGTGTGGTCCAATAAAAGGCAAAATACAATTTCATAAATAGCACACCATTTTTTTTAAATAATAAGTGAATTAGTGCATTGCTAATACTCTATATTCATATCTATAATAGGAGGTATAAGTTGGCTGTATTCACAACACATACCTCCAACTGAAGGCTGAAATATACGGTATGTTTGTCACCCATCGACATTCTTTTACTGTATCCCTCTGTGCTTTTCTATGTAGTAACAAAAAGTATGCTAAATGGAAGAAGGTTCTTACACTGAGTGCATGGGGCCCATTGGACACAACCAGTGAATATGCCAAGAGCTTCCTGGTATTTACCCTGAAAGTTTTCCCCAAAGGAGATGTTGACAGAGACTAACATGATGGTTTGAATGGGAAACCATTACAATAAGTTAGAAGAAGAGTTAATGCCAACATTTTAAACAAATTATCTTTATTAATTTTAAAATTTGTCTCCTGAACCCAGTCAGTAATGACTCTTGCAGCACACGATCACTTGTGTCAAAACTGCCACCCAGCTGTACTTCATAAGCAAACTCATGAAGCTCTTACAGATTGAGAAGAACTAGACACATGATCATTTTTAATTATTCTAATTGAATAATATTTAGGCTTTGCCTAATGTAACAGAGAAATTTTATAATCGATAGTGGAACAGCCCCTATATCAAATATATAAAAGGATGAACTTGATGGAGAAAGGTTGAACTTGACAGAAAAAGGTTGAACTTGATGGCGAAAGGTTGAACTTGACGGACCTGTTTCTTTTTCAAACTATGTAACAGGCACAAAACTAACAGTCCAGTATAGTATTGGATTGTTTAATACTGACAAAAGTTAGTATACAGTATGCACACATGTGGCCGATAAGTGGAGTTGTAGGCGGAAAATCTGCAATGTATTGAAGGAACAATAAAGTGCTCTTCCACGTGCTACAAAAAAAAAAATGGAAACTGTGAAACTGTGGTGTAAATTTGAAATCTGCAACATGTAAATTCATGCTGTGAATTTCCCACCTGGACTGCGCTATTTGGAATGCATAGGGTGAAATTGAAGAGATATTTCAAACAAATTTTTGCTGCAGATTTTGTTGCAGATTCTGCTGTGTAAAACTCCACAACAGGAATTCTGCTGCAGAAAATCCACTCAATGTGGGTTTACCCATGTAGTACTCTGGAGCAGGGGTATTTTGATGTTTGGACATTTGTGGACACTTGCCTATTTCCCCTATACAAAGTTATAAAATCCTTACTTTATTTCACTTGAAAGGGTTAACTTGCACTGTTTAATACTGTGTAATTGCATTTTATATGTATGTTGTGATATATATCTTGATCATTTGCACTGTCTTTGCGAGTGTCACGGTACCTCCCGTGTCAGTGGTTATAAGATCTGAGAGGCTTGGTGCACGTGGGGTTAACTTGTCAGGTGCTGCTTGTGCTCATTACGACATCACCTATTAAGTTTGGTCTCACACCTCATACCTTGCGGTTGAAATTTCCTGCTGGTGTTTGTTGAGCTGGGGTGTTGTTCCTTTGGAACTCCTGCTGCTCCATTCTACTTAAGCTAAATGCATTTTGTTTGGCATTATGTTGTTCGTTTGTGTCTGTGGTTTTCTAGGCCTCAAGGAGATGCTGGTTCCTTCATCGGAAAAGGAACCAGTAGTCTCTTTCCCTGTCGCCACTCCTAGGGATTTACTCGGTCTCCAGAACCTAGGTTACGGTATATGAGTTTTTCCACCTTCAGGGTCTACTTATATTGGTAGGAGTCAGGGAGAGGTCTAGGGATTCCTAGGAGGTCACCATCCCTTTCCCTTAGCTTTGAGGCCTAGAATCCGGTATATTTTCTTCTGTGTGTTATCTAATATTCTCCCCTCCCCATTACTTGTGACAGCAAGGCTCTGTGGAAAGGGTTCATGAATACTAAGAGACTTTTGGGACTTTGAATAAGAAGCTAGTAATTTTGCACTGCTGGCATAGAGTTTTAAGAAGAGCATGTTATGGAGAGGAAATGCCAAACTTGTTTTCCACCAAAACTAGACAGATTGACCTTTTGAATGTCTGGTTTAGCTATGTTGTTATGTATGAAAACCTTTTTTAGTCTTGAAAAACTGCTGTGTCATTGCCACTGAGTATCATTGACTCTCTAATGTAAGTCTATGACAGACGGGAGTGGTAACTTTGTAATTGTTTGTGCTGAGTTTCTCCACTCCACCCCTCCCACTAGAAGGTATATAGGGTGATCAGTCAGAGCCCCTAGTGTTCTGCAGTTAGGGATCAGTGCTTGGAGGGGGAGACTCATTCCAGTCTGCCTGAGTGAACAGAATGCTGAGATTGGGACGCTGAGCTACAGACTATAGGTCACCATCCCTGTGACCAAGGAGCCACCTGGACTACTAAGCTACAGACCGTAGGCCTCCAGGCATTGGCCATGGTACCAGCCTTCTGAAAGGGGGTACAGTTAGCTCAGGCCTTTCCTGTCCTCAGCATTAACCCCTTCTTCTGCCACGGAGGAGACTAGAGAAGCCAGCCGTATGCCTCATCTGTATTCTTTTGCACATGAAATCCTACAAGTTAACTGCAGACCATGACTGTTTGGACTTATTTCCCATTGGGGTTCACCATGCCTTACTATCCCTTCCAGAGAACAGCAACACGTTGTGACACCTCAACAGTGTCTGGGGGACCCAGCGTAGCGTTGGGACAACCCCAAACCTGGCCACTGCACCCTAAGCTTGGATTCTGGTCTGTTATTTCTGAATGGCTGCCCTGTGCAATAGCAGTTTATTTAACATCTATCTTTACTCTTTTTAGAGTGTAATATTACTTTATACTTACTGATACAGTCACTGATATAGGACATAAATATTTTTGGTAGTTTAACCAATTTCTTTCACTTCATCACTTACATCAATCCGTTTAATATAGTAAATATTATAGGGAAATAAACTCCAAGCTCCTTTTCATGGGCTAATCAAGAACAAACATACATTTTTTGCCCAATCTTTTCCCCATGTAAACATGCCACAATTACCAGCCAAACTAGCTAATTGATCAAGTGATCATATATTTTATGCAGCATTAAAAATGCTTATCTGTCAGCAGGACAGCACACTGTGACAACAGGGAATGTGCTGCCAAAAAAATAATAGTTTTTGATGATCGTATTAGCATTCATTCTTCCACATACTGTATTAACAATAATTGCTACATCTAAACCAGGTACGAAGCGCCGCACAGTCCTTATCAATCGGCCTGGCTTACGAGCAGAATATTAACCCATGTAAAGGAATTTTAGTTACAGTATTTACATGTTATCACCATCTGTAATGTGTTTATTCCAGATACATATAGTGGGTTATGATAAGGCATAATTATATATCCTTGAACTTTTACAGGACTGTCTGAGAAGCCTTGGGATACTTTCGCGGGTCATTGACTTTGGCTGCTAAATGTTATGTTGTGTTATGTTGTATATTTCGCTATTGGTGTTGGCGGATGGCCTCTGACACACACAACATGGCAGTGGATGGCGATCCGAGCACCATGAAGCGGTGAGTACAGAGCCTTCACTGCTTCCTGGTCCTCCATACTAATGAGTGCTTCATTAGCATTCTCCCCATAAGACGCAGGGGCATTTTTCTCCACTTTTGGGGCGAAAAATACAATATATATATATATATATATATATATATATATATACTGTATATATTTGAATGCACTCTACATCAAAAAAAATATTATTTTATTAGAACCTTTCAGAACCCAGTCAGCTGGACTTGACAACCCCCCAGAAGCAGGTCCAGTAGGTTGTAGTAACTGCATTATCCATCAAAGACAGAAACATGGATCGCACATCCCCATGCTATGCATTGATCTATCATTGCTACTCAGCACAATCAACATTGCTTCTCATACGGCCCCATAATATACATACTGTACACAAGGCTTTAGTATAGTTTTTGATAAAAATGCACAGGCACACCCACCACGTCAAGGTTGCCTCTACAAGTGGGTACCTACTCTAATTTGGTGTGGAGCCATGTGGCGACCACTGATGCTGCTTCATCGCACCAACAGGCATAGTCCAGCAGTCTAACAGCACTCCTGCTGCCAGACCAAGCCAGCCTGGTATTGTGCCTCAACAACCTACAGTCACAGCAACAATGGCAAATAGCAATGTGAACAGACGTCAAATGTTCACCAATCCATGTGCTCTCAGGAACTCCAATTTAGAAATAGTAGGAATTTATTAAACCTACTTAATTAGGAGGCTCCTGCTGTTTAAAAACAACTGGGCCAAATGGTAGTAGTGGAGATATCATGAGAGAAACATGAGAACTAATAAAATATCCAACAAAAACAGAAAAACACGGATCATTCACATGCTACAAGCTGCATTATGGTTCTGGTGCATCACTCAAGGGCCAGAGAAACTGTCTGACACCTGTAGTAGGAAAACAAACTGGTAAGGGAGCAGCCTTAGATATGGTCAGAGAAAGATAATTGTGCACTACTTTTGTGTAATGCATCATTAGGAAACTTCTGAGGACAGTAGAGTCTCCCAGGAAACACTGAGAGGCATTAAATTGACCGGAAAGAGTGAAAGTGTGCAGCCAGAAAGTTGTGTAGCACGAAAGCTTTGCTGTGATTCACTGATATAGGCAAAATAAAAGCTATGCTGTGATTGGTTGCTATACTATAACAATTTGGGGGTCATTTATTAAGACCACCACCAGCTATAACCCCTATAGCTGATGGTGGAGCCTCCAAAGTTATGAAAAGGCGCCGACCAATACATAACTTCAGTGTATCCTGCACCAGTCTAAATGTAAGCCAGCTCAGTTGCTGGCTTTCATTTAGAACATGATTGTAGATAAGGCCTCATTTCACACTTGCGTTGTCCGGATCCGGCGTGTACTCCACTTGCCGGAATTACACGCCGGATCGGGAAAAACGCAAGTGTACTGAAAGCACGTCTTCAAAATGCTTTCAGTGTTACTATGGCACCCAGGACGCTATTAAAGTCCTGGTTGCCATAGTAGGAGCGGGGAGCGGGGGAGCGGTATACTTACCATCCGTGCGGCTCCCGGGGCGCTCCAGAGTGACGTCAGAGCGCCCCATGCGCATGGATGACGTGCCATGCGATCACGTCATCCATGCGCCTGGGGCGCCCTGACGTCACTCTGGAGCGCCCCGGGAGCCGCACGGATGGTAAGTATGCTGCTCCCCCGCTTCTCGCTACACTTTACCATGGCTGCCAGGACTTTAGCGTCCCCGCAGCCATGGTAACCACTCTAAAAAAGCTAAACGTCGTATCCGGCAATGAGCCGAAACGACGTTTAGCTTAAGGCCGGATCCGGATCAATGCCTTTCAATGGGCATTTATTCCGGATCCGGCCTTGCGGCAAGTCTTCAGTTTTTTTGGCCGGAGGAAAAAGCACAGCATGCTTCCGGAACTGAAGACATCGTGATGCATCCTGAACGGATTTCACTCCATTCAGAATGCATTAGGATAATCCTGATCAGGATTCTTCCGGCATAGAGCCCCGACGACGGAACTCTATGCCGGAAGACAATAACGCAGGTGTGAAAGAGCCCTAAGAAAGAAAGCAGGAAGCATTCACCACTGGTATCGTCAAATCTTCTTTATTATAGCCTACGAGCGTTGTGTAAAAACTACGGTCCGCCCCAGCCCTACTGCTATCTATATCAAAGTGAATAATAAAGAAGATTTGACGATACCAGTGGTGAGTGCCGTCTGCTTTCTTTCTTATCTACAATCAATCTCTGACTCTCTTGAATTATCGAGGTTGTGCACCACCTGTACTGTTTTTTTGGGGTACGTGTTGCCGTGGAGGAAGCACTGTGCAGAGCCGCCTGCAATTTCTGTGTCTTTGGGAATGCTTTACATTTAGACCATTTTCTATGCCTAAAATAGGCGTAGAAAAATGATGAATGAGACGGGCCTGTTGGCCCATCCCCGTCCACGCCACCCTTACATTTTTACCCTGGAGCGAGCAGGGAGATTAGAGGCAGGCTGAAATGCAGGGAGATGAGAAGCAGAGTGAGAAGCAGTGCATCAGTAGTTACAGTTACATTAGTGTATATATTTTAATGCACTCTACATTCAAAACATATTACTTTATTAGAACCTTTCAGAACTCTGTCAGCTGGACTTAATATACTAGGAGTTGTCAAGTTGGATCATAAAGAGTATGTAAGAGCTTATAAAGAACAAAGAAATGAATACATTTTCACATATATTGTATATAGATAGATAGATGCATTTTTTTGCTGATTGCATTTGATTTCTGATTGGTCACTCTGTGGCTAAATAATAGATAAAAATTGTGATTTAGATCTACCCTACATAAGGTGCTTTTTACATAGGTCGGTGATCAGGAACGACTGTTGTCCTGTGTAAGTCTACCACCAGTCACAAAAAACACAAACATTAACGATCATTTAGGCACATGTAGCTCCAATGATTACTCCATGTAAATGGAGCTAAATAAACGCAGATTGAACTGCTACAGTATACTCCAGCCATGTAAAAGGACCCTAAATCTAGCAAAACACACACTAAAACCAGTAGTGCTGCCAACCAGTAGAGATGGCCTTGCGGTTCACCACCCGGCGGTCGTTTCGCTGCAAACTTTGCTCATTCGCCCTTCGCCGAACATGCGAACATATGGCGATGTCTGCCGGCGCTATATTCTTTTGCATTGTGCCGAACTTTGACCCATGACACATCTATCAGGTGGGACAGGACAGCCAATTGAGACATTTAAGCACATGGACATACCCCCTACCCTATAAATAAACCCGATCTGGCTGCCATTTTACATTCAGTCTTTTGCCAGTGTAGGGAGAGGTTGCTGTGTGGAGCAGGGACAGACTGTTAGAGACACCAAAGGCTAGCTAATAGGGCCACAAAAGTCCTGTTAAGAACTGGTATAGGTGTGACATACTAAGGGGTGTGATATACTTATAAAATACTTAGTGCATTTGTATTGTGCAGCATTTGTATGCGGTTCTGATGAGATACTGCAGCTATACAGAGGGACAAACGCTATTGGAACAACTAACTGCAACTGGTGTGACATACCAGTTGCCCCCCCAAAAAACTGATTGAGGCAGGGGTATGATATACCTATAATATAATTTACCTGTTACCCTAAAATAAACTATTTAAGGGGTTTTATATACCTGATTCCAGCAAATACTCATTAAGGGATTCTATATACCTGCTTCCACAAATACCGCTCTTCACAGGGTCATTTTGAAAATGGGGTTGGGCAGGTACACCAGGCCGGAGCCTAAGTGGGAAGTTGGAGAAGGTGCGTGCGATTACGTCAAAGGACGCGCCAGAGTTGGTTGAGTGGCTCACTCAGCCTTCCGCTTCTGCATCCTCCTCATTCTCTGTATCTACACCTTCCTCACTCTCTGCTGTGTGCACGCCCAAAGACACCACCACCACCAATACCACCACCATAGCCCCTCCATTCGAGTCAGAGGACTTATTTTCCAATCCATTTCCAGAGGTAGTGTCACACCTTGCTCTGTGAATGTGCGGAGATCTGTCAGACTGGCTGCACATGTCTGACTTCTTGGTTTGTTTTGATTTGGATTTGAGCTGGATCCCACAGGTGTATTGGGTTTCATTGTTAGTGAGGCTATTTATCCCTCCTTCCCCCAGTGGCCTGTGCAGGTTATAGTTCTTTTCTAGGAGCTCTTGATTTGTGGTGGATCATCTGCTCCAGCTCTTCTCAAGATAAGTCCTGTCCTTCCTTTCCCTTTGTGTGTGTTATCTAGGTCTCTAGGGAGACGCTTGCTTCTTCCTGGTTGGAAGAAGCAGGTTGTCTCTTCCCTTTTCCCTGCTGCTTAAGGTTTGCCCAGGGTGTTCATATCCATCCTAAGGGTATGCACATGGGCGCAGCAGTCTAGGGAAAGCTTTTAGGGATCACTAGGAGGTGACCCTTTTCTCCCTAGCTTTTGGGCCTAGTCATTTGTTCTGTTGGTTTTCCCTGTTTTTGGTTGTTTCCCCTCTTACCCACCTGTCGTGACAGGTAGCAACTGCCTTCACCCAGCGGTCTGACGACAGTACCCAGATCAGCCCAAGGAGGGTGGTCCCCGCTGTTGCTGCCTACGCCGAGATCTCTAATGTCAGTGACGATGATGACGTGTCGATGGACGTCATGTGGGTGCCCACAAGAGAGGAAGAGGAGGGGAGTTCAGAGGGAGAGACGGAGCAGCAGATAGGGATGAGAAGGAGGAGAAGCAGGCAGAACTCGCAGTGCACAGGACGCAAAAAGCAGACTGCAAATGTATCTGGCGCGAGCCATCCACCATGCACGGTCACATCTGGCGCTCCCGGCACATGGCTCCACAGTGTGTTTTTTTTTTTTTTACACGTCAGCTACTGACAATAGTGTTGCTATCTGCAGCCTGTGTTGTCAAGGCATAAGTCGCGGTAGTCACCTAGGGAGGACCGCCTTAAGAAGGCACCTGGCCTCCTATCACCGAGCCCAGTGGGAGCAACACCATCAGAACCCACAAAGCCACACTCCCAGTGCTCCTTGTCCTGCCTCTTCTCCTTCTCCTCTCTCCTCCCATTTGTCCTCCACTCCACCTTCCTCCGTGGCGTTGTTGCGTTCCTCTGGCAAAAGGCAGGCTTCCTTGTGCCAAATATTCAAATGTAAAAAGTTGATGACGACGGATAACCCTCTTGCCCAATGGCTGACCGCCGGCTTGTCCGAACTGCTAGCCGGCCAACTACTGCCATATAAACTGGTGGACTCAGAGGCCTTTAGAAAATTTGTGGCCATTGGCAAACCTCAATGGAAGGTCCCAGGATGGGAAATATTTCTCCCAGAAGTGCATCCCAGAGCTATATGGCCATGTTTAGCGGCAAGTGAATATATCTCTGGCACACAGTGTCAGTGTCAAGATACATCTGACCACAGATGTGTGGTCTAGCAAACATGGGCAGGGAAGGTATATAACTTTTATTGCCCACTGGGTAAACCTTCTGATGGCTGTCAAGCATGCAACCCATGGCACCCGTGTGGATTTGGTGTTACCGCCAAGGATTGTATGCAGGCCTGCTTCTTCTTCTCCTCCTCCTACTCCATCCTCTGTCTCCTCCTCTGTCTCCTCCTTTTCCACTGCTACCGCCTCTACCGCTGCCCAGCTCCTCAGAACCTATTCAACGTGCCAGGTGAGACGTTGCCATGCTGTGCTGCGACTGTTGTGCCTGGAAGACAAGAGCCACACCGGTCCTGCACTGCTTACAGCTCTGCGGTCACAGGCCAATCAGTGGCTAACCCCACTCAATTTGACAGTTGGCAAAGTGGTGTGCGACAATGGTGCCAAACTGCTGAGTGCTCTGAAACAGGGCAAAATTACTCACATGCCATGCATGGCACACGTCCTGAACTTAATCGTGCAGTGATTCATTGCCAAATACCCCAGGGTCCAGGACGTCTTGCGGCAGGCCAGAAAAATCTCTAGCTATTTTATAAAATCTTACACGGCCATGGCTTGCCTTCTTGACGTTCAGCGGCAACACCATTTGCCCGTCAGGCGTCTGATTTGTGACTGCCTGACGCACTGGAACTCCACCTTGTATATGCTTGATGGGCTGCTCCAGCAAAAACGTGCCGTTAACGACTACCTGTATGAACTCTGCGGCAGATTCTGGAGAGCTTGTTTTTTTTTCACCGCTCACCGCGCCAGTGGCTGCTTATGCAGACTTCTGTGGCCATTTGATGAGCTCACCAAACTGGTCAGTTGTAGCCAGGGTCAGTGGCAATCAGTGACATCGTACCTTACGCCTTCTTTCTGGAGCGTGCATTGCGTTGTGTGATTAATCAAGCCGTCGAGGAGCAGGAAGATGAGGAAGTCGCAATGCTGAATGAATTCCCATGGGGGGCTACTCCAGTTGAGACAAGTCAGCAGGAGTCTGAAGAGGAGTCAGAGGAGGATGGTGCCTGGGGGGAGGAGGAAGAAGAGGAGCAAGAAGAGCAGGCTATACACTTTTTTGGGATCCCTGGTGTTGTCTGTGAATGGGTGGAGATGACGACGACATTCTCCTGGGCGATAAGCAGGAGCCAGGCTACTCCACCGCTTCCAATTTAATGCAAATGAGGACCTTCATGCTCCAGTGTTTGAAGAGGGATCCCCGTATAAAAAACCATAAAGGGCAAGGACCAGTACTGGGTGGCAACGTACTTAGACCCCCGGTACAAAAACAAAATGGACATGTTATCAGCATTACAGAGGGCTGTCAGAATGCAGCATTTCCAGGCCTTGCTTCAAGAGATGCTGCATTCCGCTGTTGCGGGTGCTGGCAGAGGGATTTCCACCCACAAAGAAACAGTTGCGGGTAGCAATCCTACAGTGAATGCAAGAAGAGGGCGGTTTGAAGATGTGTTGGTTACTTCGGATATGAGATCATTCTTACAATCAACCCATCGACAGCCGCACTCCGGATCCTTAGGGAACGCCTAGACTGACAGGTGTCCGACTACATTGGGTTAACAGTCGAAGTGGATGCTCTGAGAAGCGAGGAACCCCTTGACTACTGGGTGTGCAGGCTTGACCTGTTGCCAGAGCTGGCACAATTTGCCATGGAACGCTTGGCTTGCCCCTCGTCCAGTGTCCTGTCCAAAAAGACGTTCGGCGCAGCAGGAGAAATCGTGATCGATAAGCTCACTCGCCTAGCTCACGACAGTGTGGACTAGCTCACATTTCTAAAAATGAATGAGGCATGGATCTCAGAGGAATTCAACATCTGTGACGACCACGTTTAATTGAATTTCCTCATGCCAGCCCACACATATCCGCAACCACACAGAACAAAGAATGGTCCATGTCTTATGTAAATACAGCGGCATTAAAGGCCTTTTCTGTCCAGTGAATGCCTAATGTTTGGGGCCTGTACTGCACCGGCCTGCAGTAAAATTGGTTTCTAATGACCGTCTAATATACCTCCAGCCATATAATCACTTGATCTTTTCTGTACGGTGAATGCTTAATTGTTGGGGCTTCGGAGGAATTCAACACCTGTGACGACCACGTGTTATCGAATTTCACCTATTATCATTTTCACTCCCGTGGGGCCTAAAATAAAAATTTTCTAGGCTCCAGCAGGCCACATTTCAGACAGTTTCCCTTTAAGACACATAAAAATGGCCCCTGATTAAAATACATGTTTTTTGTGGGAATTTTTGCCATTGATTCCCCTCTGGTATGTCACTGTCCATGTTGTGGGATGATTTGTGCACTTCTTGTAAGTATTTAGTGGCTGCAATAATGACCTGAAGGTTTTTCAGGTTTGCCTGCCATTAAAGTGAATGGGGCCCGCCGCGAACTTGAGGTTCGCGAACATTTGATCGTCCCAGCCGATGTTTGTCTATCACTACCAACCAGGCAATAATTAATATGTTACCTATAATATGTCAACCTATCATTTTCAATTTACTAATTCAGATACACAAAGATAATAAACTCAAGTTATGCATATAGTGTATCCGCCTCCCTCACGCAACTGAAAAATGGAATATCTTATCGAATAAGATAAGAATAATGATTAGAATCAATAATCCTTACAGTATTACATGCTTATCACATTGATAAATGGACAAAGGTCATTAAGAAATGCTTTAAAATTATGTAGATTGACTAGGTACTTATGAATCTTTATTAACTCATGCTTGAAAATTCTTAAAGGGCTTGTACTGGATAAAAAAAAAACATGGCTGTGTTCTTCCAAAAACAGCACCACATGCAGAGAGCCACGGGGAAAGCAGGGAGGGTGGGAGCAGTTGCATTCACAGTGGCAATCATTTCTATGTTGCTCCTTGGGACATGCAGTGATTAAAAGGGTGCACCCTTCTTCCCTTTGTGGCACTGCCTGGCTTTGGGAATTCTCCTGCCTGACGGTAGTTTGGGGGTGCCCTTCGTAGTGTTAGGTTTTTAGGTGCAAGGCAGGGTTCCCTGAAGTCTGAGTCAATGATTAGACCATGTTTAGTGCAATCAATCCACTGTACTTTACTAAAGCAGTTCAATCGATGGTTCAGGTAGGCATTGTGTAACACCCCAGAGTTGTGTTACTACACGCCTCTACCCCACTACTGTCTTCTAAGAGCCTTTACATTTGGCATCAGATATATTTGATATCATGTCCTCACAAATGTGCATGTAAAACTACACTACGTGCAGAATTATTAGGCAAATGAGTATTTTGACCACATCATCCTCTTTATGCATGTTGTCTTACTCCAAGCTGTATAGGCTCGAAAGCCTACTACCAATTAAGCATATTAGGTGATGTGCATCTCTGTAATGAGAAGGGGTGTGGTCTAATGACATCAACACCCTATATCAGGTGTGCATAATTATTAGGCAACTTCCTTTCCTTTGGCAAAATGGGTCAAAAGAAGGACTTGACAGGCTCAGAAAAGTCAAAAATAGTGAGATATCTTGCAGAGGGATGCAGCACTCTTAAAATTGCAAAGCTTCTGAAGCGTGATCATGGAACAATCAAGCGTTTCATTCAAAATAGTCAACAGGGTCGCAAGAAGCGTGTGGAAAAACCAAGGCGCAAAATAACTGCCCATGAACTGAGAAAAGTCAAGCGTGCAGCTGCCAAGATGCCACTTGCCACCAGTTTGGCCATATTTCAGAGCTGCAACATCACTGGAGTGCCCAAAAGCACAAGGTGTGCAATACTCAGAGACATGGCCAAGGTAAGAAAGGCTGAAAGACGACCACCACTGAACAAGACACACAAGCTGAAACGTCAAGACTGGGCCAAGAAATATCTCAAGACTGATTTTTCTAAGGTTTTATGGACTGATGAAATGAGAGTGAGTCTTGATGGGCCAGATGGCTGGATTGGTAAAGGGCAGAGAGCTCAGACGCCAGCAAGGTGGAGGTGGAGTACTGGTTTGGGCTGGTATCATCAAAGATGAGCTTGTGGGGCCTTTTTGGGTTGAGGATGGAGTCAAGCTCAACTCCCAGTCCTACTGCCAGTTTCTGGAAGACACCTTCTTCAAGCAGTGGTACAGGAAGAAGTCTGCAAGGTAAGAAAAACATGATTTTCATGCAGGACAATGCTCCATCACACGCGTCCAAGTACTCCACAACGTGGCTGGCAAGAAAGGGTATAAAAGAAGAAAATCTAATGACATGGCCTCCTTGTTCACCTGATCTGAACCCCATTGAGAACCTGTGGTCCATCATCAAATGTGAGATTTACAAGGAGGGAAAACAGTACACCTCTCTGAACAGTGTCTGGGAGGCTGTGGTTGCTGCTGCACGCAATGTTGATGGTGAACAGATCAAAACACTGACAGAATCCATGGATGGCAGGCTTTTGAGTGTCCTTGCAAAGAAAGGTGGCTATATTGGTCACTGATTTGTTTTTGTTTTGTTTTTGAATGTCAGAAATTTATATTTGTGAATGTTGAGATGTTATATTGGTTTCACTGGTAAAAATAAATAATTGAAATGGGTATATATTTGTTTTTTGTTAAGTTGCCTAATAATTATGCACAGTAATAGTCACCTGCACACATAGATATCCCCCTAAAATAGCTAAAACTAAAAACAAACTAAAAACTACTTCCAAAAATATTCAGCTTTGATATTAATGAGTTTTTTGGGTTCATTGAGAACATGGTTGTTGTTCAATAATAAGATTAATCCTCAAAAATACAACTTGCCTAATAATTCTGCACTCCCTGTATGTTAAATGTAAATTTCCTTGTAATTTTCCATGTTCACCAGCAGGTGGCAGCAATCCGTTGGTAAGGTATTAGTTTCAGTTTAGTATATCTAGGCTGGAATGGATCATTCCAGCTTAGCTCCCCCTTTGTGGATGTGTGGACTGTTCCCACATCATGCAGTATGGGAGGGGAAGGAAGTTAGAGACAGTGTGCCAGCCACCCCTGTTGGGTAAGGCTGTGTGATAGCCTTCAGGAGTCCCCCTGCATAGGGAAGAAAGCCAGGATCTTGTCTCGGCTGAGACATTGATAACATACCCAGTCTGAGACCTGCAGCCTCAGCTGGTTGAGAAGAAAGCAGACAATCTCCAGAGTTCCAGGACAAAAGCTTTCCCTGAGAGCCTATCTGTGAGTAAAGTCCAGGGACCTAGGAGAAGCCATATTCCTCCTCAGCTAGTCTGTCCCCACAAAGCAGAAGATATAGAGAAGCGCAGAAGATAAATTCCTGCCACAGTTACAGAGCTACTAAGCGGACGCAATCTATCACTACACTCAAATTTATTGCAAGTGAGCCAGGAGTCCAGCCATACCCAGGTAGGAGACACTGTGACACAATTATCACCATCTATAGAGACATTATAGGCCATTACATCACTCTGGCATTCCTAACCTGGGACGTGCGTTATAACACCTTGGGAGGGCCCTGTGATAGTACCCTGCGCACACTGCAATTGGCGTCACAAACAAACTATAGACTATTACCTACACCTGACCCAGTCATTGCATAATTTGGTGTCAGGGTATACCCGTATCCTGCTCATTGCAATTGTATAGATAAAATACAATCTTTAGGGTTGGGATATGCAGTTCCTAAGCTTGTGTATGGGAGGCTGGTCTTTCTCTCTTTTCAATCAGGCTGTACAATGTCTCCTTTCCCGGCCTAAGGGGTGCACTTTCGCTAAATATAGTCTCTGAGGCCCCTAACATCCTTTTGACATGATTGGGAATCTAAAGCTTATTTATAGAAACATAGAAACATAGAATAAGTCTCACTTTACTATAGGGGTAGTAGTATATCCAACAGTATGAAGGCACAGTTCCGAGCAGTTCACAGTGGAAATCTTTGTGGTATTCCTGCTCTCTGGCTCTCCTCAGTCTCTCTCTCTGCAGAACCTAAGACTTCCAATGATGTTCTTAATAGAGGTTTCTTTAATTCACAGGGTGAGAGGCATAGAATTAAGATACGGCTGGTACAACCGTCTGAAAGTATGGAAGGGTGCATTAGCAATATTCCCTCTCACCGCAACAAAGTCTCTTTTTCTGCCATAGACTAGTATAATACCTTGCTAACTGACTCTAGTGCTCGGCCTTGTATATTCTAGACCTAACTCCTTCTTCTTTTTCTGGAGCTCTTTAATGCAACAGTTGTTCTTTCACTGAAGAAACCTCAGAGGTGATGAGTTCAGGCCTAGCACATGTAGGTCCTCTCTCTTCCTCTGCTAAGCTCAGACTCCATTCAGGTCTATGTTCTAGCAACCTAAAGGTCACATTATCCATACAATGCTGTTAGATGTACAATTACAATACATTATAACAATTTACGCTTTTGAAGTAACCCTGTTCTGGGAGGCAGCACCCACCTTAAAGTTAAACATTACTGTCTGTCAAATGTTTAGGGGGTTAGTATGGTAGCACACGTTTTGTGTGTTTTTCTCTATGTAGGATGGACTGTCAGGTTTGGGGGAGTGAATTGTTTGTACGTAATATGTTGTTTATTAAGTGAGATGGGGTTGTTTATTAGCACATGTAGGGGACTCCTAGTGGCCACAAACTGTTAGCAGTGATGTCACTTGGGGGCAGGATGATGAGGTAGCACGTGAGCTGTTAAATAGGGATGCCCTCTTGTTAAAGGAGGTCAATGTCATGGTTGTGGAACACAAGTGGCAACTATGGGGTGGATTTCTAAATAATATTTTTGTCAGGCTCTGGTGTTGTGTAATAACTGGTGTCAATTTTACTGATTTGTGAGATACTGTAATGTTATTATTATTTTTTTTATTTATTTTTTTGCACATTGTAAATATCTCTGAGTGTGTTCACATGGGGGGAAAACTGAGTATTTTACTTCCACCTATTGTATTTCACATCCCATTGTTTTAATGGAAATCCACACTATAGTTCAGATTATAGCTTAAAACGCAACAAAGAGGGATATAATAAAGTACATTCCGTAGTTATTCATATACTCTCAGCCTGAAAGAACGTTGGAACCAAAAATAATAAAATTGTATTCAAATTCCATATTAAAAGAGGGAGCAGATATATCAGATGGATAAAAAAATCAGGCAAACAGGAGACCTCAATGTAGAGAGGGATTTAGGATAAATACCATCTACATATGGGATGTCCTGTCAAGTAGCCTAAAGTTTGCTTGCACAGAGTGTGCTCACTTGGATGGCCGAGAGCCGATGCCTGTACGCAACAGTGCGGCAATAATGTTTCAACTGGCATTCATATCTAACTTTTACCGCTCCTGATGAAACAGGGGGGGGGTTATCGACATAGAAACGCGTTGAGTGTATACGTTATTTAGACATAGTTCACTAGGCAGGGCAGGATCCAGTATTCAGTGGTATCGCTCCATTGCTTTATACTGACTAGACCTATGAGACTAGTGTTTCCTTCCACCTATTGTCATACACAAGTATAGGGTATGGATACATGATAGGAACTAGCCTGTGACTGCGAGTCCCTGTCCCCAGTGGGTGTGAATGATAGCCTTAGTTTGCGGATATCCCAGTGAGCACACTCTGTGCAAGCAAACTTTAGGCTACTTGTCAGGACATTCCATATGTAGATGTTAATTATCCTAAATCCCTCTCTACATTGAGGTCTCCTGTTTGCCTGATATATCTGCACCCTCTTTTAATAAGGAATTTGAATAAACTGTTATTATTTTTTGGTTCCAGCGTTCTATCAGGCTGAGAGTATATCAGATTATGGCTTCACAGAAGAAAGAGCATGTTCATTGCAGCCATGGTTTCTGCATGTAATTCTTGACTGGCGGCCACACAAAGATTGAACGGGCTGAATGCACATGCAGTTCCGCAGCATGTACAAATCGATGGCAGAAATCCAAGGGTCACGGTTGGATTTTTCCTGTGAATTCCGCAGCTGATTTTTCTGGCAAAAGAAATGTAAAAAAACATGTGCCATGTGAACATACCCTGATGCTGGATTGGCACATGTACTTTTTGATGCACTTTTTGGGACCAATGAGATGAGAAGACTTCCCTTTCAGTACTATGTGGAGAGGTCCCAAGGCCTATACCATATGCATCCCTGCTAAGGCCAGTTCTTCTGATCGGACCCCAGCATTTTCTAGTTTTGTCCCAGAAAGTCACTATTTATAGTATATGGGTAGTGTGTATCACGGGGGTGCAGTGGCCAGATTTGAGGTGGCCCCCAATGCTATGCTTAGGCTGCCCAGATGTCCGGCTTTGGGCCAGACAGTCCAGTTTTCTGGCTCCTGGTTCTCTGTCCAGGTTTCTGTGGCTCTGTGCACTCAGACAGCAGCTGCACATTGCAGCCATAGACTGACTGAGGGAACAAGAGCAGTGACTCAGGACCAGGACCTTCTCTGCATCTTCTGTGCTGAAAGAGCTGAAGGACCTGTGATGATATTGCCATCATGTAATCAGTGCAGGAGGGGGCAGAGATCAGCACTGGAGAGGGGAAGAGACGGGACAGGGTGATACTATATGAATTAAGGGGCAGAGTTTTGAGTGGAGAAAAAGAAGAGTAGAAGTTATAGGTTCGGTGTTTTATCTCATTCTTCTACACAGCCTAGAATATGCCATTTGTAGTTATCTCCGCTGTTAGACTACAGTTATACATGCTAGGAGTTGTAGTTCTCTTTTCTGATAACCTACTATAACAGTTTGCATATGTTGGTAGTTGTAGTTCTCTCCTCTGATATTCTACAATAACAGTCTGTACATGCTGGGAGTTATAGTTTTCTTTTCTGATGGCCTACATAAACTGCTTGGATATAGTGGGAGTAGTAATTCTCTGATATCCCAAAATACGCACTGTCCAGCCTAAATCCAGACATCCGCCTCAGTCTCAAGTTCCAGGGTGGCAGATTTCCTGGGTTCTGTAACGAGTACTATATTTAGTTTCTGGCTAATAATAATCTCTTGGAGGAAGCGAGAAAAGAAGTAAAATATCACAAGTAGGCACCAAGCTTGGTGAATGAAACAATCATTTATCTTATAGATTTCTAGTGTGTTTTTACTGACTCTGTTTCCATTCTGTGTATTCTAGGTATGATGACCTCCTTTTTGGGTGTTGTGACAGTGACCACCCTTTCTATGCTGGGTTCCCTGGACACCATGAAGGTGCCACCAGGTGTTGCTGCTCTTTGGAGGGGACAGTAACTCATGGTGCATCCCAATGAGAAACAAGTCCAGAAAGAGTTTGCAGTAAACTACTGTGCTTCTTTACTGGAGGAACCTAAGTACAAAACAATGCAGGCAAGGCACTGAGCTGGTGCGGTATGCCAGACCTTGCAGGGAAATTATGTGTGAGGTCACGGGGTGAGCAGTGGGTGGGCCGAGGTAAATGCAGTTCTGGTTACTCATGGTTATGGCGTCCCTGGGCAGGCTCGCATAAGTGAAAAGGAGAATGGCACAAGGATTCTCTGGGTGCACACTCTAGTGTAAGGGACACTGGCCAGATATGGGTTTGAGGTGCCATTGGTGGTCTGTATTAATGTGCCAGTGGTAATGTCCCTTGTAATCGTGATGCCAGTACATTTTGGATGGAGGTACAACCATTTACTATAGTGTTAATAGAGGAACTGAGTCTGAGGCAAACAGGGTGAAACTCAAATGGCACTTTACTGATGATGACTCTTGATTACAATACATCCATAGGCATTAAACAGTCTTTTGATATAATCCGGCATTAAGCACAATCTCCCATGCATATGGGGAAAGGGAAATGCAAATCCTCAGTGAAGTACAGGCTCTTGTAATACATAAGAAAATTACTGCCCAGACTAGGCTGCTAATGATAAACAAAGTCATACACTGGTCATAACTTCGGCCTGATTCTAATCCTTGAATAAAAAGGTGCTTTTCTGAATCCTGAAACTCTATTCCAATGCATTTCCGACAGTTGGCCTGACTGTTCTCAGGATTTAAACTGGAGATGTAGATGCTTCAAGCTATCTCCTACAACTACTCCAAAGGTGCTTAATAAGTCCTCAGGTAATGACTATCTTGCTAATCCTTTGTCTTGCATAAACGTGATAATTCCTTATATACTCGGCTGTATACAGTTTAGACATTGGTCACCCTGGAAGAGCGATCTATAGTAGTGGATTGCTCACCTCTAGGAAGAATACTTGCAGGCCTTAACCCTGGGTTACGGAAAGGACAGGAACAGAGTAGAGAGGCTATGAATATGCCTCCCTCCAGATATTCAGCTACATGGCTGTTGCTTTCTTGAAGGCTCATGAGAGAACTGCATTCAACTGAACTCTCACTTGGATTTACCTGAGCTCATCTGCACTGGTTTGGATTTACCTCAACCAGGAACTGAACTGCTCTGCACAGCACACAACTGCACAGGATGGCACACACGGCACCTGACTGCACAGCCTAACTTAGGTCTGAGCTAAGTTATTTATACACACTGACACTGCTCCATCCTGTGGAGAATCGAGTGTAGTGCACCCTGACTAGGCCTGTTTAAAGGATACTTGCATATAAAATCCCATTGTGACATGGAGAATATGACAGGAGATAAAATACAAAATACAGGCATATCACATGACATTAATACATGATAATAACACGTTTGCGGGGCCCATGGTTACTTGAGTGGGACGCTGCACACCCCCATAGTATTACATGTGTTGCCCCCAATACATCCAGAAGTAGGAAGACGGTCATCTTAAAAACACCAATACATACGCCATATACAGTCACCTCCAAAAAGAGAGCAAATATAAAATGTTGACTTTGCAAATGTAATACAAATACATTATAGGAAAATATGTCACATAATACATATCAGTAGTTTGGGTGAATAATGGGCGTTGATATCTTTCAGTGCTTGACAGGGAAATATGGGCGAAGATCATGAGTAAGAGCAATAAAAGAGTCCATGGCAGGCAATAAAGAGTCCTTAGAAGCATTGGCATATATCAAAGTGCAAATATAATATTATAGCATATAAAACTTTTAATAATTAGTTTAGTGCAATAATCACAAATGTCTTTCTGGGGATTTGGTTTAAAACATTATAAAACACGGTCCATTGCAAAAATCCCTAATCAACCTGAAAAGGGGGGTTAAAACGGAAAAATGTGCAAAAATAAATAGGCACAACGGTGATGAAGAATATTGTAGTGTTCAGTAGGGAATCCTGAAACAGGCACAATGTGGAATTGGATCAAAAGAGCAAGCCCCGAATATCTCGATTGACCAGTCGACATTGAGGGAAGGTAAGCCCACAATAGTGGGTGATTATCAGATACATTGACATCGCTAACTTTTCAGTTACGTTTGAGCCTAAAGAAATATTTCCATTTAAACAAACAAATTGGAACATTGACTTTTACTCTTGTGGACACCACTGTGACGTATTTGCCTTTACACAAGAAAGAAATTAAGGCAGACTTTGATCCTTTTACCTTCTTCTTCATAGGAATTCATTTTATGAATAATGATATCTTTGTTGTAGTAAACATTGGATTATGTGTATGACATAGAGTGTTTCACACCCTGCAACAATTATCACACTGTGTGAAATTTTATCTTGTAAGACAGTAATTAACCACTTCAGCCCCGCTAGGTGAAACCCCCTTCATGACCAGAGCACTTTTTACACTTCGGCACTACACTACTTTCACCGTTTATCGCTCGGTCATGCAACTTACCATACAAATGAATTTTACCTCCTTTTCTTCTCACTAATGGAGCTTTCATTTGGTGGTATTTCATTGCTGCTGACATTTTTTGTTATTAATCAAAATGTAACGATTTTTTTGCAAAAAAATGACATTTTTCACTTTCAGCTGTAAAATTTTGCAAAAAAAACGACATCCATATATCAATTTTTCGCCAAATTTATTGTTCTACATGTCTTTGATAAAAAAAAAATGTTTGGGCAAAAAAAAATGGTTTGGGTAAAAGTTATAGCATTTACAAACTATGGTACAAAAATGTGAATTTCCGCTTTTTGAAACAGCTCTGACTTTCTGAGCACCTGTCATGATTCCTGAGGTTCTACAATGCCCAGACAGTAGAAAACCCCCACAAATGACCCCATTTCGGAAAGTAGACACCCTAAGGTATTCGCTGATGGGCATAGTGAGTTCATAGAACTTTTTATTTTTTGTCACAAGTTAGCGGAAAATGATGATGATTTTATTTATTTATTTTTTTCTTACAAAGTCTCATATTCCACTAACTTGCGACAAAAAATAAAAAATTCTAGGAACTCGCCATGCCCCTCACGGAATACCTTGGGGTGTCTTCTTTCCAAAATGGGGTCACTTGTGGCGTAGTTATACTGCCCTGGCAATTTAGGGGCCCAAATGTGTGAGAAGAACTTTGCAATCAAAATGTGTAAAAAATGACCGGTGAAATCCAAAAGGTGCACTTTGGAATATGTGCCCCTTTGCCCACCTTGGCAGCAAAAAAGTGTCACACGTCTGGTATCGCCGTACTCAGGAGAAGTTGGGGAATGTGTTTTGGGGTGTCATTTTACATATACCCATGCTGGGTGAGAAAATTATCTTGGTCAAATGCCAACTTTGTATAAAAAAATGGGAAAAGTTGTCTTTTGCCAAGATATTTCTCTCATCCAGCATGGGTATATGTAAAATGACACCCCAAAACACATTCCCCAACTTCTCCTGAGTACGGCGATACCAGATGTGTCACACTTTTTTGCTGCCAAGGTGGGCAAAGGGGCACATATTCCAAAGTGCACCTTTCAGATTTTGCAGGCCATTTTTTACACATTTTGATTGCAAGGTACTTCTCACACATTTGGGCCCCTAAATTGCCAGGGCAGTATAACTACGCCACAAGTGACCCCATTTTGGAAAGAAGACACCCCAAGGTATCCCGTGAGGAGCATGGCGAGTTCCTAGAATTTTTTATTTTTTGTCACAAGTTAGCGGAAAATGATGATTTTTTTTTTCTCTTTTTTCCTTACAAAGTCTCATATTCCACTAACTTGCGACAAAAAATAAAAAATTCTAGGTACTCGCCATGCCCCTCACGGAATACCTTGGGGTGTCTTCTTTCCAAAATGGGGTCACTTGTAGCGTAGTTATACTGCCCTGGCAATTTAGGGGCCCAAATGTGTGAGAAGTACTTTGCAATCAAAATCTGTAAAAAATGACCGGTGAAATCCGAAAGGTGCACTTTGGAATATGTGCCCCTTTGCCCACCTTGGCATCAAAAAAGTGTCACACATCTGGTATCGCCGTACTCAGGAGAAGTTGGGGAATGTGTTTTGGGGTGTCATTTTACATATACCCATGCTGGGTGAGAGAAATATCTTGGCAAAAGACAACTTTTCCCATTTTTTTTATACAAAGTTGGCATTTGACCAAGATATTTTTCTCACCCAGCATGGGTATATGTAAAATGACACCCCAAAACACATTGCCCAACTTCTCCTGAGTACGGCGATACCAGATGTGTCACACTTTTTTGCTGCCAAGGTGGGCAAAGGGGCACATATTCCAAAGTGCACCTTTCGGATTTTGCAGGGCATTTTTTACACATTTTGATTGCAAAGTTCATCTCACACATTTGGGCCCCTAAATTGCCAGGGCAGTATAACTACCCCACAAGTGACCCCATTTTGGAAAGAAGACACCCCAAGGTATTCCGTGAGGGGCATGGCGAGTTCCTAGAATTTTTTATTTTTTGTCGCAAGTTAGTGGAATATGAGACTTTGTAAGGAAAAAAGAAAAAAAAAGAAAAATCATCATTTTCCGCTAACTTGTGACAAAAAATAAAAAATTCTAGGAACTCGCCGTGCCCCTCACGGAATACCTTGGGGTGTCTTCTTTCCAAAATGGGGTCACTTGTGGTGTAGTTATACTGCCCTGGCAATTTAGGGGCCCAAATGTGTAAGAAGTACCTTGCAATCAAAATGTGTAAAAAATGGCCTGCGAAATCCGAAAGGTGCCCCTTTGCCCACCTTGGCTGCAAAAAAGTGTCACACATGTGGTATCGCCGTACTCAGGAGAAGTTGGGTAATGTGTTTTGGGGGGTCATTTTACATATACCCATGCTGGGTGAGAGAAATATCTTGGCAAAAGACAACTTTTCCCATTTTTTTATACAAAGTTGGCATTTGACCAAGATATTTCTCTCACCCAGCATGGGTATATGTAAAATGACACCCCAAAACACATTCCCCAACTTCTCCTGAGTACGGCGATACCACATGTGTGACACTTTTTTGCAGCCTAGATGCGCAAAGGGGCCCAAATTCCTTTTAGGAGGGCATTTTTAGACATTTGGATCCCAGACTTCTTCTCACACTTTTGGGCCCCTAAAAAGCCAGGGCAGTATAAATACCCCACATGTGACCCCACTTTGGAAAGAAGACACCCCAAGGTATTCAATGAGGGGCATGGCGAGTTCCTAGAATTTTTTTTTTTTTGCATAAGTTAGCGGATATTGATTTTTTTTTTTTGTTTTTTTCTCACAAAGTCTCACTTTCCGCTAACTTAGGACAAAAATTTCAATCTTTCATGGACTCAATATGCCCCTCACGGAATACCTTGGGGTGTCTTCTTTCCGAAATGGGGTCACATGTGGGGTATTTATACTGCCCTGGCTTTTTAGGGGCCCTAAAGCGTGAGAAGAAGTCTGGAATATAAATGTCTAAAAATGTTTACGCATTTGGATTCCGTGAGGGGTATGGTGCGTCCATGTGAGATTTTATTTTTTGACACAAGTTAGTAGAATATGAGACTTAGTAAGAAAAAACAAAAACAAAAACAAACAAAAAATTTCCGCTAACTTGTGCCCAAAAAAATGTCTGAATGGAGCCTTACCAGGGGGGGGGGGTGATCAATGACAGGGGGGTGATCAATGACAGGGGGTGATCACCCATATAGACTCCCTGATCACCCCCCTGTCACTGATCACCCCCCCTGTAAGGCTCCATTCAGACATCCGCATGATTTTTACGGATCCATGGATACATGGATCGGATCCACAGAACGCATGCGGACGTCTGAATGGAGCCTTACAGGGGGGTTATCAATGACAGGGGGTGATCAGGGTAATCAGGGTGATCACCCTCCTGTCACTGATCACCCCCCCTGTAAGGCTCCATTCAGACATCCGCATGATTTTTTACGGATCCATGGATACATGGATCGGATCCACAGAACGCATGCGGACGTCTGAATGGAGCCTTACAGGGGGGTTATCAATGACAGGGGGTGATCAGGGTAATCAGGGTGATCACCCCCCTGTCACTGATCACCCCCCCTGTAAGGCTCCATTCAGACATCCGCATGATTTTTTACGGATCCATGGATACATGGATCGGATCCACAAAACGCATGCGGACGTCTGAATGGAGCCTTACAGGGGGGTTATCAATGACAGGGGGTGATCAGGGTAATCAGGGTGATCACCCCCCTGTCACTGATCACCCCCCCTGTAAGGCTCCATTCAGACATCCGCATGATTTTTTACGGATCCATGGATACATGGATCGGATCCACAAAACGCATGCGGACGTCTGAATGGAGCCTTACAGGGGGGTTATCAATGACAGGGGGGTGATCAGGGAGTGTATATGGGTGATCACCCGCCTGTCATTGATCACCCCCTGTAAGGCTCCATTCAGACGTCCGCATGTGTTTTGCGGATCCGATCCATGTATCCATGGATCCGTAAAAATCATGCGGACGTCTGAATGGAGCCTTACAGGGGAGTGATCAATGACAGGGGGGTGATCAATGACAGGGGGTGATCAGGGAGTGTATATGGGTGATCACCCGCCTGTCATTGATCACCCCCCTGTAAGGCTCCATTCAGACGTCCGTATGCTTTTTGCGGATCCGATCCATGTATCCGTGGATCCGTAAAAATCATACGGACGTCTGAACGGAGCCTGACAGGGGGGTGATCAATGACAGGGCGGTGATCAATGACAGGGGGGTGATCAGGGAGTTTATATGGGGTGATCATGGGTGATCAGGGGTTTATAAGGGGTTAATAAGTGACGGGGGGGTGTAGTGTAGTGTGGTGTTTGGTGCTACTGTACTGACCTACCTGAGTCCTCTGGTGGTCGATCCTAACAAAAGGGACCACCAGAGGACCAGGTAGGAGGTATATTAGACGCTGTTATGAAAACAGCGTCTAATATACCTGTTAGGGGTTAAAAAATTCGGATCTCCAGCCTGCCAGCGAGCGATCGCCGCTGGCAGGCTGGAGATCCACTCGCTTACCTTCCGTTCCTGTGAGCGCGCGCGCCTGTGTGCGCGCGTTCACAGGAAATCTCGGCTCTCGCGGGAGGACGCGTATATGCGTCCACCCAGAAGAGCAGGACCGCCGGCAGGACGCAATCCTGCGTACGGCGGTCCTGAGGTAGTTAAGCGATATACGTACCAATTTTTATAAGATTTTTACTTTTTTATCATATATGCCAATCCATGTGGTCCCATGTGATGAGTGTGCCAGTCTTCCAATAATACACAATACTTTTGCATTCTTGAAGGGTGAATCATATTAGACTAGAGCACCTTTTCCGTGCGTGTGAGGGGGTGAGCTATTTCCCACATCATAACCTCTTGGATCAAAAGAGTGACTTCAGGAACTTGTCACTAGCCGTAGTGAACTGGCAGCAGCTAAACATTGTAGCAACAATGGAAATCCCAAACTGGAAAAATCATGGCAAATTGGGTTAAGTGAGCAGGCCTATTCATAGATAAGTATCCATTCCTCCTTGGTCATCAAAGATGGTGAATCCAGGCTCTGCTTTTAGCTGTAGTCGGTAATTTGGATCAAATAAAGGGTTAACCTTTGTAATTGTGTTTGCTGGCAGGTAAATTGGGAAAGGACCTACCCATTGCATTGACTCTTTGGGTTGTGGGTCAGATACTTTTGGTAGACAGACCCTGCTGGTAGCATAGGATAATTTTCTTACAGAGGCTGAAATCATAGGCTCATCAGGGATAGCTTTTGTATTTAAAGGTACAGTGTTAATTGGCTCTGATGTAGCAGAGTCCATAGGGGTGCGATTTTTCTCATGTGACTGCATTTGTTCACACTCACCATGTCGAGTCTGGTCTGTCTTGAGTGCAGCAACGTGATGTAGATCTTGTAGATGTACCTCTAGTCTGGCAATTCTCTCTTGTAGATTTTAGACTTTGGCATCAGGCTCTGCAGCAGTTTTCATTTTGTCTTGACGCATTTTATCTAAGTATGCGCTGAAACGTTTCTGCTTTACAAGGTCTTCTGGTGTTTGGACTTTTCGCAGCAGCTCCGGTGATGGATATGGGCTGATAGGGCGCTCCAACACAGTAGGTTGCCAGAAAATATTAGGTCCAATAAAGGTGGCTTTCTCTTGGTTGGTGTTATGGATCGGCTTACTGGGAACCTCTCGGGTAGTTTCGGATAGTTCATCAGAGTCCTCCAAGTTTTCTTGTTTAAGCCGCGGGCACGTCACAGCAGTGGCGTACGGACCTCTGAGGCCCTCCGCAGGGGTAAATTCAACGGGCTCACCTTCTCTGAGATTGTGCATGTATCCCGGCAAGTAGCTCTGTTTCACCGATCTGCAGTTTACATATAGATCACGGCCAGTGGTAAGATCTTTAATAAAGCCAAACCCACTATCTTTGTCAAAGGTGATTACGGTGCCCAACCTCTGTTCCAGGCGGGGCTGACATTCTCTTGGGTCCTCATGTATGGTTTTGGCAAGTTCTTCAAAGTAGATCTTGGCTTGTGTCATTTTCTGTACTGCAGCGGCACGTATTTCTTGCATTAAAGTAGGCCCCAAAGGATTCAGCCAAGGAAAACCTCCATTCAAATTTAAGCAGGGGCACGGCGGCCTCTCCGGTCCCGGAGAGTAAGCTGGTGGCTCTCCCATTTCAAATGCTGCGGCTCCGGGCTGTGCTTCGGAAGATGCTGGAGTTTCGGTAATTGTTCCGGTGCCAGTCGCTCTTGGGAGCGCAGTCTGACATGCTTGCAGACCGCAGGATATTCAACAGTACTCTCCATTGCTCAGTCAGACTTCCTCTTGTTTCTGGCATGCCCCCTAGGTAGTCCAGTATAGGGGAGGCGGTGCACATATTGTAATCCATGCTAATGAGGCTTGGTCTGTGGCGCAACAGAAATATTTCTACCGTTTTCTTTCAAAATGCAGTGGCGCCAGAATTTCCCGCTTTGAGAGGGGGAGTGTCTTTAGTTTTTACCGCCAAGCTGCTCAGTGATGGTGCAGCAAACAATTACAAGTCCTTCGGCGGCCATTTTAAATGCAAAAACAGTCCATTCAAATACAGCAAGCAGCGCTACTGACTTTTCAAAAATCCACAATTTTGCAGTTTTAACGATGCGGTTTTGTAGTAGATGAATAGCGCAACACATGCAGACAGCCTTTAAGCAGTTTTAACAGTTTCTTGGCCCAATAGAAGCAATAAACAGTTGGGGCTTATTCACAATCAGCAATCCACAATAATGAAAGGTTTTGTCCTGTTTACGCACAGTGCCAATTTCAATTATTGCAGTGCACAACAATACAACAATGCAGAAGTCCAGTTATTAAAGGCACAGAGGATATTGATCAGAATATCCTAGTGGGAGGAGTGAAGCCTGAGAAACAGCCTAACAGAAACAATGTTGTAGTTCAAGGCTGCTGCCATAGACTTGTATTGTCCTCACTAAATGTCAGTGGGAATTGCAATGGGTGCCTCCCCTCTATGGCCCTCTATGTAATGCGACCCAGGTATAGGAATGCCGAGTGGTATAGTGCAGCCTAAAATGTCCCTTTATATGTGTCACGGTGCTCCTACCTGGATACGGCTGGACCCCAGGCGTTGGCTCCGAAGCCAATAGGGGGAATAATTGAAGAATGTGAAAAAAAGATCAAGTCCAGACTTTGTATATAGTTGAACAGCAGCTTTACTTTCAATAAACGTTCTCCAAAACTGTTTACAGACTTTCTTGATCCCAGCAGGTGTCACAGAGGTTCCCACGAGAGGTAGCAGGAGATCGGTGAGACTGGCAACACGTGGTTTGATCTGACATGTTTTCCGTTTGGATCAAATGACGTCTGTGTTGTTTCTGGTGCTTGCCACACCTTCTTTCCCCAGGTGTGGCTATTAGGGTAATTTAACCTACTCTATTTATAGTTGCTTCTCCCACAATGCTGTGCGATTTATAGCTTCTGTTTGGACCTTTGGATACATTGTGGTTGGATCTCGGCTGAGTTCCTGGTGCTTCCATTACTCCTTTGAAGTTAAGTCCTTCCTTTCCCTTTTGTATTTTGTTTGGGTTCTGTGTGTTGAATTTCCCTATTGTTTGGATTAGATCTGACTCCTGTTCGTCCTTCCTTTTGGAGGAACAGGTAGTCTCATCCCTGTCATCAGTACCAGGGTCCTATAGAGCTTGATATGACTCTAGGTATTCCTGCGCATGAACTCACCTACCTTTGGGGTCTGTTCATACTGGTAGTCAGTCAGGATTTTGGTTAGGGTTTTCACTAGGAGGTGTCCATTTTCCTTCCCTAGTTCTCATGCCTGATTTCCTGTCCCCCCCCCCCCTTCCCTCCTATGCTTGGTGTGGTGTTTACCTCCCATACCGAATCGTGACAGCAGGCTTTAGCATTAACACTGGCAGGAAAACTCAACTCTGCTACATCTGTTTCTCTCTGGCTCTGCTGTTCTGACAGGCTGACTGTATGACTTTGCTTCGTCTTGTATGCTGCACTTCTCTTTCTAGTCTGTCTCTAGTTTAGGCCAGGCAACTGTCCTCCTGGCTCCTGAGGTGTTAAGCTTTGGCCTCCATATGGCCAGCAGAGCTGAGGGTGCTCTAGCTGGATTGGGTACGTCCAGCAGAGACGTGCTCTGCACACCTTCCCCCAAGCAGGGGGTAAGCTAGACTAACTCTCACTGGTCCCCACCCTTCCTACAGGAAGTGGGACTCACCTAATCCTCTCCAGCGGAGGGGTTAGAATGGAAGGGAAAGCGCAATTCTGCTTAAGTACAGCTCTGCCGTGTTTGCTGCCACCTCCTAGTGAACCAGGCACATTACATGTGAACATAACAGTTGCAAACATTAGAAATGCACAGTGTGGAGGACCGAGAATAAATACATAAGATGACATTATATTAGGCCATTAGAGATAGTAGCAGGGTGCAGTAGTGGTAACACCACTCTGGGGTGTTACAGAATGACCAAGCAGTTTCAGTCATAAACAACAGTCTGACAAAGCTAAACCAGATGGTCAAACGTTTACTGTGCTTTTTCCTACAAAACTCAGCTCTGCATAGTCCCTTATGACAGCTGGTGAAAATGACTAGCTTGTCAGTGCACAAGCTGGAAATTCCCAAAGTCTTCTAGAGTGAACTGGCTGCGCACTAACCCTTTCTACAATGCAGTGCAAATACAGTGCAATAACTGTGCAATTGAACAGTATATATCATAAAAAATGCATTTCAACAGTATAAAACAGCATAAGTGCAAACAACGGCATAAATCACAGTGCAAGTCAAGCTTTCAAAGTGCACTAAAGTAGTGAGTTGATAAGGAGCAAATATCCAAAAACATCCAGACTCCAAAGTACCCTTGCTCCAGTGCACTACATCGGGCATACCAGTCTTGTAGTCTGTACAGCCGTATAGAGGCCCATACTACTATCAAATAAGGTCACCAAGGTTCCCTTGGCTGACAATTTCTGATAAATTTTGATATTTTGATTTCTTAGATAAAGGATTGAATAGAGAGTCAAGAATGATGAGCTCACTACTTTTAAATAGCAAAGGGCTCACATACTATTTTGCACAGGAGCCTGCTCCTGTAGCGTATATACAGTTTTACCTGTATCACCTGAAGGCTGTGTGGAGATCATGTTTTCTTCAGTGAGCCCTATGCATGTGCAGCTATGTCTCATATTTTGGGATGCAATAAAGGTCATATGAGGCCAGGTCCAAGATGTGGACATATAATAAATGTTTGCCCAGAAGCCTCTAATAATGTTAATCCAGCTCGGCATCCATCAATCCTTCCTTGTGAATACACTCCTGGCTTTGGCTATAAAAACTGCACTGAAAGCAGCATCAAAAACTGCTCGTGTGTATCCAACCAAAGACTACGTTCACACAGCCATTAAAAAGGCCCATTTTACATTTGTATTACAGCTGCAATGTCTGGACTGTCTGCGGTTGTATTGACTGGATTTTAATTATTATACGATATTAATTGATATAGATATAGTTCTGTGAAACCCTTGAAGATCTTGGTATTGTGGCCATAATAAAGTGCTAAAATGTGCACGTATTACAGAACATTAACATAAAATCTTCAAAAATCTCATTTGCAAGCTGTGGAAAAATAATCTTAAATTGACCCGCAGTGTAGATTTTGGGTATGACCCCAGTTTATGCTGTGGATTTTGGGGAATTAACCTATGGTGCAGCTAGCTGCATGTAGACAAGTCATACCAACCCGTGGCAGCCAATGGCCGCATGATTTTAATGCAGTGCCACATGCGGTCAGCTTCATATGGTTTCCAACCTTTACAATGGACAAAGTGAAATCCGCACCAATATTCATACAATTCATCATGAATCTGTATCTAGCCCATGCAGATTTGTCAAAGATTACTCTGCTGCATGTCCCATGTGGATTTTATGAAATACTGATACAATATTGTACAAAACACAGGCGGATGTCTGGGTGGTACTGTAAGCCTGGATGCAGATGAACAATTTAGACCTTATCCATTTTTTGGGTCGCAAATAAAGACTTTGGGGGACATTTATGCCAGAAGTGGCATAAAGGTGTCGCAAGTCTTGCGACTTTTCCTTGCTCATGCCACTTTTCCAAAGGAGCAAGAAAACGAGGGCGGGGAAGCGGACGGGCTGGCAGGCTCATTTATCACTTTCCACACTGGCTTTTGACTTGGAATATATGGCAAGAAGGTTGGCATAGAGTTCAGTCTCACACACAGTTGTGCCTCTACATAACTTTGGCGCCTCCTCTGGCAGTGCAGAGGGACTTAAGACAGGCGTAAAAAACACTGGTCTTAATAAATATCCTCTTTATTTTTGTAATGGAATGCACATGTATGGCGCCACTGTGGACTCATTCACTGGAATGGGCAGGTCTACCTAGAAAATAAGACCAAACAAGAGCATGCTGCGATTTTCTCTGCACGGACCAATGCGCTACATGGAATATCTGGGACCTGGGCTACTGACTATAGTGGGTCAGTGTTCAGTCCATGTGCTGTCTATTCTACACGTGGACAGCACCCTGACATGAATATCACTCGATGACCTCTAAGATATTATATATTGGGGTACAGTCACCTGGAACAGATTGGTTGCAGATATTTCTGAGAATCATTTTTCATACCTCTGAATGTGACTGTCTTTGCAGCATGTACAAGGATTTCTGAAAAACCCATCTAGATAATTATGACATTCACGGAAATGTCAGTAATAAATCTGTCTCATATGTACGTACACCCTGAGATATAAGGATGTGCATAGAACATGGCTATGCCCTGCATGCATAAACAGTCCCCACAGGACTCATCCTTTAGCCAGTTTAGCCAGTTCTTGATTCCTGAAACTGCCATTAAATGGGTTGAGGGAGCAGACAGTTTCTGTTCATTAGAATACTTATAATTATACGGTTAGGCATGGAGGAGAGGAAGTTGTGCCATTCAGCTACTGAAAAAAGAAAACCTTTGAAAGTACTGTTGAAACACTGACGACGTTACTTCCTGGAGGTTTGCATCACTGCACTTGCAAGGCTTAACAGTTATGTGGTCAGATAATATTTTTGACAATTATACAGAAATTATAGTATGTTTAAAGGATTAGCGGCACTTGTGCAAGCACTACTTTTTATTCAAAATTACCTGCACGTCACTTCCTCTGTAGAGTTGGCGCAGTGTAATTACAACTGATCATGCGAATGGGATAAGAAGCTGCAATTACACTGCGCAGGAGCTGCAAATTAGACTGTGTAACACCCCAGAGTGGTGTTACCACTTCTGCACCTTGGTACTATCTTTTATGGTCTAACCTGCATGTCACCTATATATTGATTTCGAGGTCCCTCAACACTGTGCATTTATAATATTATGTAACTGTTCATGTAATGTGCCTGGTTCACCAGCAGGTGGCAGAAAACACGGCAAAGCTATAGTTAGATATAATGGAACTCACCATTTTATTCTCCTCTCCTTCGGTCAGAAGTGGGTCAGTCCTGTTTGCTACCAGAAGGAGGTGGGGGCAGTTTTGGTTTGTGCTTGTGGAGACTCCCTTGTTGGACCTGCCAGGATTCTAACCTATTCCTTGGCTGAAGATAAGTCTGACTAAAAAGTGAAGTGCAGCTTAAAGAAGAAGCCAAGTTACCAAGTCAGCTTGTCAGCGCAGCAGAGTGAGAGAAGGATAGAGCAGAGTTGAGTTTGCCTACCGGTTTAATGCTAAAGCCTGCTGGAACCAAGACAAATCCTGTAAACTGTTTGAAGAAACGTTTATTCTAAGTAAAGCTGCCATTGAACTTCATCTCAAGTTATGGACTCAAGTTATTCTTTCCAATCCCTCAATTATTCCCCCTTTTTATTGCTTTGGAGCCAAAGCCAGGGGTCCAGCCGTATCCAGGTAGAAGCACCATGACACACATAAAGAGACATTTTAGGCCGCAACATACCACTTGGCATTTCCTACACCTGGGACGCGTTATACAGAGGGCCCTGGGGGGAGGTGCCCGTTGCAACTGCACCCAGGTAATTTTGAAGCAGAAACTGTGCTCTTATGAGCACCCCTGATCGGTGAAGCTGCCAGAAGATGAACCCCCACCAATTTGATATTGATGACCTATCTTGACTAGGTCATCAATATTAAGGCACTGCAAAGCCCACTTAAGGCAAAACATCATATAGGTACATTGTGAGGATGGACAGTGTGAGGAATATGGATTATTATTTAATGTCAGCCATGTTCCCACACCAACCATCTGCTGACAGGTAGCAGAGGTAGTGAGCTACACAGGAGGGTCCTGCTTCAAAGCCAGCCAGATGGCAGAGAGCCTCTAGCAGTCCACCTTTGCTTACATTTCTTACCTCCATTCAGCCAGCCAGGAACCCAGCTAATGAAACAGGAAAGACCTCTCTTCAGGGAGTCTAGGTCAGTCCCAAGTTCAGTCAAAATTATCAGACATATTGGAGCCGGCGGTTCATAAGGAATTATGAATCGCCCGTCCATCACAGACATAAACCAGATGCATATTTGTGTCCCTGTGGCCACAATGAACAGGCTCATGGTCATAGCTTGGTGGTGGGATGCCAGGGAGGGGATATATACATATCTCCCCACAGAAACCAAATAACAGTACCATGCTTGGACTCTACTGGTAGCCGGAACCCAGGCGGATCAATTGGTCCCAGAACCACCTCCCTGTGACATTCTGGTCTGGAGCCATGAGCCCTAATCAGTTTTATGGTTCATGTGCTGCCAGCCCAGCAGAGGGGGAGTGGCCCCCTCCCAGAGGCCGAGAGGCGAGGGGCCGGCTACAGGTTAAAAGGCTTGTGCCAGCAAGCAGGCGTGTCTTTCTCTGAAGGGAGGTCATATTGTGCCATGTGTTTAGAGGGACCTGCAACCAGCTGACATCACTGTTTCCCATGTGACCACAGCTAAAGAACTCATCACCACCCAAAGGACTCTTATACCGGGTAAACTGACTTTTGTTCTGCTTAATACTGTTTGTACTACACCATCTGTATTTGTAACCTCAGACCACTTTATATATTCTTTGTGTGTATCGTGTTATTTCTAGTGCACCCTTAAGGCAATTAAATATATAATTTAATCTTGTGCTGTCCTTGTATCTTGATCACGAATCCCCACGTCCATGTTTCGGCCTAGTTAAACGCTACTGCTGGTTGGTTTCTTACCCTATATAATCCCATTAGCGGACCGGGATTATATCAAACAAGAAACTGGTGGCAGTCTTCCCGGGCTGAGAACGCGCTGTTTCAATGGGGCAGTGAAAAGGCTCTCTCAGCTAGTTGCCTCTCTGTGCCCGTGTGGACAGGAGGAGTCTGTGAAAACTGTACCAAGACTGACCTTACTCGCTCCTCCAGTAGGGTGTAACGTCATGCCTTGGAAACCAGTGACCATACCGTATCTCGCTGGCTTTACGTAGTTGACATCTGACGTCAGTCGGGGTACGGTATTCGTCACAGAGAGGCAATGCAGTTGTGCCTGCACCATCGGTAGCAGGTTGTAATAAGTATTACGTTTCATGCTGAATCAGCCGCAATCAAAGTTAGTAGAGATGCTACCCATTTAATCCCTTAGATGGCACAGTCCATAGCATCAACACTAGTGTTGAGCACTCTTTTAAAAACGTTCTTAACAATATTGGCTCTGACCTACTGTAAAATTTATTTCCGCCGCTGAGGTCTTTCTGAAAATACTAAGCCGAACTCATTATCAAAGCCGAGTTCAGCTTCGTATTTTGCATAAACTTCAGAAAGACGGCCGTGGAAGCAATACATTTTACAGTAGGACAGAGCCAATATTCTTAATGTACAGTAGTTTTTAAAAGAATTGGGTTCGGATACAGCAACCCGATCCTACCGTATTTTTTGCTTTATAAGACTGACCTTTTTTCCCCCAAAAGTGGGGGGAAAATGGCCGTGCGTCTTATAAAGCGGATACTTCGCTGGCTGCTATGCTGCACAGCGCGGCCAGTAAAGTATCAGTGTGGAGGGAGGAGCCGGGGACACTAATGGCGGGGCCCGGTGCAGTGACTCTACTCTAATACACCTCGCCCCGCAGCTGTTAAGTACATTCAATCCGAATGGGTCCACAATTACTGTACTGTATTTACTGTAGTACCTTATGTATAGCATTAATACGGCGCAGACCGGCAGCTCCATCGGTCATACGCTGCCTGCCCCAGCTCCCTCCTCATGCGCCGCCTGCCCCAGCTTCCTCCTCATGCCCTGCCTGCCCCGCCTGCTGCAGCTCCCTCCTCATGCGCCACCTGCCCCGCCTGCCTGTTAATTCATAAAGTGAGATAAGCATGCAGGCGGCGCATGAGGAGGAAGCTGCGGCAGGCGGCGCATGACCGAGGGAGCTGCCGGTCTGCGCCGTCCTAATGATATACATAAAGTACTACAGTAAGTAGAGTACAGTAATTGCGGACCCATTCGGATTGAATGTACTTAACAGCTGCGGGGCCCGGTGTATTAGAGTAGAATCACTGCACCGAGCCCCGCCATGAGTGTCTCCGCCTCCTCCCTCCACACTAATGCATCTGATGGGGGATCTGTAGATGACACTTATGGGGATCTGTGGATGACATGAGTGTTATCCACACATCCCCCATCAGTGTAATCCACAGATCCCCCATAACAGTGCATCATCCACAGATCCCCCATAACAATGCGTCATTCACAGATCCTCCCATAACAGTGCGTCATCCACAGATCCTCCCATAACAGTGCGTCATCCACAGATCCTCCCATAACAGTGCGTCATCTACAGATCCTCCCATAACAGTGCGTCATCTACAGATCCTCCCATAACAGTGCGTTATCCACAGATCCTCCCATAACAGTGCGTCATCTACAGATCCTCCCATAACAGTGCGTTATCCACAGATCCTCCCATAACAGTGAGTCATCCACAGATCCCCCATATCAGTGCGTCATCCACAGATCCCTCATAACAATGCGGCATCCACAGACCACCATTAGTTCAAAACCTACCAAAAGCACACCTTTTGGTTCAAAATATTATTTTCTTATTTTCCTCCTCAAAAACCTAGGTGCGTCTTATAAAGTGAAAAATACGGTAATTCACTCAACCGCAATTAACACCACCAATTATTAATAGCATCACATCACTAGATACCATAACATCTGGGACCCTTGGGACAAGTCAGCGCATGGATATGATGGGCAGTAGCTGTAGTAGTATTTTGACGCTTTCTTATCCACCAGGGAAAACAGCAATACAAAAATGTTGGTGCAAATGTGGTGAAACATTAAAGAAACTATATAAATGTGATATCTCCATAATCATATCAACCCACAGAACAAGCTAAGCATGTTCGTTTATACCATGCTGTGAACACAGAAGCACTGTATATTGATCATTGGACCTCCCAAAAAGCAGAATAAAAAGTGATCAAATGGTACTAATGAAAACTACAGGTTGTTAAAATTATGCCCTCAAACAGTTCTGTCGAGGAAAAAAAAAAAAGCTTATGGCTCTCAAGGTATAGTAATGCAAAATAATTTTTTAAAATAATAATTTTAAAATCATTGCACAACTCCACCCAGAAATGCCTATTTATGGCCCGGGACACCCTGAATTTGCCAGGACTGTCTCTGAAAACCTGATGGAGCCCATTGACTATTCATGCTGCAATATTTTGTCTTAACAGAGGCCGAAAAGCAAATGGGAACAGAGCCTTAGCATTGCCTGGACTGGAGTCTCAATACAACTGTATGCCAAAAAACAGTACATGTAGTACGCATGCTATACATTATCGTTAAAAAAACTGTATATTTTTCATTCATTCGATGTCTGTGAAGATTCCTTTTTTGCCCCATGTAGTCGTTTTTTTGCGCTCATAGTGTTAGGCCCCTTGCAGAGAAGTGTGTCCGGATTAGGTTGCATCTGCGATGAGGGAAAATCGTGCGAGCAGGTACGCAATTGCAGTCAGTTTTGACTGCGATTGCGTTCCGATGCTCAGTTTTTATTGCGCGGGTGCAATGCGTTTTGCACACGCGTGATAAAAAACTGACTGTGGTACCCAGACCCGAACCCGGACTTCTTCACTGAAGTTCGGGTTTGGGATCGGTGTTCCATATATTTTATTATTTTCCATTATAACATGGTTAAAATGGAAAATAATAGCATTCTTTAATTTAGAATGGTAAGTAAATGGTCCATTGTGGGGTTAAAAAAAAAAAAATATGTAACTCACCTCATCCACTTGATCACGCAGCTGGGCTCGTCTTCTTTCTTCTTCTTCTTGCAGGACCTGGCTGGAAAAGGACCTTCGGTGACGCCATCGCGCTCACCACGTGGTGAGCGCAGTGACATCAGCGCAGGTCCTGCTGAATGAAGATACAAGAACCTTCTGATGACGTCACCAAAGGTCCTTTTCCAGCCAGGTCCTGCAAGAAGAAGAAGAAAGAAGACGAGCCCAGCTGCGTGATCAAGTGGATGAGGTGAGTTACATCTTTTTTTATTTTTAACCCTACAATGGACCATTTACTTACCATTCTAAATTAAAGAATGCTATTATTTTTTAAATGGGGTCCGGGGTAACTCATCCCTTGTCTCCTTAGCAACCATGTGTGAAAATCGCATTGCATCCACGCTTGTGGATGCTTGCGATTTTCACGTATCCCCATTCATTTCCATGGGGCCTGCGTTGTGTGAAAAACCCCGCTCATCTAAAACAGCCCCATTGAAGTGAATGGGTCCGGATTCAGTGCGAGTGCAATGCGTTCACCTCACGCATTGCACCCGCGTGGAATTCTCACCCGTGTGAAAGGGGCCTAATCCGTATTCCATGTGCACTGACAGGCTGGAGGGGATTTCCAGAGCATCTCTAACCAATAGTCAGCGCAAACTACCGACAGAACATGGATATCTGCCAGTTGTTTCCACAGACCTATAGGTTACAACCATAAGGCGCGATCATGCCATTGTTGCAATGTGGCCGAGCTGCGGTCGGGTACTGTGTAGCCATACAAGTCACAATGGGTTAATTAATTTGGACCGCACTGTTTAGTCAGTCTGCATTGTTAATGGCCGTGCAGCATCCATGACTGTCATAGTTAGAGGAGTAGCAGCAAAAAGTTTATATATAATCCATATAGCATTGGGATTACACATTTCTCATTGTATTGTTTGGGTGTGATGAGGTTCTGCTTTTCACCGCCTCCCATAGAGAGGTGAGGAAATATCTAGTCAATCATTTCATGTTATTGCAGATTATTATTAGACATCTAATCTCTCTAATCTCAGTGTTCTTGTTTTCCTGTCACGTTACAACTCTGAGGATTTTATGTACAGGTATTACATATATGAAGATAGAAGCATTCATGATCAAAATCTAAACCTTTACAGAGAATTTGTCAGCATGACCCCTAGCAAACCAGTAATACTGTCTGGTAGGGTTGATCATGCTGAGTACCCCTCTCTTGCAGCAAACCAATATGTCTTTATGGAGAAATTCCTACTTTTTATTATGCCTATGAAGCACTAAGAGCACAGAAGGGCGGGCCTAGCCCCTCGGAGCTCCTCGTCACATCCGCCTTTCTGCCTTAGTCGCTCCCTTTCTCCCAGCAATTGGAACAGTTATGATGCCTGGCCCTGAAATATTACGCATGCACTGGTGAGCGGCGGCATATGCGACCGGGGCCCCCCCATCATCATGCCCACATTCCCATAAAGACTGGAGGCAGTGGGGGACATTACTGGGGTCAGTGAGGGACGTTACTGGGGCAGTGGGGGACATTACTGGGGGCAGTGAGGGCCATAAATGAGGGCAGTGGAAGGACATTACTGGGGACGGTGGGAGACACTACTGGGGGCACTATAGGGATATTACTGTGGGCGCTATAGGTACATTAGTGGAGGATATTATTATTACCAGAGACCAGGGGTGTAACGATCGTGGTCTCAGAGGGTGAGACTGGGCCCGGGAGGTGGGGGCGATCCAAAGTTTGCCCTGGGGCCCATGAACTCTACTTATGCCACTGTTGAAGACTTAGATAAACTACTCCATTAGATTAATTTCACACAAGTGAGTTTTCCATGCAACAGCCTCCGGACTGAATCCCGACCCATTTATTACAATGGGTCTGTGCACATGAGCGTTGTTTATCACTGATCATCTGTGTGTTCATAAAGAAATCGCAGCATATTGGATACTGTGCGTTTTTCATGTAGCTCTGGCTCCATAGAAGTAAAAAGGGCTTGTGTGAAAAACGAAGGCATTTGGATACAATACATTGTTATTGATGATTGCTAGGATTTGTACCTTGTTATTCTTCAGTTTCATGCACCTGAAAGCCCATGCATTCCAGATAAAATCAGAGCGGGAAATACTGAAACCATGAACCCCATCGCAGACAAATCTCATTGAACTTGCCTGTAAAACCGACAGATTTTCCCTGAAAAGATCCTCACACGTATAGCTTGTGAGAAAGAGGCCTTAAAAGGGTTGTGTCACTTCAGGAAATGGCTTTTATCATGTAGAGAAAGTTATTACAAGGCACTTACTAATGTATTGTTATTATCCATATTGCCTCCTTTGCTGGCTGGAATAATTTTTTCATCACATTATACACTGCTCGTTTATATGGTTATGACCACCCTACAATCCATCAGCACAAGAGATGTAAAGCTAAGGCAAGCAGATCAAGAAACAGAGAGAGAATGCCTGCAAGCATCAATAAAAAAGGAGAGAGTACGCCTGCAAGCGTCACTGGAAGAAGAGAGAGTACGCCTGCAAGTGTCACTGGAAAAATTTGCCACAGAGAAAGAAGAGGCATCCGCAGTTGCCAAAGCAGAGTTCCTAGAAGCCATGGAGTTCCCCGAATCCGAGAAACACAGCCAAGTGTCACGGTTCCTTCTGTGACAGAGGTTAGAAAATCAGAGAGACTGACTGCACGTGAGGTTAACTGACAGTCTCTTTATTCTCAGTGTTGTTGTTTGGTAATGACCACACCTCTTGTCAGGTGCAGCTGGCGGTCATTACTGTTTCCCTATTTAGTTTGGTTTCACACTTCATACCATGAGGTTGATATTCTCTGCTTGGATTTGAAGGAGTTGGTGTGTGGACCTTGCTTGTGTTCCTGCTCATCTATTTTCTATAAGATAAGTTGTACTGCTCTTGTATTTGGTTTTTTCCCTTGTGCTTGTTGTTAATAGGCCTCAGGGAGATGCTGGTTTGTTCACCTGCGAAGGAACCAGTAGTCTCATTCCCTTTCACTACCTTTAGGGCATCTCAGGGCTCCTAGGGTTTAGGTTCCAGCATATGTATTTTCCCACCTTCAGGGTCTATACATACTGACAGGAGTCAGGGCCAGATCTAGGGGTTTCCTAGGAGGTGACCTATCCCTTCTCCCTAGCCTTGAGGCCTTGTTCTTTATCTTCTCCCTTCTGTTGTCTTTCTGGTGTCCCTCCTCTCCCCATTATTCGTGACATCAACAGTCAAAAAAAATTCCATTTTGTTTGTATCAGAGCTGCAATGGATCCTATTTCTTCACTGATCGGACACCTCCAGGGGTTGTCTCTGGAGGTAGCTGACATGCGCATGACCATCTCACAGATCCAGGAACCAGGTCTGCCCTGAAGCCAAAGTGGTTCTTCCTGACAGATTTTCCATGGGAAGTGACAATTTTAGTAGGTTCAATGAGTCTGCAATTATATTTTAAACTGCGTCCACACTCTACTAAGGACGAGAGTCAAAGAGTGGGTATAATAATTTCTTTGCTAAAAGGTGACGCTCAGTCATGGGCCTTTTCGTTGCCGTCCGGATCACAGTCCCTCTGGTCGGTAGATTAATTTTTCAGAGCTCTAGGGCTTATCTATGATGACCCAGATTGGATCTCCCTGGCCCGAGACCAAGTTGGGTGGCTTACTTGCAGGACGTTCTGCAGAGACCTACTGCTCTGAATTTAGGAGATGGGCTATGGATACGGAGTGGAATGATCCTGCTCTCTGTAGTCAATTGTGCCAAGGGCTATCCAAGGGCCTGAAGGACGCATTGGCGTTTCACGAATATCCCGAGTCATTGGAGGCGGCTATGTCCCTTGCTGTACGTACACAAGAAGAGCCCTTGTAGCTCAGTGGATATTTTGCTGGAGTAGGGTTCCCACCCGTTTTAATAATAAGTACAAAGACTCCAGTTAAGTCGTATTTGATGCAACTTGTTTATTTTGCGTACAAAGTCGATTGCTGCGGCGAGGTAACATTTCGGAAACTCTGTGCCTTCATCATACTGCAGCAAAAAATTTATAAATAAATATAGTATCTCTATCATTAAATATGACAGCGGATATACAATGCATATTCGTATATAGGGACATACAAAACATTTTTTACAAACAAATAAATTAAAGAAAAAGGAAAATTCTGACAAAAAATAATAATAATAAGTTGGATTTTTGCTGGAGTTCAAGGTTAGCGAACCTATTGCGGCAAGGACACAGTCAACCAGTGTCATCCTCTTTTTATCAGAAGCAACTGTAATGGAGAGTTAAGGGAATCGCCAGTTCAGTAAATACTGCTAATGAGTAACATCTGTCTATCTATGGTAATATATTCCTATCTGTATGGTATGCGTTCGACCAACCGGAAGTGTGTTGGTGGAGCGTAGTGCCGTACCGCAGATGCATGGGAACGGAGGAAAGGACGGCTTCTGATAAAAAGAGGATGACACTGGTTGACTGTGTCCTTGCCGCTATAGGTTCGCTAACCTTGAACTCCAGCGAAAATCCAACTTATTATTATTATTTTTTATGTCAGAATTTTCCTTTTTCTTTAATTTATTCGTTTGTAAATTTATTTTTGTATGTCCCTATATACGAATATGCATTATAGGGACATGATAGAGATACTATATTTATTTATATATTTTTCCCTTGCTGTACGTATTGATAGACGCTTGAAGGAGAGATCTAAGGTTCCTCACACTCAGGACGTACTATCATATAAGTTGGCGGCCTCTTCCGACACTTTACACATTCGCGGTTCGCCGAACATGCTAACATATGGAGATATTCGCCGGCATCATATTTTTTTACATTGTGAGAACTTTGACCCATGACACATGCATCAGGTGGTACAGGACAGCCAATTAAGACGTTTCAGCACATGGACATACCCCCTACCTTATAAATAGACCTGATCTGGCTGTCATTTTACATTCTGTCTTTTGTCAGTGTAGGGAGAGGTTGCTGTGTGGAGCTGGGACAGACAGTTAGTGACACAAATCGCTAGCTAATAGGTCCACAAAAGTCCTTTTAAGGACTGGTAAAGGTGTGCTATTGATTGGTGTGCAGAACAGAGGGGTGTAATACACTTATAATATACTTTCTAATATAGAAAGCATATTATAGTGGATTTGTATAGTGCAGCATTGTGACTTGTGCAGCAATTTAAAAAAAGTATTATAATTGGTGTGATAGACCAGTGGCCCCCAACACGACATATAGAAGCGGGGTGTTATCTAAGAATATACTACTCAAATACTGTATTCTTGTCCTCCGGGTAAGTTGTTTGTTCCTTCGGAATTACAGCACAAGGTGTTCAAGGAACATCACTCTACTGTTCTTACAGGACACCCTGGGAGCAGATCCACAGTCGATGTGATCTCGTGTAGATTCTGGTGGCCGGGGTTGCGTAGATGTGTGGAGGGCTATGTGTCAGCCTGTAGTACTTGTGCACGTGCTAAGGTGATACATACTCGGACTTCAGGATCTCTACTTCCGTTATCTATTCTGTCCAGACCGTTGACTCATTTGTCCATGGACTTTATCAAAGATTTGCCGAATTCCACAGGAAAACTGTGATTCTGGTGGTTGTTGATCGCTTCAGTAAAATGTCACACTTTATAGCATTACCAGGGCTACCTAATGCTAAAACTCTTGCACAAGTGTTTGTTAACAACATCATGACGCTACATGTTATTCCCTCTGATGTGGTGTCTGATAGGGGGACTCAGTTTGTTTCCAGATTCTAGAAGGTGTTCTGCTCTCGCTTGGGAGTACAATTGTCCTGCTTCTCTGCCTTTTACCCTCAGTCGAACGGACAGACTGAGCGCACTAACCAGAATCTGGAGACTTATCTGAGATGTTTTGTCTCAGAGAATCAGGAGGAGCGGTCTTCTTTTTTGTCTTTGGCCGAGTTCACCATAAATAACCGTAGGCAGAAGTCCACTGATAAGTCGCATTTTTGGGGGGGCATATGGGTTCCATCCGCAGATTGGCACATTTTCTGGTACTGAGACCTCTGGTATACCTGAAGAGGAAAGATATTCCTCTTCTTTGTCATCTATTTGGTGGAAAATGCTAAATAATCTAAAGATAATGGGCAAGAAGTATAAACGTATGGCTGAAAAGAGACATATGTATGAGTGGTCCGGACCTGAGAGTGGGTGATTCTGTGTGGCTGTCTACAAGAAATATTAAGTTGAAAGTATCTTCTTGGAAATTGGGCCCAAGATTTATTGGTCCATATAAGATCTCTGCTATTAATAACCCGGTAGCCTTTCGTCTTGAACTTCTGCATGCTTTAAAGATTCATAAGGTGTTCCACAAATCATTACTGAAGAGAAATGTCGAACCTGCTGAACCGTCCTCCCTGCCACCCCCTCCTGTCATGATGGACTGTAATCTCGAATTTCAGATCGCCAGGATAGTGGACTCCCTAATTCTCCGTAGATCCCTGCAGTATCTCGTTCACTGGAAGAGTTACGGTCTAGAGGAGAGAATGTGGGTTCCAGCAGCCAACGTTAATGCCAGTTGCCTTGAAAGCCTTTCACAGGGCTAATCCGGATAAGATTGGTCCTGGGTGTCCGGAGGTCACCTGTAGAAGGGAGGGTACTGTCACTGTACCTTTTGTGACAGAGGTTAGAAGATCAGAGAGACTTACTGCACGTGAGGTTAACTGACAGTCTCTTGAGTCTCAGTGTTATTGTTTGGTAATGACCACACCTCTTTCCAGGTGCAGTTGGCGATCATTGCTGCTTCCCTATTTAGTTTGGTTTCATACTTCACACCATGAGGTTGATATTCTCTGTTTGGATTTGGAGGAGTTGGTGTGTGGACCTTGCTTGTGTTCCTGCTCATCCATTTTCTATAAGATAAGTTGTGCTGCTCTTGTATTTGGCTTTTCCCTTTTGCGTGTTGTTACTAGGCCTCAGGGAGACGCTGGTTCGTTCACCTGAGAAGGTGGCTTTTCCCTTCTCCCTAGCCTTGAGGCCTAGTTCTTTGTCTTCTCCCTTCTTTTGTCTTTCTGGTGTCCCTCCTCTCCCCATTATTCGTGACACCAAGTACTTCGGCCAGACCTAAATGAACAAGAGCCAACACAGCGTGTCTCAGAATACGTCCATCAGCATCCTAAGACAGATGACAACTATGATCCAGTATCAGCAGCCTATACAGAGTGTCAAAGATCCTACCTGGAACCACAGTACCTTGAGCAGGACGGTATACGACAAAGCGATGCTGACCATAACTACAGCCCTACAGAACAGAAGCTAGAACCTTCGATTCGACTTAGGCTACTTTCACACTGGCGTTTCTGGGTCCGTTTCTCCGGATCAGTTCAGCCCCAATGCATTCTGAATGGATAAGGATCCGTTCAGAATGCATCAGTTTGGCTGCCTTTGGTCTCCGTTGCGTTTATTAGACGGTCACTAAAACGCAGCTTGCAGCATTTTGGTGACTGTCTGACTATGCAGAGCCAAACGGATCCGTCCTGACTTACAATGTAAGTCAAGGGGGACGGATCCGTTTTTTACTGACACAATATGGTGCAATTGAAAACGGATCTGTCCCCCATTGACTTTCAATGTAAGTCAAGACGGATCCATTTTGACTTAGACTTTTTTTTTTATGAATAATGCAAACGGATCCATTATGAACGGATATAAGCAGTTGCATTATTGGTGCGGATCCGTCCGTGCAGATACAAGACGGCTCCGCACCAAACGCGAGTGTGAAAGTAGCCTTAAAGGGACACCCTTTGTGTCAGAACGGTATTATATAGACTGCCCTAAGCCAGAAACCCCTAAAAGATATGGTTATACACCACACATGCAGCCGGGGCCGGCGTTAGGGTGCAGACTGGGCAATTGCTCAGGGTCCCCATGGTCTAAGGGGCCCTCTGCTTCAGTGCTGCTGTTCAGCTGAACGTCTGTGGAAGCAAACAGACAGACAGCTGAAAAGCTGCACTTTACAATGCAGTGTAAGGCTCCCTTCTTGTACACATAACACAAGTCATTACCACAGTGCTGCTCTGCAAACTGACAGCTCCGGACACCAGCAACACTCTTCTACTAGAGCTGTAGGACCTGCCATGACACTACAATTATATATCAGGATAATCCCATACAATATTAGAGCTTAACAATACTTGTTTGCTTTTGTATATTAGGAGGAGACAACATTGTAAAAAAACACCCAAGAGGCCAATTAACCTAAAGACATCACTGAGATTTACAAAGCTGATAGTTACCACCCTGTCAACTTGAATGATGTTTAGAACTTATGTACTAAACTTGTTAGACCGGATTTGACTGCTCCCACTCCATGATCTAATTGTGATTTTTTTCCCCCCCTCTGTTTAGGTTGTTACTTCTTCTTTTCCTATCGATGTCTGCTCTGTCTGTACAGCAGTACTGTAAAGTTTAGATCACTCGCTCTAGGCACCGACAAGACTGAGATCTTTATCTTTAATATCTGTACACTAATGGATGCCTTGCAATTTCTGTTAAAGGTATCCTCTTAACACTACCAACCATAGTCAATGTCCTTTCAAAAGAAGCAAAAAGGAGGCTTGCAATTTGTTTTACAACAAAAATGTAAGTAAATGACCCCCAAAATTTCCACGGTGAGCCCTAAATTCATATAAAGGAATAGTTAAAAAATAAAAGCTAAATGCCTGAAACACTATCTTAATTGGTAATCACAATCAGGTGACACTATAGGCGAGATGCTCACTTCTAAATGAAGAGGACTGAACTTACAGGGAGAAGTTGTGCAGGAATGAAAAGGAATCGGAACGGTGAGTTTAGTGCAGAATTATCTTTGTATTTAAAATCCAAAGAATCTAGAACACCCCTGCTCCAGACACAGGCAGGCTTTCTCTAGACGATCGTATATTCATCATAGATTTTTTTTTATGATTAGGGATGAACAAATTTTATATTTTGAAGTTCATGAGCGGAGGACTCCAGCATAACGCAAACCGGACAGATCCGTTATGCAGGCCATAGACTTCTTTTATGACGGAATGAATGACGGAATGCCTCTAAAGAAACTCCGATATGCATTCCGTCATGGAATTGCAGTAAGGTCCGTGGTAACGGAATCCATAACGCAATTCAGTAAATACCACAAAACAAGCCCAGACATGAACTTCAAAATATGAAATTCGCTCATTACTAATTATGGACACCATTTGATAATTTTTTTATTTAATTGCCTGTATTTTGGGCTACAGTTATTTTTAAATAGGTTTTTAATAAATATTGTGGGCCACTTGGCTTCTGAAGCGAATATGTATTCCAAAACACAGCAGGCTGAAGAATGCCATTCACTACCAAATCCATCAAACTGGCTGTGTCAGCTTGGATCTCAAGCCCTTCTCCTGAAGGATATTCTGAGCAGATTTATCATCAATTCAAGGTTTATTTAGTCATAAATCAGTTTAGAGGATTGTTTAAGAGAAGGGAGAGAGGGAGCTGTAGTCTATTGTGCGACAGCTGTCGTGGGCAGGTTCGCATAGTAGTGTTGATCCCATAGAAATTAATGGGATCACAGCGCGAGTCACAAAAAATACAACATCACTGGATTTTTTGCGACTCGCACTGCGATCCAACTAAAGAGGTTGTGTCCCTTCAGCTAATAGCATGTATTATGTAGAGGAAGTTAATACAAGGCACTTACTAATGTATTGTTATCCATATTGCTTTCTTTGTTGGCTGGATTCATTTTTCCATCACATTATCTAATGCTTGTTTTCAGTGCCATAGAGTGGGTTGCCAGCACCCGGGGCAAGACATGTATGGCACGGCAAGCGATGTATGGCACCCCCCAACCTGTGGACACGCCCCTTTTACAGATAATGTAGTAGTCCTATGTAACACCGCAGATAACATGGTGGTAACTCTCTAAGTACAGATGATGTAGTAGATGGGTGTGAGGCCCCAGAATTCAGAACACACACAGTGTGACCTGAAGTCTGGGGCCAGGATGTGTCAGGGTGGGCCAAATTCTCAATCCACTCCCAAACCTACAGTAAAACAAATATGTGTTTGGACATTACATACATCACTACAAAATATACAGTATAATACAGCACCACATACCTCATCCATCCAGTGACATCTCCTGTGATGCAGACTTTCCTCAACGTCTTTATTCGGAGATAAGACCGCCATGATACCTTCTTTCAGCCGTGTCTCATCTCTGCAGTGTTTTATTATTATTAGTTATTATTATATATAATGGCCCCCTCTTTATAATATATAATGGCCCCTATGTAATATTAGGATATATAATGGGCCATTATATATCCTAATAATACGGAGGGGGCCATTATATATTATAATAATACAGGGGGATCATTATATATCCTAATATTGCAGAGGGGTCATTATATATAATTATACAAGAGGGCCATTATATATTATACAGAGGGGCAATTATATAAAATAATTATACAGGGGGACCATTATATATTATACATTGGGGCCATTATATATTATACATGGGGGCCATTATATATTATAGCTATACAGAGGTGCCATAATAATAATTATACAAAGGGGCCATTATATATTATACAGTGGGGCCATTATATATAATAATTATACAAGGGGCCATTTTTTATTATGCATAGGGCCCATTATATATTATAATTATATAGAGAGGCCATTAATAATGGACCCTCTGTATAATTCTAATATATAATGGACCCCCTGTATATTTATTATATATAATGGCCCTTCTGTATAATATATAATAGCTCCCTTGTATAATTATAATATATTATGGCCCTTCTATATAACTATAATATATAATGGCCCCCTGTATAATATATAATGGTCCCTCCATAGTGCCCCTAGTATGGCCCCCAGTACTTATATAAAAAAAATATACTCACCTCTCTTCATCACCTCTTGTAGCCTTTGCTTGGGCGTCCCGGCGCAGGCGGTCAGGAACACATCAACATGCCCTCCTGCGCCGCGTCATCATGTCATCTCGCGAAACCCGTCACAGTAGGTCACGGTGATGTAATCGCGATCTCCTGCGCCATTCTACAGAACGGAGGGGATGGGAGCCATAGGCTTCCATCACCCTGATTATACTGCCTGCTGCATGGTGCCCCCTACAATTTGGCGCCCGGAGCAACGGCCCCCCCGCCCCCCCGCCCCCCAAGCTACGCCACTGCTCGTTTCCATGGTTATGACCACCCTGCAATCCAGCAGCAGTGGCAGTGCTTGCACACTAGAAAAAAGCACTGACCGATGTGGACTCCTATGGTCCCAACCACCAAAGAGGCTGGCACTTTTTACTATTGTATGCAAGCACAACCACCACTGATGGATTGCCAGGTGGTCGTAACCATGGAAACAAGCAGTGTATAATGTGATTGAAAAATGAATCCAGCCAATAAAGGAAGCAATAAGGATAATAACTAAAGATGAGCACATTTTTAAAAAAATTCGATTTGCTAGTTCGCCGAATTTTTGGGGAAAAAATTTGGTTAGATCCAAATTTATTCAGGGCCAATTTCATTAAAAAAAAAAGGTTATTTTCTGGCTGCAGAGAGCCTTTATAGTGGTGTAGAACACTGTGCCTTGAGGTAACACATATAGTGAGTCCGCTGTGGTAGTGAAATTATACTGTGAGTCCGTATGACATGCAGATGACAGGCGTCACTCTTAAAATCACTGCATACTTCACTTATTTGGGCAAAACTGACCAAATAACTCAAGTATGAACTCAGCCTTACAGGTCAAGGTTAGTGCCAAGAAGAAACGCACTCCTTTTACACCGTCCTCAGCTGATTCCACATAGATGTCTACAGAACCTGTTCTATTAAATGCTTACACAAGTGGAGCCCCCCGACAGAGTGGAGAGGGTGTCAGCAGTAAGTTTGTGTTGACGTCACTGATTATTTTGCCCTTCCTCTGATCTGTCAGAACAATAAATCCCAAGAAACAGATCCCATCTGTGGAGCGTCCGCCTTCACTCAGTCAGCATTTGCTCAGTAATCCATCAGTATTGCTAATGCCCAAAAAAACAGGAGTGGATCCAAAAAAACTGAGATGACACATGAACGGAATATTTGCATGTCTTCTGTGTTTTGTACTGCATTTGGCTACCAAATCATAAGCCAATTCTGATTGGACCATACAAGCCTTACAGCTGCTACACAGAGAAGATCCGTTGTGCGTCTGATTTTTCCTTCCTTCTGACAGATCAGAAGAAGGGTCAAATAAATGATTATGTTAGCCAAGCCAAAAAGGCTAAATAGTGGACCAGTCATGAAGTGGGGAGTGTTGGAACAGCATGAGACGTTCACAGAGTGGCCCTATAACATAGTGGTGAGGTGGAAGCAGTATGAGGAGACCACAGAGTGGCCCAATGACAAAGTCTGGAGGTGGCGGCAGCATCAGGAGGCCACAGAGTGGCGCAATCACAGAGTGTGGAGGTGGCAGCAGCATGAGGAGGCCATAGAGTGTCAAGGTGACAGAGTGTGGAGGTTGTGGCAGCATCAGGAGACCACAGAGTGGCAAGGTCACATAGTGTGGAGGTAGCAGCAGCATCAGGACACCACAGAGTGGCAAGGTGACAGTGTGGAGGTGGCAGCAGCAGCACAAGGAGGCCACAGAGTGGCAAGGTGACATAGTGTTAAGGTAGCAGCAGCATCAGGACACCACAGAGTGGCAAGGTGACATATTGTGCAGGTGGCAGCAGCATCAGGAGACCAGAGTGGCAAGGTAACATATTGTGGCGGTAGCAGCAGCATCAGGAGACCACAGAGTGACCCAGTGACAGAGTGTGGAGGTGGGTGGCAATAACAGTGCCCGCTGACGATGGTGGTGTAAGAAAGAGCACTTCAGATGTGTGGCATCAGGCGGGTGGCAGCATCAAAATAGTAGCTGAGGCAGGTAGTCAGAAGAAACCGGTCTCTTTTGTCAAAGTGTTGCTGTGGCACCATGGATGATCTAGTCTGATGCATCAGGCATTGGTAGGTGGAAATCCTGGTTGATCCACACCTGATTCATCTTGATAAAGGCAAGTCTCTCCACATTTAGGGTGGACAGGCGAGTTCTCCCTGGGATAAATATGGCCCCCGCCGCACTAAACATCCGCTCTGATGCCACACTACTGGCTGGGCAGGACAGCTTTTCCAGGGCAAACTCTGCCAATTGCAGTCACAAATTCAGTTTGGCTGTCCAGTAGTCCAGCGGATATTCAATGATGGCTGGCAGGGTGCACTCCAAGTATGCCACCACCTGCTGGTTAAGGTTCTGCTCTATGTCTAGCTGCTGGTGAGTAGTTTCTTCACTAGGCGGGTAAAGAAAGCTGCTCAACAGCGACTCTAGACTCAGGCTGCTGCTGATGGAGCTAGTACTGCTCCTGCCACCCCAACCCTCCCAAGAAGCCATGGCAGTTGAACGTGAGCGCAGAGGGTCCCCCCTGCTCAGACCTGCGAGAGAATGGATGATGGCGCAGATAGGCAGCAGCCAACTGACTACATAGGATGTCTCTATAGTAGTTCAGTTTGTCCTCCCTCTCAGCGGGTGTAAAAAAGGCCACCATTTTGGACCGGTAACGAGGGTCCAACAAGGTGGAGAGCCAGAAGTCATCCCTCTGCTGAATGGTGACAATTCGGCTGTCACTATGCAAACAAGTGAGCATGCAGTGGGAAATTTGCTCAAGTGACTCGGAGGGACTTCCTGCCTCTATCTCCACTGCATACTGCCACGGTGTGTCTGGGTCCTCTGGCTTGTCTTCTTCATCGACCTGGAGCTCCTCTGGCTGCTCTTTCTCCTCCTCTCCTGTCACCTGTGTAGAAAAACCACCCATTTTGCTACTTATTGCTTGTGCTCCAATGTCCTCCTCCTCCAGTTCAGCCCCCCACAGAGCTCATGTGGCTGTAAGATGTAGGCGGTACGTCTCCAGTCCCCTGACCAGCCAGATTTACTATCATCTGTTCCTGGTGTGGGGTTTCGCTCTTGTTGGTTTGATTTAAGAGGAGGCAGTACAGAGGAAAAAGACAGGTTCTTAACGCAAAACTTCAGTGTTTATTCACACTTGATGCAAATACAGAAAACAATGCGTTACTTTGCAGTCTTGGTGTTTACTTCACACACAATGGAAAGTACATCTTGGTGTTACTTCACACAAATTGGAAAGTTCATATAAGACAAGTTACCTTGATGTCAGTTCTGCCTTCTGTTTCCTTGGCCCATGGGTCTCAGCCCTCCTGCCTATTTAAGGACAGCCAGGTGATGCCAAAAACCCAGACCGGCAATTAAAATCCATTCCGGTATTTGACCCCACCTGGCTGCAAATCAGCCCAGCAGCACAGGTTGAGAGGCAAATACCTGTTTTCCCAGACCACCCCCATCACTGTGTCATACAGGACATGAAGCAGTGGAATCACGTTGTTTATCCTGTAGTCCTGGCGACAAATAACGTGGCCTCCTCAAAGGGCCTGAGCAAACGGTAGGTGTCACGCATTAGCTGCCACTGGCTGACATCGAAGTTACACAGGGGGGTACTCCTGTCAGCTTGGATCCTCAAGAAACCGTTGATAGCCTTTCTCTGTTCGTAGTCAGTCCAACATATGGAGGGTGGAATTCCAACGGGTGGAAATGACGCATAATAGCGTATGTTGGGGGATGCCGTTCTGCCGCTGTAGTTCAAGGAGGGTGTGCTTTGCGGTTCTACGAGTGGCTTAAGTGCATGCAAAGTTTCCTGGCCAATTTTAGGATGTCTTGCAGATGGGTGGAAAACTTCAGGAGCCGCTTGACAACCAGATTGAACACGTGTGCCATGCAGGGCATATGGCTCAGCCCTCCTTGACACACTGCCGACACCATGTTCTTCCCGTTCTCGGTCACCATGGTTCCGATTCTGAGTTGTGCGGAAAAAGCCAGGATTGGATTTCTTGCTGAAGGACATGGAGTAGTTCCTTCCTGTGTGACTCAGTTCGCCCAGGCAAACCAGGTGCAGAACAGCGTAGGAATAATGAGAGTGGTCGCACATGGCTTGCATACACTACATGTCGCCAACATAATTCTTGGATCTATACATGAAAATAATGTATTTGCTGTAAATCGCGAGAGGGGCATAGTTGGAGACATTGACTTCACAAGATACAGAGCAACCGAGTTCAGCCACCTCTATTTGCTTCCCACTGTTTACTGCTCCTGAATTAAAATTGGGGCAACCAGCTTCAGCTTCCTCTGATGTGTATGCCTACAGAGTCCTTTTGTTATGGCTTTGCACAGGGAGCAAGAATGTTACGCACATTTCTGATGGAACTCCTGATCTTAAGAAACTGGACTTGAACTCCAAAGCAGAGGCTCTCCTGTCATGTCTTGTGTGCTGTGGAGATCGAATGCAGACGGAGCAGATAAAAACACATGAATATTTTCAACTTATAGAAGCTGCTTGATTCAATTGTGAATAGATAGTAAAGTCAAAGTCTGCTGGTGTGTTGTCATCAGCGTCTTCATTATGTTTACTGCAGGACCCACGTAATTCGTAAGCAAAAGGAAGTCTACATTCACCTATCAATTTTCCCCCCAAAAAAGCCTGTTTCACATAAAAAATTTCACCACCACGTAAGTCGGTCCATACAGCAAAAGGAGGTATACAATCCCCCATCAATTTTCCCCAAAAAAGCCTGTTTCACATAAAAAAAATTCACCACTACTTAATTCGGTCCATACCACAAAAAGGGCTTTACCACATATAACTGCACCGTTGAATGTCAAATAGGCACTTATTTTTTTCCACTTTTACACTACACAAGGCTTTTCAACATATAAGTGCAACGCTGAACGGCGAATATAATTTTATTTTGGCACTAATACAGGGCAAAAAGGGCTTTAGAATATATAACTGCACTGCTGAATGGCAATTAGGCCCTAATTTTTTTCCACTTTTACACTTCGCAAAAGCTTTTTAAACATATAAGTGCAATGCTGAACGGTGAATATATTTTTCTTTTGCCGCTAATACAGGGCAAAAAAGGCTTTATAACTGCACTGCTGAACGGCAAATATATATTTATTTTGGCACTAATACACGATACTAAAGTCTTTAGAACATATAACTGTAGCGCTGACCAGCAAATATATTTTACTTTTGCCACTAATTCACGACAAAAAGGCTTGTAATTTTGGCACTTCACTACACAACGGCTAATAAACCCTTTTTCCCACTAATACAGGCCAAAAAGGGCTTTAGAACATATAACTGCACCACACAAGGGCAAATAAGACGTAAAAATATTTCTTTGTAATAAACCCTGTTAATATCTGTTTCAAACAGCACTTGCACCCAAATAAGAACGGTTTGCTGGAATTACAGAGCTGTATAATGGCAATTTGGGTCCCCAGTCAGTGTAGCAAGGTGTAATAGGAATGTTCCTATTACCCAGACCATAACCTCCCCTACTGAACCCTGTTCAACATAAATGCTGTGGAAGGATTCCTCCCTATCCTTTCCCTACACCTTGAATATTCTTTCCCTGCACTAGTAAATAGTTTTTTTTTAGCACAATAAAGTTTTTTCTAACACTATCCCTAGTGCCTGCTGATGTCTCTCCCTGCACTAAGTACACTGGTAAATGGCAGAATCTAAGATGGCTGCCACTATTTATAGGGCTGTGACATCATAGGGCTGGCTGGCTGCTGATTGGCAGCATGTATGGCATTATGGGTGATCCTGCCTTCCCAGAGTTCCTTGCTCCATGTCCTCACACATGCAGCAACCATTTTAGGAAAAAATGCAATTCGTTAGCACGAATCGCGAGGAAATTCGGCTTCGGTGCGAATCTGAATGAATTCCACTTCATCAGCTTTGATTCGCTCATCTCTAATAATAATGATACATTAGTAAGTGACTTGTATTACCTTCCTCTACATGATAAATGCCACTTGCTGAAGTGACACAACCCCTTTAACTTCTATGGGATAACAGTTACTCTGTGATCCTGCCCTCGACAGTTGTCGCACAACCAGAGTCGCTGTGTAGCCCTAGCCTAAAAGTGAATTGCCACTAATATGTTGTGAATTACATTGTAAACCATTTTCCTATGTACATCATGTGCCTAAATAACTAAAGAAATGGAAACGCAGTAAGTGATTGAAATTCTCTCTGCTGTTCTGTAAATCCAGCAGAATACAGTTTGAAGCCACTTTGATGTAGTCCAACTGCATGACTTCCGATTTCCATAATGCGGAAGTCATTGGTATTTTTAAAGAAGCAATTTTACAGCTATTTAGTGAGCGGTGCTTCAGAGGTATTTCTCAGATCCATTTCTATTGTAGTTTCTCCCTGCGTAATGTTGGATTTTTCATATACAATATATATATATATATACAGGTCCTTCTCAAAAAATTAGCATATTGTGATAAAGTTCATTATTTTCTGTAATGTACTGATAAACATTAGACTTTCATATATTTTAGATTCATTACACACCAACTGAAGTAGTTCAAGCCTTTTATTGTTTTAATATTGATGATTTTGGCATACAGCTCATGAAAACCCAAAATTCCTATCTAAAAAAATTAGCATATCATGAAAAGGTTCTCTAAACGAGCTATTAACCTAATCATCTGAATCAACGAATTAACTCTAAACACCTGCAAAAGATTCCTGAGGCTTTTAAAAACTCCCAGCCTGGTTCATTACTCAAAACCGCAATCATGGGTAAGACTGCCGACCCGACTGCTGTCCAGAAGGCCATCATTGACACCCTCAAGCAAGAGGGTAAGACACAGAAAGAAATTTCTGAACGAATAGGCTGTTCCCAGAGTGCTGTATCAAGGCACCTCAGTGGGAAGTCTGTGGGAAGGAAAAGGTGTGGCAGAAAACGCTGCACAACAAGAAGAGGTGACCGGACCCTGAGGAAGATTGTGGAGAAGGACCGATTCCAGACCTTGGGGGACCTGCGGAAGCAGTGGACTGAGTCTGGAGTAGAAACATCCAGAGCCACCGTGTACAGGCGTGTGCAGGAAATGGGCTACAGGTGCCGCATTCCCCAGGTCAAGCCACTTTTGAACCAGAAACAGCGGCAGAAGCGCCTGACCTGGGCTACAGAGAAGCAGCACTGGACTGTTGCATGTCATTCGGAAATCAAGGTGCCAGAGTCTGGAGGAAGACTGGGGAGAGGGAAATGCCAAAAGTCCAGTGTCAAGTACCCACAGTCAGTGATGGTCTGGGGTGCCATGTCAGCTGCTGGTGTTGGTCCACTGTGTTTTATCAAGGGCAGGGTCAATGCAGCTAGCTATCAGGAGATTTTGGAGCACTTCATGCTTCCATCTGCTGAAAAGCTTTATGGAGATGAAGATTTCATTTTTCAGCACGACCTGGCACCTGCTCACAGTGCCAAAACCACTGGTAAATGGTTTACTGACCATGGTATTACTGTTCTCAATTGGCCTGCCAACTCTCCTGACCTGAACCCCATAGAGAATCTGTGGGATATTGGGAAGAGAAAGTTGAGAGACGCAAGACCCAACACTCTGGATGAGCTTAAGGCCGCTATCGAAGCATCCTGGGCCTCCATAACACCTCAGCAGTGCCACAGGCTGATTGCCTCCATGTCACGCCGCATTGAAGCAGTTATTTCTGCAAAAGGATTCCCGACCAAGTATTGAGTGCATAACTGAACATAATTATTTGAAGGTTGACTTTTTTTGTATTAAAAACACTTTTCTTTTATTGGTCGGATGAAATATGCTAATTTTTTTAGATAGGAAATTTGGGTTTTCATGAGCTGTATGCCAAAATCATCAATATTAAAACAATAAAAGGCTTGAACTACTTCAGTTGTGTGTAATGAATCTAAAATATATGAAAGTCTAATGTTTATCAGTACATTACAGAAAATAATGAACTTTATCACAATATGCTAATTTTTTTAGAAGGACCTGTATATGTTTATATATAAAATTATGATAACTTTTATGATTTTTTTGTCCCTTATCTTTTTTTTATTTTTTTTAGCAAATCTTGGCATGATCTAGCTTTTTAAGATTTTGCTATAGACTTCTTCATAGAAAAATGCCTGGAAAAAAAAAAGCTAGAAAAACTATGTAAAAACACTTGTAAATAAAAAACACACACATTTCAAGGCAATGCATTTTTAAGGCATTTAAAAGCAAAAAAAAACACCAGGAAAAAAATTTGTGTGGAAGCACACTAAAGCCATTGTCACCCACTGCCACTTTGGGTGGACACAGTGCACCACTGCTCTTCACATATTCCCATTCATTCACATGGAATATGTAGTTAGTTACAGGTTATCTTTTTACTGGGGGAATTCTATGTAAAACTATTAGTAAAACACCCATAAAATGTCTAGTGATAACTGGACCTATAAGAATGCGTACACATGCTACAGATTTTGTTGCAGAAATTTCCACAACTGAAAATCAGTTCGCCTGAATGAGCCCTGCAAAAACTCTATGTGCTTGTCCCCCCTATTCAAATGAATGGAATTAATTTAAAGGGAACCTGTGTATAGAGCTGAGGACTTGGGTTGTTAGATGGCCGCTAGCACATCCACACTACCCAGTCCCCATAGCTATATGTGCTTTAACCTGAGATGAGTCCTGCCCTTGACTCATCTCACGTACAGGACTCATCTCAGGTTACTTTGCATATGTATCAAATCGTAGTTTTTTTTTACACAATAAAAGCACACAGAGCTATGGGGACTGGGTATTGCAGATATGCTAACGGTCATCTAGCAACCCATGTCCTCAGCTCTATACACAAAATCCCGGTGACAGCTTCCCTTTAAGTCGTGGAAATCCACAGCATGGAAGTGCAGCCTATTGCTCTGACTACTAATGAGAATTTATGCTAGACAGTAATAGCATCAGATTACCACAAGATGTCGCCATTAAATTGCAACTTAAATATTTCAACAAGAACTTTCTCCCAAAATGATTCTACAACAAAGTAAGTTATCAAACTAAGTGAAGACACTTATGTGTATATTATTTAACAAAATGAAACACAGACTGGCACACAGTAACTATTGGCAGAATGTTTTTACACCAAAATAAGTAAGATGTCGTAATAAAGATTGATTTTTTCCATAGCTTTTTAGCATTTTCTGATATTTTTTAGGCCTCCTTCACACGACCGTATGGCTTTTTCAGTATTTTGCGGTACGCAAAAAACGGATCCGCAAAAAATACGGATGACATCCGTGTGCATTCCATTTTTTGTGGAACGGAAAATCTGTCCCCTAATAGAACAGTACTATCCTTGTCTGTTACGCGGACAATAATAGGACATGTTCTATCTTTGAATGGAACAGAAATACGGAAACGTAAGGCATACGGAGTACCTTCCGTTTATTTTGTGGATCCATTGAAATGAATGGTTCCGTATACGATGCAAAAAACAGAACGTAAACGGAAAAAAAAAATGTTCGAGTGCAAGAGGCCTAACCCCTATTGAGAGGCATATAGAGAGACACCAGAAAAAACACTGCATACTTAGAGCACATTGGATTTGAAGGAAAGGGGTAAAACCATCTAATCAACACTGTTTTGCACACGCGTGATAAAAAACTAAATGTGGTACCCAGACCCGCACTTCTTCACAGAAGTTCAGGTTTAGGTTCAAGGTTGTGTAGATTGTACTATTTCCCCTTATAACATGGTTATAAGGGAACATTATAGCATTCTGAATACAGAATGCATAGTACAATAGGGCTGGAGGGGTTAAAAAAATTAATAAACATTAACCACCTTAATCCACTTGTTTGCGCAGCCGGCATCCCTTCTGTCTTCTTCTTTGAGGAATAAGACCTTTGATGATGTCACTGCGTTCATCACATGGCCCATCACATGATCCATCACCATGGTGATGGATCATGTGATGGACCATGTGATGAGCATAGTGACGTCATCAAAGGTCCTATTCCTCACAGATGAAGACAAATCTCCGGATTTGCGGACCCATTGAAGTGAGTGGGTCCGCATTCACGGCGCCCGTGTATTGCGGATCCACAAATGCGGTCCACAATACGGTCTTAATTTGAGGAAGGGTTTAGGAATTACAGCTCTATAATATGTAGCTGCCTCTTTTTCAAGGGACAAAGTATTAAAAATGAACATTTTATTTATGATTAAAATGTATGTTATTTTATTTTGTCCAATTACTTTAGAGCCCCTGAAATGAGGAGGCTTTGTAGAAAAATAGTTGCAATTCCTAAACATTTCACAGGATATTTTTGTTCAACCCCTTGAATTAAACCTGCAAGTCTACACTTCAATTGCATCTCAGTTGTTTCATTTAATTAAATGCAGTGGCATGAAGAGCCGAAATCATAAAGATTCTATCACTGTCCAAATATTTCTGCACCTAAGGCTTATTGCACACGAAAGTTGTGCATCCATTCCGTGCATTGGGGAATGGAATTTGCGGTCCCCAATGCACGGACAACATCCGTGCGGTGGCCGGGACGGATCGAGACCCATTCAACTTGAATCGGTCCGTGATCCGTCTGCACCGCAAAAAAATAGAACTCTGTAGTGCTTCCGTGGGGTTCCGATCCGTGCTTCCATTCCGCATCTCCGTGATTGTGGACCCATTCAAGTGAATGGGTCCACATCCGTGATGCTAACTACAACCCTCAGTAAGTTCTGTGAGAGGTGTGGTTTCTAAAATGGGGTCACTTTTTTGTGGTTAATTTTTTATTTTACCTCAGAGCCTCTGTAGTTGTCAGCAAGTGCTTTAGAAATCACCAAGCTAGGCCTCAAATGCCCATTGTGTTCTTTCTCTTCTAAATCCTGCAGTTTATAACCACATATAGGGTGTTCCCGTATTTAGGAAAAATTGGGTAACTAATTTTGGGGTCTTGTTTCTCCTGTTATCCCTAGTGATAATAAAAAATCTGGGGTTAAAGAAACATTTTATTGCAAAAAAAATTTCATTTTTCTTTTTCACAGACAAATGTTTCCAAAATCTTTGAGGGCTGTAGTTTAAAAAAAAATTGTGTCCTTTTTGGGGGGATTTCCACTGCATGGGTACCTCAGAGTCTCTTAAAAATGCAACTTGGTGAATGAAAGCTATTCAAGCTAAATCTGCCCTCCAAGAGCCATATGGCACTCCATTCTGAGCCCAGTGGTGCACCAATACAGCAGTTTACAACCACACATGAGGTGTTTCAGTGTTTAGGAGAAAATGGATTACAAATGATGGTCTTTTTCTCCTGTTACCACTTGTAAAAATGAAAAATGTAGGGTTAAAGCAACATTTTATTGAAAGAAATTTTTTTTATTTTTTTTCACAGCCAAGTGTTTCTAAATTCTGTGAAATGCCTGTTGGGTCAAAGCACTGAGTATACTTGTCAATAAATTCCTTGAGGTATTAAGTGTCCAAATGGGGACACTTTTTGGGGATTTCCACTACAGGGGTACCTCAGGATCTCTTCACATGTGACATAGTGCCCAAAAACCTTTCCAGCAAAATCTGCCCTTTAAAAGTAATATGTTACTCCTTTTCTTCTGAGCCCTATGGTCTGCCCATACAACAGTTTATGACCACATATGGGGGTGTTTCTTTGTTCAGGATAAAATGGGTAACACATTAGGGGATACGTTTACTCCTGGGGCTAAAAAAGCATTTTATTTGAAAAGATTTAATTTTTCATTTTCACAGCCAAATGTTTTCAAATTCTATGAAATGCCTGTGGGGTCAAAACAGTCAGTACACCTCTGAATAAATTTCTTGTGGGTAGTAGCTTTTAAAATTTTCCCCACGCTTCCACAACGGCACTACCTGGAGGGTACAGGAAAACAACCAAGATCAGCGCATAATAGCCCCCTCCCCTTTTCCTTCACCAGTTGTTTTCCTGTCCCTCAAGTGGCAGCATGTGGATCAGCGTGGGTGGGCAGGGCCTTTGATAAATTCTCCCAGTCTCCGGAGGGCTCCTGCAGGGGCCCACTGTGGAACGCAGCGCAGGTGTGTGACGTAATCACGCCTTACGCGGAAGTGCTCGGGCTGGCGGCAGCATTGAAAAAGTTGGCGGACCACATTCTGGCTGGTGACTTTGTCAGTGTGAGAGTAATAGCAACGCTTTACTCCTCCGGACAGCCAGCATGTCTGCCCCAGGTGATCTGGACCCTGCAACAAAGGCCACAGACACCTCCAGGCCCTCCAGCCCGGTAAGCCTCCTCCCTTAGGACATGTATATATATCTTATTCAACCTATTTATTGGGCACAGGGTGTGGATATTCCCTATCTTCTTGGTGACGGCTCTCCTTAACCACTTCAACCCCCCTAGCTGAAACACCCTTAATGACCAGGCCACTTTTTACACTTCTGCACTACACTACTTTCACCGTTTATTGCTCAGTCATGCAACTTACCACCCAAATGAATTTTACCTCCTTTTCTTCTCACTAATAGAGCTTTCATTTGGTGGTATTTCATTGCTGCTGACATTTTTACTTTTTTTGTTCTTAATCGAAATTTAACAATTTGTTTGCAAAAAAAAAGACATTTTTCACTTTCTGTTGTAAAATTTTGCAAAAAAAAAATACATCCATATATAAATTTTTCACTACATTTATTGTTCTACATGTCTTTGATAAAAAAAAAATGTTTGGGAAAAAAAATGGTTTGGGTAAAAGTTATAGCGTTTACAAACTATGGTACAAAAATGTGAATTTCCGCTTTTTGAAGCAGCTCTGACTTTCTGAGCACCTGTCATGTTTCCTGAGGTTCTACAATGCCCAGACAGTACAAACACCCCACAAATGACCCCATTTCGGAAAGTAGACACCCTAAGGTATTCGCTGATGGGCATAGTGAGTTCATAGAACTTTTTATTTTTTGTCACAAGTTAGCAGAAAATGATGATTTTTTTTTTATTATTTTTTTTCTTACAAAGTGTCATATTCCACTAACTTGTGACAAAAAATAAAAACTTCCATGAACTCACTATGCCCATCACAAAATACCTTGGGGTGTCTTCTTTCCAAAATGGGGTCACTTGTGGGGTAGTTATACTGCCCTGGCATTTTAGGGGCCCAGATGCGTGAAAAGAAGTTTGAAATCAAAATCTGTAAAAAATGACCGGTGAAATCCGAAAGGTGCTCTTTGGAATGTGTGCCCCTTTGCCCACCTAGGCTGCAAAAAAGTGTCACACATCTGGTATCGCCGTACTCAGGAGAAGTTGGGGAATGTGTTTTGGGGTGTCATTTTACATATACCCATGCTGGGTGAGAGAAATATCTTGGCAAAAGACAACTTTTCCCATTTTTTTATACAAAGTTGGCACTTGACCAAGATATTTATCTCACCCAGCATGGGTATATGTAAAATGGCACCCCAAAACACATTCCCCAACTTCTCCTGAGGCATTTTTAGACATTTTGATCCCAGACTTCTTCTCACACTTTAGGGCCCCTAAAAAGCCAGGGCAGTATAAATACCCCACATGTGACCCCATTTTGGACACCCCAAGGTATTTAATGAGGGGCATGGCGAGTTCATAGAATTATTTTTTTTTGGGCGCAAGTTAGCGGAAATTGATTTTTGTTTAGTTTTTTCTCACAAAGTCTCCCTTTCCGCTAACTTGGGACAAAAATTTTAATCTTTCATGGACTCAATATGCCCCTCACGGAATACCTTGGGGTGTCTTCTTTCCGAAATGAGGTCACATGTGGGGTATTTATACTGCCCTGGCATTTTAGGGGCCCTAAAGCGTGAGAAGAAGTCCTGAATATAAATGTCTAAAAAATTTTACGCATTTGGATTCCGTGAGGGGTATGGTGAGTTCATGTAAGATTTTATTTTTTGACACAAGTTAGTGGAATATGAGACTTTGTAAGAAAAAAATAAATAAAAAATTTCCGCTAACTTGGGCCAAAAAAATGTCTGAATGGAGCCTTACAGGGGGTGATCAGGGAGTCTATATGGGGTGATCACCACCCTGTCATTGATCACCCCCCTGTAAGGCTCCATTCAGACGTCCGTATGTGTTTTGCGGATCTGATCCATGTATCCGTGGATCCGTAAAAATCATACGGACGTCTGAATGGAGCCTTACAGGGGGGTGATCAATGACAGGGGGGTGATCAATGACAGGGGGGTGATCAGGGAGTCTATATGGGTGATCACCCCCCTGTCATTGATCACCCCCCTGTAAGGCTCCATTCAGACGTCCATATGTGTTTTGCGGATCTGATCCATGTATCCGTGGATCCGTAAAAATCATACGGACGTCTGAATGGAGCCTTACAGGGGGGTGATCAATGACAGGGGGGTGATCAGGGAGTCTATATGGGTGATCACCCCCCATGTAAGGCTCCATTCAGACGTCCGTATGTGTTTTGCGGATCCGATCCATGTATCCGTGGATCCGTAAAAATCATACGGACGTCGGAATGGAGCCTTACAGGGGGGTGATCAATGACAGGGGGGTGATCAGGGAGTCTATATGGGTGATCACCCCCTGTAAGGCTCCATTCAGATGTCCGTATGTGTTTTGCGGATCCGATCCATGTATTCGTGGATCCGCAAAAATCATACGGACGTCTGAATGGAGCCTTACAGGGGGGTGATCAATGACAGGGGGGTGATCAATGACAGGGGGGTGATCAGGGAGTCTATATGGGTGATCACCCCCCTGTCATTGATCACCCCCCTGTAAGGCTCCATTCAGATGTCCGTATGTGTTTTGCGGATCCGATCCATGTATCCCTGGATCCGTAAAAATCATATGCCTATGTTGCATCCCGGCATCTAAGCCACTTATACATCAAGAACCCTGTCTTTATGGCCGTCTCAACTAGAAGAACATATTTAGTCAGGCACTCCCAGAGAAGATATTCTGGCCTCCATCCAGGTCCTAAAGCAGGCTTCAAATTTCCTGGCAGATGCCTCGGTAGATGGTGAAATTATCAGCAAAAACTTTAGCCTTATCAAATGCCTCTCGTAGGGTAGTATGGTTAATGTCCTGGAATGGAGATTCAGCATCAAAGAATAAGCATTGTGCCATCCCATGTAAAGACGTTAGTTTATTCGGGAAAGCCTTAGATGATATCCTGGAAAAGGCTTCAGATAGGAAAAAAGGCTTTCCTACGGAGTCCAATTTTTCCATCAGAGACATAATTTTCACTCCGAAAGACGTCCTGGATTTGATCAAAAAAGGAAAAGCTTGGGGACTTAATGGCAGTCGTCAAAGGGGAAAAGTAAAATTCGGCCTGTCCAATACTACCCAATGACGCCAGAAGTCCAGTCAGAGAAGTTTAAAACAATTCTGTCAGGCCTGGGAACAAACTCACGCCTCTCCCTTGGTGCTGTCTATAATAAAATCAGGATACAGGCTGGAACTATCAGATACTCCCCCGGACAGACTAAAGGGAGAAAAACAAGAGCAATACAATCTCAGATCTCGCTTCTACTTCAAAAAGAGGCAATAATCCAAGTTCCTCCAGAAGAAGAGAAGGAGGGCTTCTTTTCTTCAATTTTTCTAATAAGGAAACCGGATGGATCATTCCGAGTAATCATAAATCTAAAGAATTTAAAACATTTATAAAATACAGAAGATTCAAAACAGTCAGGTCCACAATCAATCTATTATCCAGAGACTGGGTTATGGCAACAATAGGCCTCTCCAAGGCCTACTATCATGTTCCGATCCATCTAAATTACCAAAAGTATTTAAGGATTGAGGTTTGAGTTCTGGGGAGGATCAGACATTATCAGTTTCAGGTCCTTCCTTTCTGCCTATCTTCTGCCCCAAGAGTATTTACAAAGGTGATGTGGAGATTTCAGGCTATTTCCAACTGTCAAACGTTCTCTTGATTCCATACCTAGACAACTTGTTAATTGCGGCCCCAACGACAGAATCTCTCTTGTTGCAGATACAGACGGTAATCCAGACCTAGGTTGGATCATCAACATGCAGAAGTCGAGTCTGTTTCCGGATCATCACAAGGTCTTTTTGGCAGTGCATCTGCATTCCCACCTAATGTCCTCCTTCCTTCTGGAAAGAAAGCAGGATCAATTTCAATGTTTTAACAAGACCTCTGTAAGAGAGATTGTCATTTCTGGGTTTCATGATGTCCACAATATCTTTAGTAAAATTGGCTCAGGCCCACTCAAGAATGCTTCAGTCATTCCCTTTACATTCCTGGGACCTAAAGCAGACATCATTGAACAAAGGGTTGAAAATCCCCTCTCAGGTAAAACGCTCCCTGTCCTGGTGGCTCAGAATGGAAAATCTTTGCAGAGGTGTGGGATGGCGACAGCCAGAGCAGCTAGTAATCACAAGCAGCCAGAGTTGGGAAGCTCATCTAAACGGCTATCATGCCTGTGTGTCTAGAGACACCACACTAGAAGAAGAAGGAGAGGGAACAAGGAACAAGGCCTGAAAGCAAGGGAAGAAAGAAGGACACCTCCTAGTCAAATCCCTAGTCACAATCCTGACTGGCTATCAGTATGAACAGACCCCAAAGGTAGGCGAGTTCATACGCAGGAGTACCTAGAATCCTAACTCACCCTATAAGACCCTGGCGATAGCGATAGGACTGAGACTACCTGTTCTTCCAGAAAGGAAGGACAACCAGGAGTCTCCCTCAGGCCTACAACAAAGGGCAGGGGAAAAACAACACACAGACCAAAACAAAATGCAAAAGGGAAAGGAAACACAACTTTCCAGTAGCCATGGCAGCAACAGGAACTTAGCCGAGAACCAAACACCAGCAGACCACAGATACTACTGAAGCTATAAACTGCACAGCATTGTGGGAGAAGCAACTATAAAAAGGAAACTTAAATGACCACAATAGCAACACCTGGAGGTTAGAGGTGTGGCTAGTATCAGAAACAACACAGACGTCTATTGATCCACAAAGAAACTTGTCAGATCAAAGCACATGTTGCCAGTCTCACAGATCTTCTGTCACCCACTCTCGGTACGTGCGTGACAACGGCAAATTGTGTCAGGGATCATGGCAGAAGATCCCTATAAAATCATCTTCCAACCTACGAGAGCTTGAGGCAGTCTGGCAGGCTCTGAAGTTTGTCACTCCATCTTTATTCCAAAGTCATGTGAAAATACTTTCGGACAACTCAACCACAGTGGCACACATAAACAAGCAAGGGGGGACAATAAGTCGTCTCCTGTCTGCAGTAGCAGCAAAAACGTATTATTTGGAACAAGGTGAACCTTAGATGTCTGACAGTGGTCCATATGAAAGGGAAAGAAAATCATCTGGCGGATTTCCTATGCAGGGAAATGCTGAAGCAGGGAGAATGGAGCCTGAACCAGAGAGTGTTTGGTCAGATTTGTGCGAAATGGGGGATTCCACTGACTTATTTGCCTCAAGAAAAAACTGAAAAGTCAGCAATTTCTTTTCCCTCTCCTATAGAGACCGTCCTCTGCAGGTGGATGTGTTGGCATACAGTTGGCCAAAGGGTCTCCTGTATGCCTTCCCACCCTTTTTTCCTGATTCCCAAAGTCCTGACAAAGACTATAGAAGGGAAGGGTCATGTAATACTAATCGCCCCCTACTGGCCGAGGAGGGTATGGTTTCCTAAGATTACTGAACCCTTCCTCTTCTTCTGGATCTACTGCACCAGGGTCCAGTCCCTCATCCCAGCATCCCTCAGCTTTATATGACAACCTGGAATTTTAATGTGCCATCTTAAGATGGATGGGACTCTCAGATAAGGTAATAAATACTTTAATGCATAGTAGAAAAACAGTGACTTCCAAAATACATCTAAGATCCTGGAAGGCTTTTCTTTCCTTTACCAATACCTCCTGGGACCCATCCATGCCTCCAGACCTGGGACTGGTCCTAGATTTTCTCTAGTCAGGACTGGACCAAGGTCTTAGAGTATGTACTCTGAAGGTACAGGTGGCAGCGTTAAGTGCATTTATGGGGGTAAAGCTGGCTGATGTGGATCTGGTTTTTTAAGGGTTCTAATAGATTACACCCAGACTTCAGATCCTCTGTCCCCCCTTGGTTTTTAAATTTAGTCTTGTCCTCATGGATTCTCCCTTTGAGCCCATTCAGGATTTATCTATGAGGCTTTTGACTTTTAAAACAGTTTTTTACTAGCTATTACAACAGCTAGAAGGGTTGGTGAGATTCAAGCTTTTTCAATTTAACCCCCCTACCTTACGGTGCTGGAAGATAGGATTATCTTAAAAAATTCCCCATAAGTTTCTTCCTAAAGTGGTGTCCAGATTTCATTGCCATCAAGAAATTTCTATCCCATTATTCTGTCCTTAGGCTGTCTCAGAAAAAGAGAATAGGTTCAGTAACTTGGACATCAGAAGATGTGTTTTGGCAGAAAGGTTTTGTCTGCAATGGTCCCCATTCCAGCAAAATCTGCCCTTCAAAAGCCATATGGCATTCCTTCCCTTTTGAACCCTGCAATGTACCCTTACAGTAAATTATGACCACAAATGTAAAGTGCAGAATCAGGGTAATAAATATTGAGATGTGTTTTGCTGGAAAAAATGGATTAACATAGAAAATCGAAAAAAATTAAAATGAAATTTTGAAACGTCACCTCCTTTTTCCTTTAACTCTTGTGGAATACCTAAAGCTTCGGTTTTGAATAATTTGAGTGGAGTAGTTTCATTTATGGGTGGTTTCTATTATGTAAGCTTCTCAAAATAACTGGCGTATAACTAAGTTGGTTTTGGAAATTTTCTTGAAAATCCTTCTAATATCCTAAAAAAAAAAAATGCAATTTGCAAAATGTTGCCACCATAAAGTAGACATTTGGTAATTGTTAATAACTATTTTATGGTATTACTATCTGTATTAAAAGCAGAGAAATTCAAATGTAGAAAATTTCATTTTTTTCCAAATTGTAAATTTTGAATTTCTTTCATGAATAAAGGAAAAAATATTGACCCAAATTCACCGCTAACATAAAGTACAATGTGTCACGAGAAAACAATTTTCTGATCGGTTTGATAAGTAAAAGCATTCCAAAGTTATTAACACTGACAGGCTGACCCCCAACCCTTTTAATCTCTGCAGCAAATCTGGCAAAACTCATACAACCTCTGGATATGAAGCTGAGCATGTGCACTCAATTTCTTTGGTCGACCATGGCGAGGCCTGTTCTGAGTGGAACCTGTCTTGTTAAACCGCTGTATGGTCTTGGCCACCGTGCTGCAGCTCAGTTTCAGGGTGTTGGCAATCTTTTTATAGCCTAGACCAGTGGTGGTGAACCTACAGGGAGTGCAGAATTATTAGGCAAGTTGTATTTTTGAGGATTAATTTTATTATTGAACAACAACCATGTTCTCAATGAACCCAAAAAACTCATTAATATCAAATATGAATATGAATATTTTTGGAAGTAGTTTTTAGTTTGTTTTTAGTTTTAGCTATTTTAGGGGGATATCTGTGTGTGCAGGTGACTATTACTGTACATAATTATTAGGCAACTTAACAAAAAACAAATATATACCCATTTCAATTATTTATTTTTACCAGTGAAACCAATATAACATCTCAACATTCACAAATATACATTTCTGACATTCAAAAACAAAACAAAAACAAATCAGTGACCAATATAGCCACCTTTCTTTGCAAGGACACTCAAAAGCCTGCCATCCATGGATTCTGTCAGTGTTTTGATCTGTTCACCATCAACATTGCGTGCAGCAGTAACCACAGCCTCCCAGACACTGTTCAGAGAGGTGTACTGTTTTCCCTCCTTGTAAATCTCACATTTGATGATGGACCACAGGTTCTCAATGGGGTTCAGATCAGGTGAACAAGGAGGCCATGTCATTAGATTTTCTTCTTTTATACCCTTTCTTGCCAGCCACGTTGTGGAGTACTTGGACGCGTGTGATGGAGCATTGTCCTGCATGAAAATCATGTTTTTCTTACCTTGCAGACTTCTTCCTGTACCACTGCTTGAAGAAGGTGTCTTCCAGAAACTGGCAGTAGGACTGGGAGTTGAGCTTGACTCCATCCTCAACCCAAAAAGGCCCCACAAGCTCATCTTTGATGATACCAGCCCAAACCAGTACTCCACCTCCACCTTGCTGGCGTCTGAGTCGGACTGGAGCTCTCTGCCCTTTACCAATCCAGCCATCTGGCCCATCAAGACTCACTCTCATTTCATCAGTCCATAAAACCTTAGAAAAATCAGTCTTGAGATATTTCTTGGCCCAGTCTTGACGTTTCAGCTTGTGTGTCTTGTTCAGTGGTGGTCGTCTTTCAGCCTTTCTTACCTTGGCCATGTCTCTGAGTATTGCACACCTTGTGCTTTTGGGCACTCCAGTGATGTTGCAGCTCTGAAATATGGCCAAACTGGTGGCAAGTGGCATCTTGGCAGCTGCACGCTTGACTTTTCTCAGTTCATGGGCAGTTATTTTGCGCCTTGGTTTTTCCACACACTTCTTGCGACCCTGTTGACTATTTTGAATGAAACGCTTGATTGTTCGATGATCACGCTTCAGAAGCTTTGCAATTTTAAGAGTGCTGCATCCCTCTGCAAGATATCTCACTATTTTTGACTTTTCTGAGCCTGTCAAGTCCTTCTTTTGACCCATTTTGCCAAAGGAAAGGAAGTTGCCTAATAATTATGCACACCTGATATAGGGTGTTGATGTCATTAGACCACACCCCTTCTCATTACAGAGATGCACATCACCTAATATGCTTAATTGGTAGTAGGCTTTCAAGCCTATACAGCTTGGAGTAAGACAACATGCATAAAGAGGATGATGTGGTCAAAATACTCATTTGCCTAATAATTCTGCACGTAGTGTATGGCACTTGTGCCAGACATAGGCGTCGCTACAGGGGGGAAAGAGGGGCAGCCTATCAGAGGCCATCATCGTGCCGCCTGAGCCATACAGCGTGGGACACAGGCTGGAAGAGGCCTGCATCACATCGCTGCCAGCCTGATGGAGGTAAGTATAAGTGTTTATTTTTTTCTATATGGCACTACTACTGTCACATTATTGGGGGCATCTATGGGGGTACTTGTTACTGGCACATGATTGGTGGGCATCTATGGGGGTACTTGTTACTGGCACATGATTGGGGGCATCTATGGCGGTATTTGTTACTGGCACATGATTGGGGGGCATCTATATGGGCACTTGTTACTGGCACATGATTGGGGGGCATCTATGTGTGCACTCGTTATTGGCACATTATTGGGGGGTGTCTATGGGGGCACATCTTACTGGCACATTATTGGGGGGCACTGTGGGGGCATCTATGGGGGCCCTTTTTATTGGCACATTATTGGTGGCACTTTTTACTGGCAAATTATTAGGTGGCACTATGGGGGCATCTATGGGGGCACTTCTTACTGGCACATTATTGGGGGCATCTACTGAGGCCACAAAGAAGGGGTATTTTATATGGGGGGCTCTGTATAGGGGTATTTTATACTGGGGCACATTATGGTGGGTACTATGGGGAAGGGAGAGAGGAGTACTATGGGCTCATCTATGGGGGCACAAAGAAGGGGTATTTTATACTTGCAAATTATGGGGGACACTGAGAGCATCTACTGGGGCACTATATATGGGGCATTTTATACTGGTACATTATGGGGGCACTAGGAAGAAGGGGGAAAGGAGCACTATAGGGTATTTACTGGGGGCACTATATAGGGGTATTTAATACTGGCACATTATGGGGGCATTATGGGGACATTAGCACAACTGGGGGCATTAAAAGGGGGTATTTTTGCACTGACACAATATAAGGAGAATTATTACTACTGGGGGGCATTATGATAGGCTTTATTACTACTGGGGGTCTATAGCGAACATAATTACTAGTATGGGCCCTATGGGAGCATTATTACTTCTGGGGGACAGTGGGCACATGTTGGGGGCACTGTAGGAGTACTTATTACTACCATGCGTGCTCTAGCAGAGAATTATTCATATTGGTGGGACTTTTGGGAGCACTATTGCTGTTGGGGCATCTTGGCACAGTATCAGCTTACCACAATTATTTTTGGGGGACATTATGTTTATGTTTACACTATTAGTGTCAGGGGCACTATTTTCTGGCCACAGTTATTTTAGGGCACTGTGTAACATACATAGTAACATAGTAAAAAAGGCAGAAAAAATACATTTGTCCATCCAGTTTGGCCTGTTATCCTGTAAGTTATCCTGTAAGTTGATCCAGAGGAAGGCAAAAAAAAACCTGTGAGGTAGAAGCCATTTTCCCCACTTAAGGGGGGAAAAATTCCTTCTCTACTCCAATCATGCAATCAGAATAACTCCCTGGATCAACGACTCCTCTGTAATAGCTATAGCCTGTAATATTATCACACTCCATAAAATTATCCAAGCCCCTCTTGAATTCTTTTATTGTACTCACCATCACCACCTCCTCAGGCAGAGAGATCCATAGTCTCACTGCTCTTACCGTAAAGAATCATTTTCTATGTTTGTGTACAAACCTTCTTTCCTCCAGACGCAGAGGGTGTCCCCTCATCACAGTCACAGTCCTGGGGATAAATAGATGATGGTAAAGATTTCTGTACTGTCCCCTGATATATTTATACATAGTAATTAGATTTTCCCTCAGTGATATTTTTTCTAACGTGAATAACCCTAATGTTGATAATCTTTCAGGGTACTGTAGTTGCCCCATTCCAGTTATTACTTTAGTTGCCCTCCTCTGAACCCTCTCCAGCTCTGCTATGTCTGACTTGTTCACAGGAGCCCAGAACTGTACACAGTACTCCATGTGTGGTCTGACTAGTGATTTGTAAAGTGGTAGGACTATGTTCTCATCACGGGCATCTATGCCCCTTTTGATGCAACCCATTATCTTATTGGCCTTGGCAGCAGCTGACTGACACTGGTTTTTACTGCTTAGTTTGCTGTTTATTAAAATTCCTATGTCCTTTTCCATGTCAGTGTTATCCAGTGTTTTACCATTTAGTATGTACGGGTTATTTGCATTATTCCTTCCCATGTGCATAACCTTACATTTGTCAGTGTTAAACCTCATCTGCCACTTCTCTGCCCAAGCCTCCAATCTATCCAGATCCATCTGTAGCAGTATATTGTCCTCTTCAGTGTTAATTACTTTACACAGTTTGTTGTCATCTGCAAAAAATAATACTTTACTATGCAAGCCTTCTACAAGATCATTAATAAATATATTGAAGAGAATAGGCCCAATAATGACCCCTGAGGGAGCTCCAGTAATGACAGTGACCCAATCTGAGTGTGTACCATTAATAACCACCCTCTGTTTTCTATCATTGAGCCAGTTACTTACCCACATACAGACGTTTTCTCCCAGTCCGAGCATTCTCATTTTATATACTAACCATTTATGTGGTACAGTGTCAAATGCTTTGGAGAAGTCCAGGTATACTACATCCATTGATTCACCACTGTCAAGTCTAGAACTTACCTCCTCATAAAAACTGATTAAATTAGTTTGACATGACCGATCCCTCATGAAGCCATGCTGATATGGTGTTATTTGCTTATTTTCATTGAGATCTTCCAAGATAGCATCTCTTAGAAAACCTTCAAACAGTTTACCCACAACAGATGTTAAACTTACCAGCCTACAGTTTCCAGGCTCTGCTTTTACACCCTTTTTTAATAGTGGCAAAACATTTGTTATGCGCCAATCCTGTGGAACACTCCCTGTCAGTTTAGAGTCTGTAAATATCAGAAATAATGGTCTGGCTATGACATTAATTAACTCTCTTAGGATACGGGGGTGTATGCCATCTGGACCTGGCGATTTGTCTATTTTATTATTTTTAAGTCACTGTTGTACTTTTCCTGAGTCAGACAGTGCACTTGTAATGGGGAATTTCCTTTTACATTCTGCATTTCATCTGACAGTTTATTTTCCTCAGTGAATACAGTGGAGAAAAAAATATTTAATGTGCCATTAATTATTGAAGGGCACTATCTACATGGTATTACTACAGACAGGATTCCAAAAAAGTTGGGACACTAAACAAATTGTGAATAAAAACTGAATGCAATGATGTGGAGATGGCAAATGTCAATATTTTATTTGTAATAGAACGTAGGTGACAGATCAAACGTTTAATCCGAGTAAATGTATCATTTTAAAGGAAAAATAAGTTGATTCAAATTTTCACGGTGTCAACAAATCCCAAAAAAGTTGGGACATATAGCAATAAGAGGCTGGAAAAAGTAAATTTAAGCATAACGAAGAGCTGGAAGACCAATTAACACTAATTAGGTCAAATGGCAACATGATTGGGTATAAAAAGAGCTTCTCAGAGTGGCAGTGTCTCTCAGAAGCCAAGATGGGTAGAGGATCACCAATTCCCACAATGTTGCGCAGAAAGATAGCGGAGCAATATCAGAAAGGTGTTACCCAGCGAAAAATTGAGAAAGACTTTGCATCTATCATCATCAACTGTGCATAACATCATCCGAAGATTCAGAGAATCTGGAACAATCTCTGTGCATAAGGGTCAAGGCCGTAAAACCATACTGGATGCCCGTGATCTCCGGGCCTTTAAATGACACTGCACCACAAACAGGAATGCTACTGTAAAGGAAATCACAGAATGGGCTCAGGAATACTTCCAGAAACCATTGTTAGTGAACACAATCCACCGCGCCATCCGCCGTTGCCAGCTGAAACTCTACAGTGCAAAGAAGAAGCCATTTCTAAGCAAGATCCACAAGCTCAGGCGTTTTCACTGGGCCAGGGATCATTTAAAATGGAGTGTGGCAAAATTGAAGACTGTTCTGTGGTCAGACGAGTCACGATTCAAAGTTCTTTTTGGAAATTTGGGACGCCATGTCATCCGGACCAAAGAGGACAAGGACAACCCAAGTTGTTATCAACGCTCAGTTCAGAAGCCTGCATCTCTGATGGTATGGGGTTGCATGAGTGCGTGTGGCATGGGCAGCTTGCATTTCTGGAAAGGCACCATCAATGCAGAAAAATATATTCAGGTTCTAGAACAACATATGCTCCCATCCAGACGTCATCTCTTTCAGGGAAGACCCTGCATTTTTCAACAAGATAATGCCAGACCACATCATGGCTGCGTAGGAGAAGGATCCAGGTACTGAAATGGCCAGTCTGCAGTCCAGATATTTCACGTATAGAGAACATTTGGCGCATCATAAAGAGGAAGGTGCAACAAAGAAGTCCCAAGACGATTGAACAGTTAGAGGCCTGTATTAGATAAGAATGGGAGAGCATTCCTATTTCTAAACTTGAGAAACTGGTCTCCTCGATCCCCAGATGTCTGTTGAGTGTTGTAAGAAGAAGGGGAGATGCCACACAGTGGTGAAAATGGCTTTGTCCCAACTTTTTGGGGATTTGTTGACACCATGAAATTCTGATTCAACATATTTTTCCCTTAAAATTGTACATTTTTTCAGTTTAAACTTTTGTTCCATGATCTATGTTCTATTCTGAATAAAATATTAGAAGTTGGCACCTCCACATCATTGCATTCAGTTTTTATTCACGATTTGTATAGTGTCTCAACTTTTTGGGAATCCGGTTTGTATTATCAGGGGGTTTATCTGTTTCTGCAGTATAGAATTGGGGAGCACAGTGGCACAGTATTGGGGGTGGTAGAATTATTTGTCCAGAAGATGGGAGGATGATGGAAAAGTAGTAAACTAAGATTTTGTTTGTCAAACTGCAGAGACGAGAAATGGCTGAAAAATGGTGGTCTGGTCTGAAAGGAGAAGATGAGGAAAGAGAACATCTACATCAAAGAGATGTAGACTGGGGTAAGCTATAATGGTATTGTGTACAATTGAATGCATATAGATAAACATAAACATAAAGGATGCTGGGTCAAACTGAGATGATTTTTCTACAAATGGTGTTCAGAAGACTATTTCACCTGAAGGGGACTGGGAAGGATAATCGGGTATTGGGAGAGTAACAAGAAGAAACAGATTGGTACCTGTAAGATCCAAGCAGCTGCAGGCAGCGCGGCCTCTCACGTGTGTGAGAAAGCGCTCGTTCATGAGTCGGGGGAAAGGGGGCGGGTCTTGGATTGACAGCTGGCTGGTCCGGAGCTTACCCCAGTCTTATAGCCTACCACAGTCTTTTATTTTGCATTAATCCCAAGACAATACACCCTAGCCTCTTGCTGTATATCATCATCCTGACAGTATAACCTAGCTTTTGTAGTATTATTATCACAACACTGTACCCTCAGCCTCCCTCTTGTGTGATTATCATGACAGCCTAACCCAGCCTCCTTCTATGTACTATGACCATGACAATACACCCCTAGTCCCCCTTTGTAGAATAGCTACTTGCTAATTCCCTTGATCCATTATCCCTTATATCAATTTTCTGATTGTATATTATTATCCCTACAGCTTGGACTATCCACATGTGAGAAGCTACGCTATCTGCATTAGCACGGACCCCACAGGTAATCCCACCAATTTTTTCCCACTCTTATCAAGTAGGATCTTTTCAGTGTACCAATTTAACCCTGTGCTTTTAACATTCCTCTTGTTGCAAATCCCCTCAATATATGCGACTTAAACTTTGTACTATTCATCACCATAGAGCAATAAATAGTTTGAGCAGCTCTCTCCTGCCAAGGATTCCACTGTTGAAACACGGAACTGCTCCTACACCCGGAATGGGAGCAAGTACGGAAGTATGTAAAAAGAAAATTTTGTCCAGCTTGTCTTTGTGATAATCCAAAAGCTTTTTATTCAATGATCAGTATAAAAACATCCAGGTACAGGAATGCAAAGTCTACACATGTGTGAACGGTATCCAATTTACTGTTCAACACAGCGCCACGAACACAGAGTTCTTGGACTTGCGCCTGAGGGGGGACGCCGCCACAGCCTCCATTTACACCAGCACATACAGAAAACCCACATCGGGTAATACGTTATTACATGCAAAGTCATGCCACCCCACCCACACTATTAGAAATATACCCAAAGGAGAACTGATTAGGGCAAGAAGAAATTGCAGTGATGAATCAACCTATGAATCAGAGGCGCAAGACATTATTAGGAGATTGACACACAGAGCGTATTCTGAAAAAACAAGGTGCAACAAGGATATTCTAAGTATGAACAGGGACATATTGCATGCTACACAAGTGAAAACAAAGAGACAAGAAACAAGGGAGATCAGCAAATGTGAAAAGAAAAATATTTTTGTCACACAATATAGCAATGAATATATACAAATTTGCAATATTGTTAAAAAGCACTTTCCAGTGCTAGCATGTGACAAAAAATGGGCATCAATAGCACAGAATGGAATTATATGTGCAGCTAGGAAGGCACCTGCTATAGCCAATTCTGTAAGCCCGAGTCTTTTTCAAAATGACAAATCGCGAACATCACAAGGTACATGGCTGTCAACAAAAGGAAATTATAAACGTGGACATACTATCTGAACTTGTTGTAGATACATGAAAATTTCTCAAAGTTTTGAATCCAGTATCAATGGCCAGGTCTTTAAAATAAAATCCTTTTTGAACTGTAACACCACCTATGCGATTTATTTGATAGCCTGCACAAAATGTATGTTGCAATATGTAGGTTGTTCAACCAATGCAATAAAAACACACATCAGAAAACACATATTAGACATACCGCACCATGACAACCGCAATATATCTGCGGCAAGTCTCCATTTTGCCATGGCCCATGGTGGCGATATCTCTCATATGTCAGTACAAGGTATTGAAAAGGTTAAGAGACCAGTGAGAGGTGGTGACAGAAAAAGAAAACTCTTAAACAGAGAATCATATTAGATTTTCCAGTTAGAAAGTCGCCAGCCCCAAGGTCTAAACAAAAGACTGGACCTAATCTTACAGTACTAATTTGTATTTTTTTCCCCTACTTCTTTGATTTGATTTATTCAAACAGACCATACAATTTAGATTTGGTATGTTTTTATCTATGTACACCTTTGTGGAAGGGAGGGATTGGTCTTCAACCTGATTGCCTCAGGTGTGACCCCTCCTCCCTCCTATAAAGGTAAATTCTGCAGTGTATTTGAAACAAAGTAAGGGCTAAAACTGATTTCTGCCCGAAACGCGTAGACTTTGCATTCCTGTACCTGGATGTTTTTATACTGATCATTGAATAAAAAGCTTTTGGATTATCACAAAGACAAGCTGGACAAAATTTTCTTTTTACATATTCATCACCTTACTATTCAGCGACCCTCACAATTAGTAATTCAAGGAGGACCTTATATTTCTGACAGTCGACCTACGCATTATTTACTGTACATCTATGATATTTTATGCATTTTATGTAACTTTAATCCATCTTATATTTATTTAAGTAATGTTTTTATTCATTAACTTTAATTATTTATCTTTTATTCTGTTATGGCCTTGGTATCAATACAATTTTAATCGCTATATGTTACCTTTTACCAAATATTATGTTTTTTTAGACTTGACAAAGGAGTATACTTACTCCGAAACGTGTTGTCGCTCATTACCAAATAAATAAATTAAAAATTAAAAAATGTTGTAAATATCTACTGGAGTCGTGTTTGCGCCAAGAGGTATCACAGTTGTGTACTGTCCTGGTACATATCCCCCCATTGAGTGACCAATATGAGAGAGTATGAAAGCGATAACACCAAATTGAACACACCTGAGACCTTGTAACAATAATGAGTCACATGACACCAGGGAGTGAAAATGGCTAATTGGGCACAATTTGGCTATTTTCACTTAGGGGTGTACTCACGTTGCCAGCGGTTTAGACATTAATGGCTGTGTGTTAAGTTTTTTTTGAGGGCACACCAAATTTACAATGTTATACAAGCTGTACACTGACTACATTGTATCAAGGGGTCATATCTTCAGTGTTGTCCCATGAAAAGATATAATAAAATATTTACAAAAATGTGAGGGGTGTACTCAGTTTTGTGAGATACTGTACATGTCTTGTTATAACTAGAGTTGAGCGGACACCTGGATGTTCGGGTTCGAGAAGTTCGGCCGAACTTCCCGAAAATGTTCGGGTTCGGGATCCGAACCCAATCCGAACTTCGTCCCGAACCCCATTGAAGTCAATGGGGACCCGAACTTTTCGGCACTAAAAAGGCTGTAAAACAGCCCAGGAAAGGGCTATAGAGGGCTGCAAAAGGCAGCAACATGTAGGTAAATCCCCTGCAAACAAATGTGGATAGGGAAATTAATTTAAATAAAAATTAAATAAATAAAAATTAACCAAAATCAATTGGACAGAGGTCCCATAGCAGAGAATCTGGCTTCACGTCACCCACCACTGGAACAGTCCATTCTCAGATATTTAGGCCCCGGCACCCAGGCAGAGGAGAGAGGTCCCGTAACAGAGAATCTGTCTTCATGTCAGCAGAGAATCAGTCTGCATGTCATAGCAGAGAATCAGGCTTCACGTCAGCCACCACTGCAACAGTCCATTGTCATAAATTTAGGCCCAGCACCCAGGCAGAGGAGAGAGGTCCCGTAACAGACAATCTGGCTTCATGTCAGCAGAGAATTAGTCTGCATGTCATAGCAGAGAATCAGGCTTCACGTCAGCCACCAATGCAACAGTCCATTGTCAGATATTTAGGCCCAGCACCCAGGCAGAGGAGAGAGGTCCCGTAACAGAGGATCTGGCTTCATGTCAGCAGAGAATCAGTCTGCATGTCATAGCAGAAAATCAGGCTTCACGTCAGCCACCACTGCAACAGTCCATTGTTAGATATTTAGGCCCAGCACCCAGGCAGAGGAGAGAGGTCCCGTAACAGAGAATCTGGCTTCATGTCAGCAGAGAATTAGTCTGCATGTCATAGCAGAGAATCAGGCTTCACGTCAGCCACCAATGCAACAGTCCATTGTCAGATATTTAGGCCCAGCACCCAGGCAGAGGAGAGAGGTCCCGTAACAGAGGATCTGGCTTCATGTCAGCAGAGAATCAGTCTGAATGTCATAGCAGAAAGTCAGGCTTCACGTCAGCCACCACTGCAACAGTCTATTGTCATAAATTTAGGCCCAGGCACCCAGGCAGAGGAGAGAGGTCCCGTAACAGACAATCTGGCTTCATGTCAGCAGAGAATTAGTCTGCATGTCATAGCAGAGAATCAGGCTTCACGTCAGCCACCAATGCAACAGTCCATTGTCAGATATTTAGGCCCAGCACCCAGGCAGAGGAGAGAGGTCCCGTAACAGAGGATCTGGCTTCATGTCAGCAGAGAATCAGTCTGCATGTCATAGCAGAAAATCAGGCTTCATGTCAGCCACCACTGCAACAGTCCATTGTCAGATATTTAGGCCCAGCACCCAGGCAGAGGAGAGAGGTCCCGTAACAGAGGATCTGGCTTCATGTCAGCAGAGAATCAGTCTGCATGTCATAGCAGAAAATCAGGCTTCACGTCAGCCACCACATTCATTGTCATAAATTTAGGCCCAGCACCCAGGCAGAGGAGAGAGGTCCCGTAACAGACAATCTGGCTTCATGTCAGCAGAGAATTAGTCTGCATGTCATAGCAGAGAATCAGGCTTCACGTCACCCAACATTGGAACAGTCCATTGGCATATATTTAGGCCCCGGCACCCAGACAGAGGAGAGGTTCATTCAAATTTGGGTAGCCTCGCAATATAATGGTAAAATGAAAATAAAAATAGGATTGAATGAGGAAGTGCCCTGGAGTACAATAATATATGGTTAAGGGGAGGTAGTTAATGTCTAATCTGGACAAGGGACGGACAGGTCCTGTGGGATCCATGCCTGGTTAATTTTTATGAACGTCAGCTTGTCCACATTGACTGTAGACAGGCGGCTGCGTTTGTCTGTAATGACACCCCCTGCCGTGCTGAATACACGTTCAGACAAAACGCTGGCCGCCGGGCAGGCCAGCACCTCCAAGGCATAAAAGGCTAGCTCTGGCCACGTGGACAATTTAGAGACCCAGTAGTTGAATGGGGCCGAACCATCAGTCAGTACGTGGAGGGGTGTGCACACGTACTGTTCCACCATGTTAGTGAAATGTTGCCTCCTGCTAACACGTTGCGTATCAGGTGGTGGTGCAGTTAGCTGTGGCGTGTTGACAAAACTTTTCCACATCTCTGCCATGCTAACCCTGCCCTCAGAGGAGCTGGCCGTGACACAGCTGCCTTGGCGACCTCTTGCTCCTCCTCTGCCTTGGGCTTCCACTTGTTCCCCTGTGACATTTGGGAATGCTTTCAGTAGCGCGTCTACCAACGTGCGCTTGTACTCGCGCATCTTCCTATCACGCTCCAGTGCAGGAAGTAAGGTGGGCACATTGTCTTTGTAGCGTGGATCCAGCAGGGTGGCAACCCAGTAGTCCGCACAGGTTAAAATGTGGGCAACTCTGCTGTCGTTGCGCAGGCACTGCAGCATGTAGTCGCTCATGTGTGCCAGGCTGCCCAGGGGTAAGGACAAGCTGTCCTCTGTGGGAGGCGTATCGTCATCGTCCTGCCTTTCCCCCCAGCCACGCACCAGTGATGGACCCGAGCTGCGTTGGGTGCCACCCCGCTGTGACCATGCTTCATCCTCATCCTCCTCCACCTCCTCCTCATCCTCGTCCTCCAGTAGTGGGCCCTGGCTGGCCACATTTGTACCTGGCCTCTGCTGTTGCCAAAAACCTCCCTCTGAGTCACTTCGAAGAGACTGGCCTGAAAGTGCTAAAAATGACCCCTCTTCCTCCTCCTCCTGGGCCACCTCCTCTTCCATCATCGCCCTAAGTGTTTTCTCAAGGAGACATAGATGTGGTATTGTAACGCTGATAACGGCGTCGCCACTGGCCATGTTGGTGGAGTACTCGAAACAGCGCAACAGGGCACACAGGTCTCGCATGGAGGCCCAGTCATTGGTGGTGAAGTGGTGCTGTTCTGTAGTGCGACTGACCCGTGCGTGCTGCAGCTGAAACTCCACTATGGCCTGCTGCTGCTCGCACAGTCTGTCCAGCATGTGCAAGGTGGAGTTCCACCTGGTGGGCACGTCGCATATGAGGCGGTGAGCGGGAAGGCCGAAGTTACGCTGTAGCGCAGACAGGCGAGCAGCAGCAGGATGTGAACGCCGGAAGCGCGAACAGACTGCCCGCACTTTATGCAGCAGCTCTGACATGTCGGGGTAGTTGTGAATGAACTTCTGCACCACCAAATTCAGCACATGCGCCAAGCAAGGGATGTGCGTCAAACTGGCTAGTCCCAGAGCTGCAACGAGATTTCGCCCATTATCACACACCACCAGGCCGGGCTTGAGGCTCACCGGCAGCAACCACACGTCGGTCTGTTGTTCTATACCCCGCCACAACTCCTGTGCGGTGTGGGGCCTGTCCCCCAAACATATGAGTTTCAGAATGGCCTGCTGACGTTTACCCCGGGCTGTGCTGAAGTTGGTGGTGAAGGTGTGTGGCTGACTGGATGAGCAGGTGGAAGAAGAGGAGGAGGAAGCCGAGAAGGAGGAGGTGGCAACAGGAGGCAAAGAATGTTGCCCTGCGATCCTTGGCGGCGGAAGGACATGCACCAAACAGCTCTCCGCCTGGGGCCCAGCTGCCACTACATTTACCCAGTGTGCAGTTAGGGAGATATAGCGTCCCTGGCCGTGCTTACTGGTCCACGTATCTGTGGTTAGGTGGACCTTGCTACAGATGGCGTTGCGCAGTGCACACTTGATTTTATCGGATACTTGGTTGTGCAGGGAAGGCACGGCTCTCTTGGAGAAGTAGTGGCGGCTGGGAACAACATACTGTGGGACAGCAAGCGACATGAGCTGTTTGAAGCTGTCTGTGTCCACCAGCCTAAATGACAGCATTTCATAGGCCAGTAGTTTAGAAATGCTGGCATTCAGGGCCAGGGATCGAGGGTGGCTAGGTGGGAATTTACGCTTTCTCTCAAATGTTTGTGAGATGGAGAGCTGAACGCTGCCGTGTGACATGGTTGAGACGCTTGGTGACGGAGGTGGTGGTGGTGTTGGTGGTACATCCCCTGTTTGCTGGGCGGCAGGTGCCAACGGTCCTCCAGAGGCGGAGGAAGAGGCCGAGGCGGCAGCAGCAGAAGAGGCCGAGGCGGCAGCAGCAGAAGAGGTAGCAGGGGGAGCCTGAGTGACTTCCTTGGTTTTAAGGTGTTTACTCCACTGCAGTTCATGCTTTGCATGCAGGTGCCTGGTCATGCAGGTTGTGCTCAGGTTCAGAACGTTAATGCCTCGCTTCAGGCTCTGATGGCACAGCGTGCAAACCACTCGGGTCTTGTCGTCAGCACATTGTTTGAAGAAGTGCCATGCCAGGGAACTCCTTGAAGCTGCCTTTGGGGTGCTCGGTCCCAGATGGCGGCGGTCAGTAGCAGGCGGAGTCTCTTGGCGGCGGGTGTTCTGCTTTTGCCCACTGCTCCCTCTTTTGCTACGCTGTTGGCTCGGTCTCACCACTGCCTCTTCCTCCGAACTGTGAAAGTCAGTGGCACGACCTTCATTCCATGTGGGGTCTAGGACCTCATCGTCCCCTGCATCGTCTTCCACCCAGTCTTGATCCCTGACCTCCTGTTCAGTCTGCACACTGCAGAAAGACGCAGCAGTTGGCACCTGTGTTTTGTCATCATCAGAGACATGCTGAGGTGGTATTCCCATGTCCTCATCATCAGGAAACATAAGTGGTTGTGCGTCAGTGCAGTCTATGTCTTCCACCGCTGGGGAAGGGCTAAGTGGATGCCCTTGGGAAACCCTGCCAGCAGAGTCTTCAAACAGCATAAGAGACTGCTGCATAACTTGAGGCTCAGACAGTTTCCCTGATATGCATGGGGGTGATGTGACAGACTGATGGGGTTGGTTTTCAGGCGCCATCTGTGCGCTTTCTGCAGAAGACTGGGTGGGAGATAATGTGAACGTGCTGGATCCACTGTCGGCCACCCAATTGACTAATGCCTGTACCTGCTCAGGCCTTACCATCCTTAGAACGGCATTGGGCCCCACCATATATCGCTGTAAATTCTGGCAGCTACTGGGACCTGAGGTAGTTGGTACACTAGGACGTGTGGATGTGGCAGAACGGCCACGTCCTCTCCCAGCACCAGAGGGTCCACTAACACCACCACGACCATGTCCACGTCCGCGTCCCTTACTAGATGTTTTCCTCATTGTTATCGTTCACCACAACAACAAAAATATTATTTGGCCCAATGTATTGTATTCAAATTCAGCTGAATATAAATTTGAGGCCTAGTATTTAGGCGCTGGGTGACCGGTATGGATTTACTGACAGAATTAGACTTGGAAATGCACAGTAACGTGTGTGTGAAGTTATTCTGAATGACCCTATGTGCACCTTGAATATTATATACCCTTTTAGGGATAGATTTCAAATAGCTCTGATATAGCAGAAACCACTAAATTATGAAATTGCTAAATTGGGAATTGTATTTCAACCCAGAACAAAAAATGTGCTTTGACAGACACTAAATAACTTGCCCAGCCACAACAGTACAGCGGTAACGACAGATTAAGCGGGATATAAATTTGAGGCCTAGTATTTAGGCGCTGGGTGACCGGTATGGATTTAGTGACAGAATTAGACTTGGAAATGCACAGTAGCGTGTGTGTGAAGTTATTCTGAATGACCCTATGTGCACCTTGAATATTATATACCCTTTTAGGGATAGATTTCAAATAGCTCTGATATAGCAGAAACCACTAAATTATGAAATTGCTAAATTGGGAATTGTATTTCAACCCAGAACAAAAAATGTGCTTTGACGGACACTAAATAACTTGCCCAGCCACAACAGTACAGCGGTAACGACAGATTTAGCGGGATATAAATTTGAGGCCTAGTATTTAGGCGCTGGGTGACCGGTATGGATTTACTGACAGAATTAGACTGGGATATGGCCAAAAAATAACCACACTATTGCTGGTTAAATGCACTTGGTGTGACAGCTTGACCAACCACACTACTGAGGGTTAAATGCACTTGGTGACGGGCGCAGCTTGCCCCTGATGTAGTATATGGCCAAAAAATGAACAGACTATTGCTGGTTAAATGCACTTGGTGTGACAGCTTGACCAACCACACTACTGAGGGTTAAATGCACTTGGTGACGGGCGCAGCTTGCCCCTGATGTAGTATATGGCCAAAAAATGAACAGACTATTGCTGGTTAAATGCACTTGGTGTGACAGCTTGACCAACCACACTACTGAGGGTTAAATGCACTTGGTGACGGGCGCAGCTTGCCCCTGATGTAGTATATGGCCAAAAAATGAACAGACTATTGCTGGTTAAATGCACTTGGTGTGACAGCTTGACCAACCACACTACTGAGGGTTAAATGCACTTGGTGACGGGCGCAGCTTGCCCCTGATGTAGTATATGGCCAAAAAATGAACAGACTATTGCTGGTTAAATGCACTTGGTGTGACAGCTTGACCAACCACACTACTGAGGGTTAAATGCACTTGGTGACGGGCGCAGCTTGCCCCTGATGTAGTATATGGCCAAAAAATGAACAGACTATTGCTGGTTAAATGCACTTGGTGTGACAGCTTGACCAACCACACTACTGAGGATTAAATGCACTTGGTGACGGGCGCAGCTTGCCCCTGATGTAGTATATGGCCAAAAAATGAACAGACTATTGCTGGTAAAATGCACTTGGTGTGAAAGCTTGACCAACCACACTACTGAGGGTTAAATGCACTTGGTGACGGGCGCAGCTTGCCCCTGATGTAGTATATGGCCAAAAAATGAACAGACTATTGCTGGTTAAATGCACTTGGTGTGACAGCTTGACCAACCACACTACTGAGGGTTAAATGCACTTGGTGACGGGCGCAGCTTGCCCCTGATGTAGTATATGGCCAAAAAATGAACAGACTATTGCTGGTTAAATGCACTTGGTGTGACAGCTTGACCAACCACACTACTGAGGGTTAAATGCACTTGGTGACGGGCGCAGCTTGCCCCTGATGTAGTATATGGCCAAAAAATGAACAGACTATTGCTGGTTAAATGCACTTGGTGTGACAGCTTGACCAACCACACTACTGAGGGTTAAATGCACTTGGTGACGGGCGCAGCTTGCCCCTGATGTAGTATATGGCCAAAAAATGAACAGACTATTGCTGGTTAAATGCACTTGGTGTGACAGCTTGACCAACCACACTACTGAGGGTTAAATGCACTTGGTGACGGGCGCAGCTTGCCCCTGATGTAGTATATGGCCAAAAAATGAACAGACTATTGCTGGTTAAATGCACTTGGTGTGACAGCTTGACCAACCACACTACTGAGGGTTAAATGCACTTGGTGACGGGCGCAGCTTGCCCCTGATGTAGTATATGGCCAAAAAATGAACAGACTATTGCTGGTTAAATGCACTTGGTGTGACAGCTTGACCAACCACACTACTGAGGGTTAAATGCACTTGGTGACGGGCGCAGCTTGCCCCTGATGTAGTATATGGCCAAAAAATGAACAGACTATTGCTGGTTAAATGCACTTGGTGTGACAGCTTGATCAACCACACTACTGAGGGTTAAATGCACTTGGTGACGGGCGCAGCTTGCCCCTGATGTAGTATATGGCCAAAAAATAAACAGACTATTGCTGGTTAAATGCACTTGGTGTGACAGCTTCACCCTGATGTAGGCTTTAGCCAAAAAACAACCACACCATTGAGGGTTAAATGCACTTGGTGACAGGCGCAGCTTGCCCCTGATGTAGTATATGGCCAAAAAATAAACAGACTATTGCTGGTTAAATGCACTTGGTGTGACAGCTTCACCCTGATGTAGGCTTTAGCCAAAAAACAACCACACCATTGAGGGTTAAATGCACTTGGTCGCAGCTTGTGCTGGCGCACCACAAGACACAAAATGGCCGCCGATCACCCCAGAAAAAAGTGACTGACAAACGGTCTGGGCAGCCTAAAAACAGTGAGCAATTGAGTATCAGCAGCTCAATGACCCACATCTGCAGATCGATCAATAATCAAGTCCTTTGGAGGAGTTAATCTGCCTAATCTCGCCCTACTGTCGCAGCCGCAACCTCTCCCTACGCTAATCAGAGCAGAGTGACGGGCGGCGCTATGTGACTCCAGCTTAAATAGAGGCTGGGTCACATGGTGCTCTGGCCAATCACAGCCATGCCAATAGTAGGCATGGCTGTGACGGCCTCTTGGGGCAAGTAGTATGACGCTTGTTGATTGGCTGCTTTGCAGCCTTTCAAAAAGCGCCAAGAAAGTGTCACAAAAGCGCCAAGAAAGCAACGAACACCGAACCCGAACCCGGACTTTTACGAAAATGTCCGGGTTCGGGTCCGTGTCACGGACACCCCAAAATTCGGTACGAACCCAAACTATACAGTTCGAGTTCGCTCATCCCTAATGAAGACTGATTCTCTGCTGACATGAAGCCAGATTGTCTGTTACGGGACCTCTCTCCTCTGCCTGGGTGCTTGGCCTAAATTTATGAAAATGGACTCTTACAGTGGTGCGTGACGTGAAGCCTGATTCTCTGCTATGACATGAAGACTGATTCTCTGCTGACATGAAGCCAGATTGTCTGTTACAGGACCTCTCTCCTCTGCCTGGGTGCTGGGCCTAAATTTATGACAATGGACTGTTGCAGTGGTGGCTGACGTGAAGCCTGATTCTCTGCTATGATTTGAAGACTGATTCTCTGCTGACATGAAGACAGATTCTCTGTTACGGGACCTCTCTCCTCTGCCTGGGTGCCGGGGCCTAAATATCTGAGAATGAACTGTTCCAGTGGTGGGTGACGTGAAGCCAGATTCTCTGCTATGGGACCTCTCTCCAATTGATTTTGGTTAATTTTTATTTATTTAATTTTTATTTTAATTCATTTCCCTATCCACATTTGTTTGCAGGGGGTTTACCTACATGTTGCTGCCTTTTGCAGCCCTCTAGCCCTTTCCTGGGCTGTTTTACAGCCTTTTTAGTACCGAAAAGTTCGGGTCCCCATTGACTTCAATGGGGTTCGGGTTCGGGACGAAGTTCGGATCGGGTTCGGATCCCGAACCCGAACATTTCCGGGAAGTTCGGCCGAACTTCTCGAACCCGAACATCCAGGTGTTTGCTCAACTCTATGCCTTCATAGTCTTTTAGAATCTCAACTTGAGATTCTAAAAGACTATGAAGGCAAGAAAAAAATTTGTTTTCGTTCAATGGAAGATGCACACCTGGTGCCCTGACGTATGGACTGCAAATACCCCAGAATACACTTCTGAGCTATTTGTTTGTCCTGCTGCATTGCAAGGATAACTAGCCAGATAATGCACTATGGTGTATTTGGAGTACATATGTATAGAAAATATTGTACATTATAAATTGATGCACAGTGTTTCAAGGCCCACTCACCACATCACAGCGGTCTCTTTCAAGTGGTGAGGTCACCTTGATATAATGAGTGGTTCTATGCATTTTGATCAAGCTGTCCGCTTGTGAGTTCCGTTTGAAGGGGCTCACAAGCGGACCCGAATGCTTCCGTCCAGCCCTAATGCATTCTGAGTGGACGCAGATCCGCTCAGAATGCATCCGCCTGCCAGCGCTCAGCCTCCGCTCCGCTCAGCAGGCGGACACTTGAACGCTGCTTGCAGCGTTCGGGTGTCCGCCTGGCCGTGCGGAGGCGTGCGGATCCGTCCAGACTTACAATGTAAGTCAATGGGGACGGATCCGTTTGAAGATGACACACTATGGCTCAATCTTCAAACGGATCCGTCCCCCATTGACTTTCAATGTAAAAGTCTGGACGGATCCGTTCAGGCTAATTTCACACTTAGACATTTTTTGACAATATAATGCAGACGGATCCGTTCTGAACGGAGCCACCATCTGCATTATATGAGCGGATCCGTTCAGAACGGATCCGCTCTGAACGCTAGTGTGAAAGTAGCCTTACTTAGAGCTTTGTGTTCATGTTTAGAAAATATGCTTAGTAGCAATAGATCAATGCAGCGAGTGTGGATGTCATATCTATGTCTTTTTTCTATACTTTGCTATTAAAAATGCAAACAAATTGTTTTCTTATATGGAGCTCTAACAGAAATTGGTTTTACAGATAACATTGTAACTAACTATAGCTGCCACTAAAGGGATATTAGGGACTAGCTACAAACTGTTAACGGGATACTACTATATATTTATCATATGTTAACAGCTTGTATGTGAATATTATATGCAAAGAAACAAGTGGATGTATTCTACTTCCCATCCTAGCTCCTAATGTCCCCTTATTTGGGCTTCTAGCACAACAAACACCCCCACTTTCTCAGTCAGATCGTTCACTGTGGCCAGAGAGGGAAGGGGACGAGTGACAATTAGAGTATCACACATTACACTGATAATGTACTAGATGCTGATAAGTACAATGCTCTTCGCTGGGCATTTTTATCTAGGCCTATCAGGAGATCAAAAAAGGAATCATACTGTTATCCAAATTCTACAGTGTAATATTTTACTGAAGATAATATCTTTGTCCCATAGCAGCAGTAAAATTACAATGGGATCCTTATCTATATAGGAATTTTATCTCTGTGCTTGCTGGCAGCTACAGAAGGACAATATTTTTAATGGAATGGCACTGCTGAAATGAAAAAGAAAAACATCCAGAAAGTCTTTAAAACAAGTTTTCTGTGAATATTGAGTTTTTAAAAAATACCTATTTAGACAAAAATGTCCATTTAAAGAAATTGTTTCAGGAATTGAAGCTACCTCTTATCCAAAGGATAGGGAAAGCATGGGTTACCATTCCCGAATGGTAGTGCTCTCGCCTATGTCTCCTTTAAGTCAATAAAAACACAATATCTGATATGCGCCCTCCAGAGGTGTTTTTTAGGCAATTTACATGTTTTCTGTAAAGGTATTGCCTGTAGCAGAATACTTTTTTTTTTGTGTGATTCAGATTGTCTAACCCCATTTCACCTGTGGTAGCTGCAGCATAGGTGATGTACTGAAGCATTATATATCTACCATTCAAATGAACGGCTACCTGTGTTATGCATGAATACAAGGGGTCCACCAGAGTAAGTATAACTTTTACAGAATGGTTTTCTGGTTATAAAGGGGGATCCTGAGCAGGTGACCCCCACATGAATTCCAAATGCCCTGAAAAATAGAAGTATTAATAGTATATTGTTATCAATTAACAAAATGCAAATTGAATGAACAGAAGAGGAATCTGAATCAAATCAATATCTAAATAGCATCAATTCTTCTAGGTACACTCGCAAAAAGTCTGGGATTTTGTAGGATTATAGTCAGGTATAATGCTCTAATGTATGATTATAAACAGGTAATAATGATTTTCATTTTCATATTGAAACACTAATTGTCATTAATTGTAACAGAAACAGCTGTGCAAGAGGCTTAAAACTGGGTGAGGAACAGCCAAACTCTACTACAAAGGAGAGGTTGTGGAAGACAACATCATGTCACAGATCATGCACCATGGCAAGACTGAGCATACCAACAAACACAAGGTAGTTACACTGTATTAGCAATTAGTTATGAGTGGCAGGGGCTATATTCAAATTTGCGATATTTCATGAATATTTTGTAGAATATTCGCGAATTTCGAGAATTCAAGATTATTTTATTGAATGCGAAAAATCGGCAATGGAAAAATCGTGTAATGCAAATTCGCAACGCAAAATACAGGCGTGGGTCACTTTGGCCACATTTTTCAAGCTGGTATAAGTTTCCTGAGACTGGAGAAAATGGTTGGCACGGCAGAACATTAGAATAGCTTTATATGCAGATAGAGTGCTCCAATATATTCGCGATTGGCAGTGATTAGAATATTTTTTCGCACTACGTGCAACTTCACATTTTAGCAGGTCTGACTACAGATTACTGATTGGTGCACTAAGTATTGTTGTGAACTTGACATTGCTTCCTTCTCATTGGCCCACAAGCAAGAAGCAGAGAGGAATCGTGTGTTCAGATGGAAAGAAAATGCCAAATATTCGATATAACGAATGTATAGCTCTATATTCTAAATATTCGCGAATTCTCGAAGTGGCGATATTCATGATAAAAATTTGCTATTCAAATATTCGTGCGCAACACTACTAGCAATGTCTCTTCCAGGCAAAGATTTAAAATCAGACAAGATGTGCTGTTCAAGCTCTTTTGAAGAAGCACAAAGAAATGGGCAACATTGATGACCGTAGATGCAGTGGTTGGCCTAGAAAACCTACAGCAGCAGATGAAAGACACATTATGCTCTCTTCCCCGCAAATCTGGAAAATGCCTAGCAATGCCATCAGATCAGAAACTACTGGGATCTAGGTACATCCCTCTACTGTTCCTCCCTGCCGAGTTCCTTTAAAAACTGCTTGCAAGTCTAGAAGAACTGATGCTGTTTTTAAGGCAAAGGGTGGTCACATCAAATGTTGATTTGATTTGTTATTTCTCCTCATTTATTCACTTTGCATTCTGTTAATCGATAAAAATAAACTATTAATATTCAATTTTTGAAAGCAGTCTTTTATTACAGTATTTTTTCCACATCTGCATAAAACTTTTGCATCATACTGTATATGTACAAGGTTTCATTTTGTGATATCCCTTCTAGATATATGTCTATGCATGGGATAAGAAGCTCTGAATTACAAAAAACTAACTTCTACACACACATCTACACTAAGAAACAGAGCCATATCTGACTGTGGGTAAACAGATGGTAGTCGGTGGTAAATAAAAAAAAAAAAAGGTCCAAAATGATCCCTTTTTGGTGGCAGATGCCTTCTTCTCTCTGTCTTCTGATCTGTAAAATTGTGGCCCCCATTTTGAGCATGTCATGAAGGTAAATCACAAAAGTTTTTGATTTGGAAAATTTGAATCTTTTGGAACATTTGTAATGATATTGATTTATGTAGAAGTGATTCACTTATCTCTAGGAATCCCTCCACTGAGTGTCCGAGATGCTACAGTCCTGCAGCTAACTTTATACAGTTTTCCTCACCACCATTTCATTAAAGGGGTTGTCTCACTTCAGCAAATGGCATTTATCATGTAGACAAAGTTAATACAAGGCATTTGCTAAAGCGACCTTTATATGGGCCAAGCATGCCCTAGATCAGTGTTTCCCAACCAGTGTGCCTCCAGCTGTTGCAAAACTACAACTCCCAGCATGCCCGCACAGCCAAAGGCTGTCCAGGCATGCTGGGAGTTGTAGTTTTGCAACAGCTGGAGGCACACTGGTTGGGAAACACTGCCCTAGATAATCGATTTTCTGGTGGTGTAAAGGTGCTACCAGTTACTCGATGAACAAGTAAAACGTTCATTTGTCAAGTAATTGGATAGTTTGTGTAGGCATTAGCAATCACTTCTTCCCATACTGTGGAGAAGATCGCTGCATGTAAATGCAAACGGTCTCCTCCACGGACGAGCAGGCGAATGCCGGGAAAGAGTTTCCTTCCCGACAATCGCCTGCTGAATTGTCCCGTCTAAAGGGACCTTATTGTATTGTGATTGTCTATATTGCCTCCTTTTCTGGCTTGATTATTTTTCCATAGAATTATACGCTCATTGTATCCAGAGGTTACGGCCGCCGCCGCAGTGCACATATGAGGTGGCCAGGATGGTAGCTGCTTTGCATGCATGCCTATTCGCACTCCAATTGTCCTGGCCCCCAGAGGGATTGTTTTTTTTCTTATAGTGTACTACCACGACCACCGCTGCTGGATTATAGGGTGGTCGTAACCCCTGGATACGTGCAAAGTATAATGTGATGGAAAAGTGAATCAAGCCAGCAAAGGAGGCAATATGGGGAATAACAATACATTAGTAAGTGCCTTGTATTAACTTTCTCTACATGATAAATACCATTTGCTGAAGTGAGACAACCCTTTAACATATGCTATGAGAAACCCTATTTCCAGTTAGGAAATCTAGCTCCATAAAATGGCTCCCTGACCCCTGTGACATTCTGGAAACAACAAGTTGCTCTAACTTCTGTTCAATTTTCAGTCTGCAAAAATAAATGGATTCATGGAGCTTCCATGTGCATTCTGGGTTTTCTTTTCTCTCTCCAGAAACGTGGAGCCAAAAGCACACAAACTTTGTTGCATGCTACTGTTGCACAAATTTTTGTAACCTTTTGGAGGGTTTACTCCCCACTCGCCCCTTTTCAGGAAACTGGCCTAGATTTAAGACGAGATCTAGATCAGCTCCCTTGCTGCCATAGATCTTGTCACGGACGGTGTACAGGAAACAAGGCAAAGCAACATGTATAAACGACTCGCTGGATCCAAAAACTAAGGAACCAAGGGAGACCCCTGCAGAAGACCTGGCACTTTCCCTGGCTGCTCAGCCTATGCAAAGATCCGAATGGTGAAGGTTTGCATATCCACGAACCTTGACTATAAAGCCCTGAGCACCCTACAATAGTGAGGGGACACGACCACCGGCTCCCTACACAAGATACGGAGGGAGTCAGGGTCACCTGGGATCCAGCAAACAGATAATAACAGATAAAGGTACAACACTTAGTTTTGAAGCAAACAGGAGGACAGAGTCAGCGTGCACACACACTCCAGGAAGTAGTGTAAGCCGCCCAGAAAAGCCTTCTGGGGAAGAATTTAAAGGGAAGCAATTAGTCCACCACATGACAGCTGAGAGAGGCTGACGAGAGGAGGAGCTGAATACCACAACACAGAAACTCAAGGAGGAGGTTCTGAAAGGCCTCTGTCAGAGCTTCTCAGCTGTCTGGTTGTGACAGATCTCTGTTTTGTCACACAGACCTGCAAAGATGCGTCACAAATATTAAGGGGAATGCGCAGTGTATCTAAAACCAGCAGGGGAGAGTACAACGCCGGTCTTGAGAAATGTCTGCCTCAGTGAGGATTTTGGGTCGGGCACATAGATCCATAAAAAAAAAAACATGCATGAAAAGCCTCATTGACTTATATAGGTCTGTGGGCTGTCTTTTTAAAAAAAAAAACAGACTGCACACAAAAGAAAAATACGGTTGTGTGAATAAGCTCAATAATATAGTCCTATTTGCAAAAGTTGTAGCTGAACCATCAGATTTCATAAAATGTGAGATAACTAGTGCTCCTCACCTGTACAACTATGCTTAGACATTTTGCTGTCTTACATTAACCACTACAGGACCGCCGTACGCAGGATTGCGTCCTGCCGGCGGCCCTGCTCTTCTGGGTGGACGCATATACGCGTCCTCCCGCGAGAGCCGAGATTTCCTGTGAACGCGCGCACACAGGCGCGCGCGCTCACAGGAACGGAAGGTAAGCGAGTGGATCTCCAGCCTGCCAGCGGCGATCGCTCGCTGGCAGGCTGGAGATCCGAATTTTTTAACCCCTAACAGGTATATTAGACGCTGTTTTCATAACAGCGTCTAATATACCTCCTACCTGGTCCTCTGGTGGTCCCTTTTGTTAGGATCGACCACCAGAGGACTCAGGTAGGTCAGTACAGTCGCACCAAACACCACACTACACTACACCCCCCCCCCCCCCGTCACTTATTAACCCCTTATAAACCCATGATCACCCCATATAAACACCCTGATCACCCCCCTGTCATTGATCACCGCCCTGTCATTGATCACCCCCCTGTCAGGCTCCGTTCAGACGTCCGTATGATTTTTACGGATCCACGGATACATGGATCGGATCCGCAAAACGCATACGGACGTCTAAATGGAGCCTTACAGGGGGGTGATCAATGACAGGCGGGTGATCACCCATATACACTCCCTGATCACCCCCTGTCATTGATCACCCCCCTGTCATTGATCACCCCCTGTAAGGCTCCATTCAGACGTCCGCATGATTTTTACGGATCCATGGATACATGGATCGGATCCGCAAAACACATGCGGACGTCTGTATGGAGCCTTACAGGGGGTGATCAATGACAGGCGGGTGATCACCCATATACACTCCCTGATCATCCCCCTGTCATTGATCACCCCCCTGTAAGGCTCCATTCAGACGTCCGCATGTGTTTTGTGGATCCGATCCATGTATCCATGGATCCGTAAAAATCATGCGGACGTCTGAATGGAGCCTTACAGGGGGGTGATCAATGACAGGCGGGTGATCACCCATATACACTCCCTGATCACCCCCTGTCATTGATCACCCCCCTGTCATTGATTACCCCCCTGTAAGGCTCCATTCAGACGTCCGCATGATTTTTACGGATCCATGGATACATGGATCGGATCCGCAAAACACATGCGGACGTCTGAATGGAGCCTTACAGGGGGTGATCAATGACAGGCGGGTGATCACCCATATACACTCCCTGATCACCCCCCTGTCATTGATCACCCCCCTGTAAGGCTCCATTCAGACGTCCGCATGTGTTTTGTGGATCCGATCCATGTATCCATGGATCCGTAAAAAATCATGCGGATGTCTGAATGGAGCCTTACAGGGGGGGTGATCAGTGACAGGGGGGTGATCACCCTGATCACCCCCTGTCATTGATAACCCCCCTGTAAGGCTCCATTCAGACGTCCGCATGTGTTTTGTGGATCCGATCCATGTATCCATGGATCCGTAAAAAATCATGTGGATGTCTGAATGGAGCCTTACAGGGGGGGTGATCAGTGACAGGGGGGTGATCACCCTGATCACCCCCTGTCATTGATAACCCCCCTGTAAGGCTCCATTCAGACGTCCGCATGTGTTGTGTGGATCCGATCCATGTATCCATGGATCCGTAAAAATCATGCGGATGTCTGAATGGAGCCTTACAGGGGGGGTGATCAGTGACAGGGGGGTGATCACCCTGATCACCCCCTGTCATTGATAACCCCCCTGTAAGGCTCCATTCAGACGTCCGCATGTGTTTTGTGGATCCGATCCATGTATCCATGGATCCGTAAAAAATCATGCGGATGTCTGAATGGAGCCTTACAGGGGGGGTGATCAGTGACAGGGGGTGATCACCCTGATCACCCCCTGTCATTGATAACCCCCCTGTAAGGCTCCATTCAGACGTCCGCATGTGTTTTGTGGATCCGATCCATGTATCCATGGATCCGTAAAAAATCATGCGGATGTCTGAATGGAGCCTTACAGGGGGGGTGATCAGTGACAGGGGGGTGATCACCCTGATCACCCCCTGTCATTGATAACCCCCCTGTAAGGCTCCATTCAGACGTCCGCATGTGTTTTGCGCATCCGATCCATGGATCCGTAAAAATTATACGGACGTCTGAATGGAGCCTTACCAGGGGGGTGATCAATGACAGGGGGGTGATCCGGGAGTCTATATGGGTGATTACCCCCCTGTCATTGATCACCCCCCCTGTAAGGCTCCATTCAGACATTTTTTTTGGCACAAGTTAGCGGAAATTTTTTGTTTGTTTTTGTTTTTTCTTACTAAGTCTCATATTCTACTAACTTGTGTCAAAAAATAAAATCTCACATGGACGCACCATACCCCTCACGGAATCCAAATGCGTAAACATTTTTAGACATTTATATTCCAGACTTCTTCTCACGCTTTAGGGCCCCTAAAAAGCCAGGGCAGTATAAATACCCCACATGTGACCCCATTTCGGAAAGAAGACACCCCAAGGTATTCGCTGAGGGGCATATTGAGTCCATGAAAGATTGAAATTTTTGTCCTAAGTTAGCGGAAAGTGAGACTTTGTGAGAAAAAAAACCAAAAAATCAATTTCCGCTAACTTATGCAAAAAATAAAAAATTTCTAGGAACTCGCCAGGCCCCTCATTGAATACCTTGGGGTGTCTTCTTTCCAAAGTGGGGTCACATGTGGGGTATTTATACTGCCCTGGCTTTTTAGGGGCCCGAAAGTGTGAGAAGAAGTCTGGGATCCAAATGTCTAAAAATGCCCTCCTAAAAGGAATTTGGGCCCCTTTGCGCATCTAGGCTGCAAAAAAGTGTCACACATCTGGTATCGCCGTACTCAGGAGAAGTTGGGGAATGTGTTTTCGGGTGTCATTTTACATATACCCATGCTGGGTGAGAAAAATATCTTGGTCAAATGCCAACTTTGTATAAAAAAATAGGAAAAGTTGTCTTTTGCCAAGATATTTCTCTCACCCAGCATGGTTATATGTAAAATGGCACCCCAAAACACATTCCCCAACTTCTCCTGAGTACGGCGATACCACATGTGTGACACTTTTTTGCAGCCAAGGTGGGCAAAGGGGCGCATATTCCAAAGTGCACCTTTCGGATTTCACAGGCCATTTTTTACAGATTTCGATTGCAAGGTACTTGTTACACATTTGGGCCCCTAAATTGCCAGGGCAGTATAACTACGCCACAAGTGACCCCATTTTGGAAAGAAGACACCCCAAGGTATTCCGTGAGGGGCATGGCGAGTTCCTAGAATTTTTTATTTTTTGTCGCAAGTTAGTGGAATATGAGACTTTGTAAGGAAAAAAGAGAAAAAAATAAAAATCATCATTTTCCGCTAACTTGTGACAAAAAATAAAAAATTCTAGGAACTCGCCATGCCCCTCACGGAATACCTTGGGGTGTCTTCTTTCCAAAATGGGGTCACTTGTGGCGTAGTTATACTGCCCTGGCAATTTAGGGGCCCAAATGTGTGAGAAGTACCTTGCAATCAAAATGTGTAAAAAATGGCCTGCAAAATCTGAAAGGTGCACTTTGGAATATGTGCCCCTTTGCCCACCTTGGCAGCAAAAAAGTGTGGCACATCTGGTATCGCCGTACTCAGGAGAAGTTGGGGAATGTGTTTTGGGGTGTCATTTTACATATACCCATGCTGGATGAGAGAAATATCTTGGCAAAAGACAACTTTTCCCATTTTTTTATACAAAGTTGGCATTTGACCAAGATATTTTTCTCACCCAGCATGGGTATATGTAAAATGACACCCCAAAACACATTCCCCAACTTCTCCTGAGTACGGCGATACCAGATGTGTGACACTTTTTTGCTGCCAAGGTGGGCAAAGGGGCACATATTCCAAAGTGCACCTTTTGGATTTCACCGGTCATTTTTTACACATTTTGATTGCAAAGTTCTTCTCACACATTTGGGCCCCTAAATTGCCAGGGCAGTATAACTACGCCACAAGTGACCCCATTTTGGAAAGAAGACACCCCAAGGTATTCCGTGAGGGGCATGGCGAGTTCCTAGAATTTTTTATTTTTTGTCGCAAGTTAGTGGAATATGAGACTTTGTAAGAAAAAAAATAAAAAAATAAAATCATCATCATTTTCCGCTAACTTGTGACAAAAAATAAAAAGTTCTATGAACTCACTATGCCCATCAGCGAATACCTTAGGGTGTCTACTTTCCGAAATGGGGTCATTTGTGGGGGTTTTCTACTGTTTGGGCATTGTAGAACCTCAGGAAACATGACAGGTGCTCAGAAAGTCAGAGCTGTTTCAAAAAGCGGAAATTCACATTTTTGTACCATAGTTTGTAAATGCTATAACTTTTACCCAAACCATTTTTTTTTTGCCCAAACATTTTTTTTTTATCAAAGACATGTAGAACAATAAATTTGGCGAAAAATTTATATATGGATGTTGTTTTTTTTGCAAAATTTTACAGCTGAAAGTGAAAAATGTCATTTTTTTGCACAAAAATCGTTACATTTTGATTAATAACAAAAAAAGTAAAAATGTCAGCAGCAATAAAATACCACCAAATGAAAGCTCCATTAGTGAGAAGAAAAGGAGGTAAAATTCATTTGGGTGGTAAGTTGCATGACCGAGCGATAAACGGTTAAAGTAGTGTAGTGCCGAAGTGTAAAAAGTGCTCTGGTCATGAAGGGGGTTTCACCTAGCGGGGCTGAAGTGGTTAAGAAGCGGCAGTGGATCTGACGAAGTTATGGAGAGGCTGGCGCCTCTACATACTGTAACTGAGGCAGATCCACCGCCGATGCAGGGCGTCTAAAATGCTGGTCTTAATAAATGTGACCCTATATCTGTGAGTGTTAAAGAGGAACGATCCTCTCTCCTGACATGCCTGTTTTAGTAATTAAATCTATTCCACATGAAATGACAATCCTGGACCATCTTTTCTTATGATTCTATGCTGTGCCATCCTTCTGTTATTCTTGTTAGACGTTTATGAATAAAGGTACACATGGGAGTTACCAGTTTTGGGGTGTGTCCCTGCACAGTCTGACCTTGTCAACTCAGTACTGCCAGCGTCAGACTGTACAGGGACACACTCCCAACAGGTAACACCTATCTGTACCTTTATCCATAAACTTCTAGTAGAAGTAAGAGAAGAATGGCACTACATAGAGTCATAAGAAAAGATGCTCCAGAATTGTTATTACATGGGGAATGCAAGTATTAAAACAGACATGTCAGGAGAAGTGAAAGGTCCTCTTTCATTAATTGCACTTACACAGTTAAAAGTTTGTGTTTTGCATGTGTTTTACACTAGTGATGAGCGGCAGGTGCCATATTCGATTTCGACGAAATTTGTTTTATATTCGTCGAAATCGAATATTCGTCATTATTCTAGTTATCGCGAATAATATGCGATTTAAAAAATCGCATATGCGATATTTTTATTTTTTTTAAACTTAAAGGCTACTCTCCTATTGAAATCGCAAATGCGATTAATAGAACACGAAATAATCGCATTTGCGATTTCAACGTAATTCTCAAATCCGACAGTACATTCTAGTATATGGAGACGTTACCATGGTGATGGGGACGCTCCATGAGCACGGAATATAGCAGGGATCAGCAACCTTCGGCACTCCAGCTGTGGTGCAACTACAACTCCCAGCATGCACACCTCCATGGCTGTTCTCAGGACTCCCAAAGAAGTGAATGGAGCATCAACTTCGCTAATTCTAGCAATCATATAGGAAAGTTGACTATAGAGACAGCTAAGTATAATTCGCTATGCGATTATATTACTGCTTTTTTTTTATATAAATAGAATAATTATAATACATGATAATTATTATAATCTATTTATATAAAAAAGCTAAGTAATATAATCGCATAGCGAATTAAACTTAGCTGTCTCTATAGTAAACTTTCCTATATGATTGCTAGAATTAGCGAAGTTGATGAATAGGTAGATATAACTGAGATGCAGAATACTTCGTTATCTTCGTTTTGTGGAATATAACGAATATATTCGTATATTCGTTTTGTGGAATATAACGAATATATTCGTCATATTCGCTAATTCTACCATTGAAGCCAACCATAGTAAAAAAAAAAAAAAAAAAAAAATCGCAAATGCGATTAATATAACACGAAATAATCGCATTTGCGATTTTAACTTAGTAATGCTATATTCCAGGGATCAGCAACCTCCGGCACTCCAGCTGTTGTCAAACTACGACTCCCAGCATGCTCCATTCACTTCTTTGGGAGTCCTGAGAACAGCCATGGAGGTGTGCATGCTGGGAGTTGTAGTTGCACCACAGTTGGAGTGCCGAAGGTTGCTGATCCCTGCTATATTCCATGCTCATGGAGCGTCCCCATTTCCATGGGAACGTCTCCATATACTAGAATGTATTGTCGGATTTGAGAATTACGTTGAAATCGCAAATGCGATTATTTCGTGTTATATTAATCGCATTTGCGATTTTTTTTTTTTTTTTTTTACTATGGTTGGCTTCAATGGTAGAATTAGCGAATATGACGAATATATTCGTTATATTCCACAAAACGAATATACGAATATATATAATACCATTGAAGCCAACCATAGTAAAAAAAAAAAGAAAAAAAAAAAGAAAATCGCAAATGCGATTAATATAACACGAAATAATCGCATTTGCGATTTTAATTTAGTAATGCTATATTCCATGCTCATGGGAACGTCTCCATATACTAGAATGTACTGTCGGATTTGAGAATTATGTTGAAATCGCAAATGCGATTATTTAGTGTTATATTAATCGCAATTGCGATTTCAACGTAATTCTCAAATCCGACAGTACATTCTAGTATATGGAGACGTTCCCATGGAGATGGGGACGCTCCATGAGCACGGAAGGCGGCAGAAGCGGCAACGGGCACTGACTGGAGCAGCCAGGAAGCCAGGAATCCAAAGGACAGGTAAGAACAACTTTAGGGAAGTGGGAAAGGAAAAAATATAACAATTAAAAAAAAAAACAAAAAAAAAAAAAACGAATATTCGAAATATCGAATTTATAGCACTATATTCGAAATATTCGCGAATTAGCGAAGTGCCGATATTCGCGAAAAAAATTCGCTATTCGAATATTCGCGCTCAACACTATTTTACACCACTACTCATAGTTTGCTTTTTTCTTACATGAGCTGTTTGGGTCTGAACTGTCGTTATAGACATTGTGCCACTCATAAAGGCAAACCTAGGGGTGTCATATTGCACCATGCCAAAGGTTGTCATGGGGCCAGATTGACAACAATTAGCTGTCAGATATAGAGATGTGTATGATATGTTGTTTAGCCATAAATAGAGTAATAATTCCATGTGTTTACAAAATCATTATAATTCCCTTCACATAAGTACATGATGAAACATATAAATTGTACATCCACCACTAGGGGGTGCTGCCAAACTGATGTGAATCTTGTCATTTTTTCAGTTTTTTTTTTCCAAACAGTTTAAAATGTGAAAATAAATAAGGTGGTGTAGTATCTGCAATGAACTGCAAAGAGATAGTAAAGTAAGAGGGAAGAAGTGGGGCCCTTGACTAAGCTCCCTTACATGTATTTGTAGCAGCTAATGTTTCTTAGACTGTGCTTGGAGTTACGAGAGTGTTGTTTTTATGTAAACTGTGCTAGTTATGTACTTGTGAGATGACCATTACCACTGTAACGGTGTACAAATCTACACTCACCTAAAGAATTATTAGGAACACCATACTAATACAGTGTTGGACCCCCTTTTGCCTTCAGAACTGCCTTAATTCTATGTGGCATTGATTCAACAAGGTGCTGATAGCATTCTTTAGAAATGTTGGCCCATATTGCTAGGATAGCATCTTGCAATTGATGGAGATTTGAGGGATGCACATCCAGGGCACGAAGCTCCCGTTCCACCACATCCCAAAGATGCTCTATTGAGTTGAGATCGGGTGACTGTGGGGGCCATTTTAGTACAGTGAGCTCATTGTCATGTTCAAGAAACCAATTTGAAATGATTCAAGCTTTGTGACCTGGTGCATTATCCTGCTGGAAGTAGCCATCAGAGGATGGGTACATGGTGGTCATGAAGGGATGGACATGGTCAGAAACAATGCTCAGGTAACCCGTGGCATTTAAACAATGGCCAATTGGCACTAAGGGGCCTAAAGTGTGCCCAGAAAACATCCCCCACACCATTACACCACCACCACCAGCCTGCACAGTGGTAACAAGGCATGATGGATACATGTTCTCATTCTGTTTACGCCAAATTCGGACTCTACCATTTAAATGTCTTAACAGAAATCGAGACTCATCAGACCAGGCAACATTTTTCCAGTCTTCAACAGTCCAATTTTGGTGAGCTCGTGAAAATTGTAGCCTCTTTTTCCTATTTGTAGTGGAGATGAGTGGTACCCGGTGGGGTCTTCTGCTGTTGTAGCCCATCCGCCTCAATGTTGTGCGTGTTGTGGCTTCCCAAATACTTTGCTGCATACCTCGGTTGTAACGAGTGGTTATTTTAGTCAACGTTGCTCTTCTATCAGCTTGAATCAGTCGGCCCATTCTCCTCTGACCTCCAGCATCAACAAGGCATTTTCGCCCACAGGACTGCCGCATACTGAATGTTTTTCCCTTTTCACACCATTCTTTGTAAACCCTAGAAATGGTTGTGCATGAAAATCCCAGTAACTGAGCAGATTGTGAAATACTCAGACCGGCCCGTCTGGCACCAACAACCATGCCACGCTCAGAATTGCCTAAATCACCTTTCTTTCCCATTCTGACATTCAGTTTGGAGTTCAGGAGATTGTCTTGACCAGGACCACAACCCTACATGCATTGAAGAAACTGCCATGTGATTGGTTGACTAGATAATCGCATTAATGAGAAATAGAACAGGTGTTCCTAATAATTCTTTAGGTGAGTGTAAATGACATTGTGAATTACCAAGTAACAGAATATGCATTGTCAGCAGTGAGATCATAAATTGAGAAGGGTCTGTTTTTCCAAATCATGTACAGTCAATTGAATTTACCACGGATAAACTGCAATCAAGGTGTAAAAACATCTCAGAGAAATGGGAGGCCCCAAAGCTAAATTTCAAAGGGTCTGTAAAATTTAAGTTTTTCCTTTTTCATAAATTAGCAAACATTTCTGTGTTATTTTAGCACAAGTGTTATTTTAGCACAAGTCTATAACACAAAATGTGAAAAAGTGAAAGTGTCTGAAGATTTTCAGAATGCATTGTACATTCTTAAAGCGGTTGTCTCACTTCAGCAAATGGCATTTATCATGGAGAGAAAGTTAATACAAGGCACTTACTAATGTGTTATGATTGTCCATATATCTTCCTTTGCTGGCTGGATTCATTTTTCACACTACACATTATACACTGCTCATTTCCATGGTTATGACCACCCTGCAATCCATCAGTGGTGGTTGTGCTTGCACAATATAGGAAAAAGCGCTGGCCTCTCTATTGGCTGGGACCGTGTGAGTGCACATGGTGCTTTTTCCTATATTGTGCAAGCACAACCACCGCTGATGGACTAAAGGGGGGTCATAACCAAGGAAACGAGCAGTGTAAAATGTGATGGAAAAATTAATCCAGATAGCAAAGGAAGCAATATGGACAATCTCAATACATTAGTAAGTGGTTTGTGTTAATGTTCTCTACATGACAAATGCTATTTGCTGAAGAGAGACAACCCCTTTAAGGCATTTTTTATTTACAGCTGTAGAGTCCCCACTGCTAATGACCTACTATATTTTTCACCCCATAAGACGCACCTGCTCATAAGACTCACCTAGATTTTATAGTCGGGCAATAAGGAAAAAAATGCTTTCATTAGACCTCAGATCAGCAATCAGACCTCAGCTCACAGCCCCAATCAGATCCCCAAGGTTAATAAGACCCCAATAAGACCTCAGATCAGACACACATTCAGACCTCAGCTCAGACCCCAATGTGAATGACCCCCATTCAGACCTCAGATGAGATCCCCATGCCTCAGATCAGACCCCAATGCCACAGATCAGATCCCTATGCCAAAGAACAAATACAATTTTAATAATCAACTTACCGCCCCCAGGGCCGTCTTTACCAAGGGGCAAAAGGGGCAGCTGCCCTGGGCCCAGTTGCTCCTGGGGGGCCCAAGGCAGCTGCCTCTTGAGCCCTGCTAGCTACTGCCCCGGGTGTCAGGCTGTCGGCTACACAGGCATCATGATCGTACTGTGTTAATGATCTTAATTCTAGGACCTTAATGAGTTTTGCTCTAGGACCTTAATGACATCATTACCATGTGACCAGTAACCTAGCAATTACTGGTCACATGGCTATGAGTTCATCACAGGTCCTATCAGAAGTTAACTGTGGAGCTTTTTTGTGTAAAGATTACATCAGAAAAAGGTGACAGGGGCTGTTATGTTAACCACTTCAGCCCCGCTAGGTGAAACCCCCTTCATGACCAGAGCACTTTTTACACTTCGGCACTACACTCCTTTCACCGTTTATCGCTCGGTCATGCAACTTACCACCCAAATGAATTTTACCTCCTTTTCTTCTCACTAATAGAGCTTTCATTTGGTGGTATTTTATTGCTGCTGACATTTTTACTTTTTTTGTTATTAATCAAAATGTAACGTTTTTTTTGCGAAAAAATGACATTTTTCACTTTCAGCTGTAAAATTTTGCAAAAAAAACGACATCCATATATAAATTTTTCGCCAAATTTATTGTTCTACATGTCTTTGATAAAAAAAAAATGTTTGGGCAAAAAAAAAAGGTTTGGGTAAAAGTTATAGCGTTTACAAACTATGGTACAAAAATGTGAATTTCCGCTTTTTGAAACAGCTCTGACTTTCTGAGCACCTGTCATGATTCCTGAGGTTCTACAATGCCCAGACAGTAGAAAACCCCCACAAATGACCCCATTTCGGAAAGTAGACACCCTAAGGTATTCGCTGATGGGCATAGTGAGTTCATAGAACTTTTTATTTTGTGTCACAAGTTAGCGGAAAATGATGATGATTTTATTTATTTATTTTTTTCTTACAAAGTCTCATATTCCACTAACTTGCGACAAAAAATAAAAAATTCTAGGAACTCGCCATGCCCCTCACGGAATACCTTGGGGTGTCTTCTTTCCAAAATGGGGTCACTTGTGGCGTAGTTATACTGCCCTGGCAATTTAGGGGCCCAAATGTGTGAGAAGTACCTTGCAATCAAAATGTGTAAAAAATGACCGGTGAAATCCAAAAGGTGCACTTTGGAATATGTGCCCCTTTGCCCACCTTGGCAGCAAAAAAGTGTGACACATCTGGTATCGCCGTACTCAGGAGAAGTTGGGGAATGTGTTTTGGGGTGTCATTTTACATATACCCATGCTGGGTGAGAAAAATATCTTGGTCAAATGCCAACTTTGTATAAAAAAATGGGAAAAGTTGTCTTTTGCCAAGATATTTCTCTCACCCAGCATGGGTATATGTAAAATGACACCCCAAAACACATTCCCCAACTTCTCCTGAGTACGGCGATACCAGAGGTGTGACACTTTTTTGATGCCACGGTGGGCAAAGGGGCACATATTCCAAAGTGCACCTTTCGGATTTCACCGGTCATTTTTTACACATTTTGATTGCAAGGTACTTCTCACACATTTGGGCCCCTAAATTGCCAGGGCAGTATAACTACCCCACAAGTGACCCCATTTTGGAAAGAAGACACCCCAAGGTATTCCGTGAGGGGCATGGCGAGTTCCTAGAATTTTTTATTTTTTGTCACAAGTTAGCGGAAAATGATGATTTTTTTTTTTTCTCTTTTTTCCTTACAAAGTCTCATATTCCACTAACTTGCGACAAAAAATAAAAAATTCTAGGAACTCGCCATGCCCCTCACGGAATACCTTGGGGTGTCTTCTTTCCAAAATGGGGTCACTTGTGGCGTAGTTATACTGCCCTGGCAATTTAGGGGCCCAAATGTGTGAGAAGTACCTTGCAATCAAAATGTGTAAAAAATGACCGGTGAAATCCAAAAGGTGCACTTTGGAATATGTGCCCCTTTGCCCACCTTGGCAGCAAAAAAGTGTCACACATCTGGTATCGCCGTACTCAGGAGAAGTTGGGGAATGTGTTTTGGGGTGTCATTTTACATATACCCATGCTGGGTGAGAAAAATATCTTGGTCAAATGCCAACTTTGTATAAAAAAATGGGAAAAGTTGTCTTTTGCCAAGATATTTCTCTCACCCAGCATGGGTATATGTAAAATGACACCCCAAAACACATTCCCCAACTTCTCCTGAGTACGGCGATACCAGATGTGTGACACTTTTTTGCTGCCAAGGTGGGCAAAGGGGCACATATTCCAAAGTGCACCTTTCGGATTTTGCAGGGCATTTTTTACACATTTTGATTGCAAAGTTCTTCTCACACATTTGGGCCCCTAAATTGCCAGGGCAGTATAACTACGCCACAAGTGACCCCATTTTGGAAAGAAGACACCCCAAGGTATTCCGTGAGGGGCATGGCGAGTTCCTAGAATTTTTTATTTTTTGTCGCAAGTTAGTGGAATATGAGACTTTGTAAGGAAAAAAGAAAAAAAAAGAAAAATCATCATTTTCCGCTAACTTGTGACAAAAAATAAAAAATTCTAGGAACTCGCCGTGCCCCTCACGGAATACCTTTGGGTGTCTTCTTTCCAAAATGGGGTCACTTGTGGCGTAGTTATACTGCCCTGGCAATTTAGGGGCCCAAATGTGTAAGAAGTACCTTGCAATCAAAATGTGTAAAAAATGGCCTGCGAAATCCGAAAGGTGCCCCTTTGCCCACCTTGGCTGCAAAAAAGTGTCACACATGTGGTATCGCCGTACTCAGGAGAAGTTGGGTAATGTGTTTTGGGGGGTCATTTTACATATACCCATGCTGGGTGAGAGAAATATCTTGGCAAAAGACAACTTTTCCCATTTTTTTATACAAAGTTGGCATTTGACCAAGATATTTTTCTCACCCAGCATGGGTATATGTAAAATGACACCCCAAAACACATTGCCCAACTTCTCCTGAGTACGGCGATACCACATGTGTGACACTTTTTTGCAGCCTAGATGCGCAAAGGGGCCCAAATTCCTTTTAGGAGGGCATTTTTAGACATTTGGATCCCAGACTTCTTCTCACACTTTCGGGCCCCTAAAAAGCCAGGGCAGTATAAATACCCCACATGTGACCCCATTTTGGAAAGAAGACACCCCAAGGTATTCAATGAGGGGCATAGCGAGTTCCTAGAATTTTTTTTTTTTTGCATAAGTTAGCGGATATTGATTTTTTTTTTTTTTTCTCACAAAGTCTCACTTTCCGCTAACTTAGGACAAAAATTTCAATCTTTCATGGACTCAATATGCCCCTCACGGAATACCTTGGGGTGTCTTCTTTCCGAAATGGGGTCACATGTGGGGTATTTATACTGCCCTGGCTTTTTAGGGGCCCTAAAGCGTGAGAAGAAGTCTGGAATATAAATGTCTAAAAATGTTTACGCATTTGGATTCCGTGAGGGGTATGGTGCGTCCATGTGAGATTTTATTTTTTGACACAAGTTAGTAGAATATGAGACTTAGTAAGAAAAAACAAAAACAAACAAAAAATTTCCGCTAACTTGTGCCAAAAAAAATGTCTAAATGGAGCCTTACCAGGGGGGGGGGGTGATCAATGACAGGGGGGTGATCAATGACAGGGGGGTGATCACCCATATAGACTCCCTGATCACCCCCCTGTCATTGATCACCCCCCCTGTAAGGCTCCATTCAGACATCCGCATGATTTTTTACGGATCCATGGATACATGGATCGGATCCACAGAACGCATGCGGACGTCTGAATGGAGCCTTACAGGGGGGTTATCAATGACAGGGGGTGATCAGGGTAATCAGGGTGATCACCCCCCTGTCACTGATCACCCCCCCTGTAAGGCTCCATTCAGACATCCGCATGATTTTTTACGGATCCATGGATACATGGATCGGATCCACAAAACGCATGCGGACGTCTGAATGGAGCCTTACAGGGGGGTTATCAATGACAGGGGGTGATCAGGGTAATCAGGGTAATCACCCCCCTGTCACTGATCACCCCCCCTGTAAGGCTCCATTCAGACATCCGCATGATTTTTTACGGATCCATGGATACATGGATCGGATCCACAGAACGCATGCGGACGTCTGAATGGAGCCTTACAGGGGGGTTATCAATGACAGGGGGTGATCAGGGTAATCAGGGTGATCACCCCCCTGTCACTGATCACCCCCCCTGTAAGGCTCCATTCAGACATCCGCATGATTTTTTACGGATCCATGGATACATGGATCGGATCCACAGAACGCATGCGGACGTCTGAATGGAGCCTTACAGGGGGGTTATCAATGACAGGGGGTGATCAGGGTAATCAGGGTGATCACCCCCCTGTCACTGATCACCCCCCCTGTAAGGCTCCATTCAGACATCCGCATGATTTTTTACGGATCCATGGATACATGGATCGGATCCACAGAACGCATGCGGACGTCTGAATGGAGCCTTACAGGGGGGTTATCAATGACAGGGGGTGATCAGGGTAATCAGGGTGATCACCCCCCTGTCACTGATCACCCCCCCTGTAAGGCTCCATTCAGACATCCGCATGATTTTTTACGGATCCATGGATACATGGATCGGATCCACAGAACGCATGCGGACGTCTGAATGGAGCCTTACAGGGGGGTTATCAATGACAGGGAGTGATCAGGGTAATCAGGGTGATCACCCCCCTGTCACTGATCACCCCCCCTGTAAGGCTCCATTCAGACATCCGCATGATTTTATACGGATCCATGGATACATGGATCGGATCCACAGAACGCATGCGGACGTCTGAATGGAGCCTTACAGGGAGGTTATCAATGACAGGGGGTGATTAGGGTAATCACCCCCCTGTCACTGATCACCCCCCCTGTAAGGCTCCATTCAGACATCCGCATGATTTTTTACGGATCCATGGATACATGGATCGGATCCACAGAACGCATGCGGACGTCTAAATGGAGCCTTACAGGGGGGTTATCAATGACAGGGGGTGATCAGGGTAATCAGGGTGATCACCCCCCTGTCACTGATCACCCCCCCTGTAAGGCTCCATTCAGACATCCGCATGATTTTTTACGGATCCATGGATCGGATCCACAGAACGCATGCGGACGTCTGAATGGAGCCTTACAGGGGGGTTATCAATGACAGGGGGTGATCAGGGTAATCAGGGTGATCACCCCCCTGTCACTGATCACCCCCCCTGTAAGGCTCCATTCAGACATCCGCATGATTTTTTACGGATCCATGGATCGGATCCACAAAACGCATGCGGACGTCTGAATGGAGCCTTACAGGGGGGTTATCAATGACAGGGGGGTGATCAGGGAGTGTATATGGGTGATCACCCGCCTGTCATTGATCACCCCCTGTAAGGCTCCATTCAGACGTCCGCATGTGTTTTGCGGATCCGATCCATGTATCCATGGATCCGTAAAAATCATGCGGACGTCTGAATGGAGCCTTACAGGGGAGTGATCAATGACAGGGGGGTGATCAATGACAGGGGGTGATCAGGGAGTGTATATGGGTGATCACCCGCCTGTCATTGATCACCCCCCTGTAAGGCTCCATTCAGACGTCCGTATGCTTTTTGCGGATCCGATCCATGTATCCGTGGATCCGTAAAAATCATACGGACGTCTGAACGGAGCCTGACAGGGGGGTGATCAATGACAGGGCGGTGATCAATGACAGGGGGGTGATCAGGGAGTTTATATGGGGTGATCATGGGTGATCAGGGGTTTATAAGGGGTTAATAAGTGACGGGGGGGGGTGTAGTGTAGTGTGGTGTTTGGTGCTACTGTACTTACCTACCTGAGTCCTCTGGTGGTCGATCCTAACAAAAGGGACCACCAGAGGACCAGGTAGGAGGTATATTAGACGCTGTTATGAAAACAGCGTCTAATATACCTGTTAGGGGTTAAAAAATTCGGATCTCCAGCCTGCCAGCGAGCGATCGCCGCTGGCATGCTGGAGATCCACTCGCTTACCTTCCGTTCCTGTGAGCGCGCGCGCCTGTGCGCGCGCGTTCACAGGAAATCTCGGCTCTCGCGGGAGGACGCGTATATGCGTCCACCCAGAAGAGCAGGACCGCCGGCAGGACGCAATCCTGTGTACGGCGGTCCTAAGGTGGTTAATATACTGTAAACTACTGTATAGTGGGGTGCTGTATACTGTGTGGTGGGCTGTATATTGTGTGGTGGGCTATATATTGTGTAATGGGCTGTATATTGTGTGGTGGGCTGTATACTGTGGGGGGGGGGCCTGTATACTGGGGCCTGTATATTGTGTGGTGGGCTGTATACTGTGTGGGGGCTGTATACTGTGGGGGGCCTGTATAGTGTGGGGGGGGGGCTGTATAGTGGGGGGGAGTGCTATACTGCTGTACTGTATAGTGTGGGGGGCTGTATCGAGTATAGTTTGTGCTGTATACAGTGAGGTGTTGTATACCGTGAGGTGCTGTATACTGTGGGCTGCTATACTGCTCTACTATATACTGTGGGGTACTGTATAGTGTGGGGTGCTAAACTGCATACTGTGTGGTGCTGTATACTATAGGGTGCTATACTGCATACTGTGGGGTGCTGTGGTGCACTGTAACACTAGGGTGAGCCGAGCCCCGGTCTCCTTCCTGCAGAGCGGTGCCCACTTCCAGCCTGAGCCCAGCTGCCCAGAGCACTGATCCTGAGCCTCTGGAGTCTTCAGAACTGGAAGTATTTTACAGTCATTCACTGGACTCTACCAGATATGTGGATTTTGTGTGTGTGTGTGTTGTGGTGGAGAGCGTGATTGCATGCTAAGGTGTGGGAAGGCGGGATCCAGGGGGCCCAAGTAAATTTTTGCCCAGGGTCCAATCAATATTAAAGACGGCCCTGACCGCCCCTGCTCCGCACGCCACAGGCTCACAGAATCCAACTGTTTCTCTTCTTCCTGCAGCGACTGTGTTGTGAACCGACGCGCACAACATGAGGTTACAGGGGGCCCTGATGCTGTGCGAAGTCACAGCAGAGGACCAGATGAGTACAGAGCCCAGGGAGCGCTGCATTCAGTAGCGCAGCCTAGTATCAGAGAACATGGCACGACTCTCCCTCCCTTTCCCCTGTGCCACTGCTGCCACTGCCACCACTGACAAGAGAGAGGGTAGGAGGATGGGAGAGACTGTGGCCACTGTGCCTCCAATGAAGATAACTAACCCATTAATTAAAATACAGGAGGCCCCACCCCCAACCACAGTATTATAATCATTAGTGGAGCAGTGCATCCCCCAACCCCCCCCCCCCCCCAGTATTAAAGTCTTTGGTGGCAGTGGCCACAGGGTCCCATCCCCTCCTCTTCATTGGTGGAACAGTGGACGCTTCCGATCGGAGACCCAGCAGTGTAATCGCTGGGTTCCAATCAGTTACCATGGGAGCCAGGATGCTGCTGAAGTCCTGGCTGCCATGGTAAGCTCCCTGCTGCCGTGTGCACAAATTATCGGGCAGCAGGGAGAGTATAAAGTCCTATTCACCCTAATAGAGCTCTGTTAGGGTGAATAGGACAAGGGATTAAAAGATCCCAGGTTCTAGGCCCTAAGGGGGCTAATAGTTATTTAAAAAAAAAAAAAAATTTAAGTTAAAAAAAAACACACCAAAATATTAAGTTTAAATCCTCACCTTTCCCAATTTTACATATAAAATATATAAACAATAAACAAACATATGACATATCGCCATGTTCGAAAAGTCCAAACTATTAAAATATTAAAAAATATCTCCTATGTGGTGAACGCCGTAACAGAAATAAAATATAAAAAACGTGCAATTCGCCATTTTTTAGTCACCCCCAAAAATAGGATTGTTCTATTATGGGCCAGACGTTCTATAAAATGCGGAATGCACACAGCTTTTTTGCATGGTATCGAATGGTATTGAGTATCGCAATACTTTTTTATGGTATCGAATAAAAATGTTGGTTTCGTGACAACCGTACTTTACTGCACAGGGTGTAAATTAATTTTATATTAATTGTAACATAACCACTTCCAGACTTGGCCATTTGCCCCCTTCCTGACCAGGCTTAATTTTGCAAATCTGACATATGTCACTTTAAATGGTAATAACTTTGAAATGCTTTTACTTATTCCAGCTGTTTAGATACTGTTTTCTCGTGACACATTGTACATCATGTTAATGGTAAATTTGGGTCAATATACTTTGCCATTATTTATAAAAAAAATCCAAAAGTTAATGAAAATATTTATTTTTCTAAATTTGAATCACTCTGCTTTTAAGACAGATAGTCATACCTCATAAAATGCTAATTTTAGTAATGTAATTATATTTTTTTAAGTCGTTAGAATTTTAGAAGCAATTTTTTTAATTTTTAAGAACATTTCCAAAATCTATTTTTTTAAGGACCAGTTCAGTTCTGAAGTCATTTTGAGGAGCTCACATAATAGAAACCACCCATAAAACCCCCCATTTTAGAAACTACATCCCTCAAACTATTCAAAACTGGTTTTAAAAATGTTGTTAACTCTTTAAGTATTCTACAGGAATTAAAGCAAAATAGAGGTGAAATTTCAAAATTTCGCTTTTTTGTGTGCAGATATTCAATTTTAATCATTTTTTTCAAAACAAACCTCAATATTTATTACCCTGATTCAGCAGTTTACAGAAACACCACATATGTGGTCGTATACCACTGTATAGGCAGACGGCAGGGCTCAGAGGGCAAGAAGCGCCATATGGTTCTTGAAGGGCAGATTTTGCTGGAATGGTCTTAGGGCGCTATGTTGCATTTGAAGAGACCCTGAAGTACCACCATAGTGAAAACCCCCAAAAAGTTACCACAGTTTGTAAAATACCCACCCACCCAAGGATTTTTTAAGGGGTGTAGTGAGCATTTTGACCCAACAGACGTTTCATAGGAAATATAACCCTTGGCTGTGAAAATGAAAAATTTCATTTTTTTAACAAGAAAATGGTACTTTAGGACCAAACTTTCTTTTTTCACAAAAGATAACAGGAGAATATCCCCCCCCACAATTTGCTACCCATTTTCTCCTGAATGCAGTAACACCCCGATTGTGGCAATAAACTGTTATTTGGTGATACACCAAGGCTGAGAAGGGAAGGAGCAGCATCTGGATTTGGTTTCATGCACACGATAGTTGTTGTGTTCCGTGTCCATTCAATTTTTTTTGCGGATAGGATGCAGACCTATTCATTTCAATGAGTCCTGCATCAGTACGTCCGTTCCGTTGCCCCACAAAAAAAAAGGGTGCATGTGCAATTTTTTTCTAGTTTGCGGACAAGGATAGGCATTATTACAATGGATCTGCAAAAAAAAGGATCCGCAAAAAAAATTGATGCCATACGGAACGTCATCCTTTTTTTGCGGACAGCAAAACACATACAGTCGTGTGCATGTATTTTTTCCAACATGGAATTTCCTGTCATGGTTTTTACTGACGCAACGATACCAAATACGTCAAATATTTTTTTTTTTTTTTACAATTTTGTTTGATATTGTGTTTTTTTGTGAGGTGACTAAAAAAAGCTGTTTTGGCATAATTTATATATTTTTTTTTTCACGCCGTTCACTTGATGGGGAAGATCATGTGATATTTTTGTAGAGCGAGTTGTTATGGATGCGGCAATACCAAATATGTCTATTTTTTGTTTTTGTTTTACACAATAAGCATTTTTAGAAAAAAAATCATGTTTTTGGGTTGCAATTATCTTAAAGCCATATGTTTTTTACTTTTTCTGGTTATGGTCTTGTGTGGGGGCTCATTTTTTGCGGCATGAGGTGACGTTTTTATTGCTACCATTTTGGAGTACATATGACTTTTTGATCGATTAACATTATGTTATTTGGGAGATAAGGTAAATAAAAAAGTTGTTTTAGCTAATGTTTATTTATTAAATTCTTTTACAGCGTTCAACTGATGGGGTAGATCATGTGATATTTTTATAGAGCCGGCCGTCACAGACACGGCAATACCAAATATGTCTATTTTATTTTATTTTTTTCGATTTTTAAAAAAATATTAAATTACTTAATTGGGGAAATTTTATTTTTTTACATTTACAACTTTTTTTAAATAAAACACTTTATTATTTTTATTTATTTTATTTTACACTTTGCGTCCCCCATAAGATCATACAAAACCTCTGGGGGACATCTAACTTCACTTTTTTTTTTTTCACTATTGATTTCACCTGTAACTGGGGCAGACATAGTAGCCCCAGTTACAGTGGAAATACACCCCCTAGAGAGGCTGTACAGCATAATACAGTGCAGGGCTGATCGAGGTCTGTGGAAGACCCAGCAGCTCCTGCACTCCCTTGGCCCGGGTGGTCACATGGCCACCAGGCAGGACAGGAAGCAGCATAGCGCTTCCTTGCTGTATACACAGCACTCATATAGGGCTGTGTATACAGCAATCTAGAAGGCGAGGACACACAGGAACCTGCCTTCTCTCTGGGCTGCCCTGCTATCACTACCAGCAGGTCCCCCGCTTGGCAGCTTCACGATTAGTGTACAGCTGCAATCTTTTCCAGAACGTCCATTCAGAAATAAAGCCGACTGCCCATAGGACGTTTATAGTCAATGAGTGGTCGGGAAGTGGTTAAAGGGTTTCTGTCATCAGAAAAATCATTATGTATCTGGCTGACATTAGCGATGTGCTATTGTCAGCAGAACATAACTGTTTGATTTTCAACTCCATGCCGGCCGCCGTTCCCTCAAAATAAAGACTTTTATAATATGCTAATGAGCCTGTACTTGCTAGAAGGGCGTTGCTGCAGCACCTAGAGGCTCCGTCTTTTCACCCTTTGGCATGTCCAGTTAAATGACGTCCTAGTTTTCCTCTGTGCCCGTAAAATCCCACGCCTGCGCCATCCCGTTAAGTTTTCGGCGCAGGCGCAGTGAGTGAGGCCAGCAGCAGGAGAGCGTCCTTCACTCACTGCGTCTGCACTGAATACTAAACGGGACGGCGCAGGATTTTACGGGCACAGAGGAGAACTAGGACGTCAATCAACTGGACATGGGCGTGCCAAAGGGTGAGAAGACAGAGCCTCTAGGTGCTGCAGCGACGCCCAACTAGCAGGTACAGGCTAATTAGCATATTATAAAAGTCTTTATTTTGAGGGAACGGCGGCCGGCAGGGAGTTATAAATCTTACAGTTTTGTTCTGCCGACATTAGCACATCACTTATGCCAGACAGATACATAACGATTTTTCTGATGACAGAAACCCTTTTAATAAGAACTATTGTAATTATTGAAAGGGGAATGTATAGTAGATCCTACTGTATTTGAACACATTTTCATGCTCACACAATGTATCACATATGTCTTACGTCTGTTTCTTGCTTCTGATGTTTTTCTAAATATATTTCAAATTAGAATCTAATAAAAAAAATAATGAATTTATTGATTCATTCAATAATGTTGTAACACAGGAAATCAAAGCGCTAGGTACTGAACCGCAAGCATTTTAATTTTCTCCAGTGAAAATCTAATTAAGTTTTGCTTTCATTTCAGCAGGAACTGCATGAATTTTGTTGTCATGCATTTTGGAGATGACTGGGTTTCTCTTTTAAATTTAGAATCCTCTTTCTGTATGCTGTGACTTGGAATAATTCATGTTTAACGCAGCGGGGTATGGTAGTCAGGTCTAGTTGTCATAGCAACAGACTCTGAAAATTTAAACATTCAGTAGCACGGCTATATCTGCTGTGAGCGGAGCTCTTTAGCATCGGTATCATAATGAATGACTACACTTTCAGTTTCTGTATAATGAGAAGCTATGTCCCTTCAAAAGAAAGAAATAATTACAGGCACAGCAGTGCACATACAAGAGCAACGGTTTACAGACAGATTAACATAGACGTGGAAAAGATCATTATGTCTGTGGTATAAAGTGGATGGATTCCCCCCTAGGGAGTGAGAAATAGTAGAACGCTGGCAAATTGCCCCATCTATGGCTAGCTTCATTATCACATATGACAGATTTTATATCAGATAATTTCCTTCTAATATAAGGGAAAATGGATGCAAATGCTGCAGAAGCGACTCATCTCTAGGACTGTGGGAGGAAAGAGGCAGCTGGACTATCAGTGTTCAGCCTCCTGGACAGTGCTGGGACCTGGAGAGGGGAGTAACCACTAGACCCCAGATACTGTATATAGCAGAAACCCTTCCACTGCCCTTCACTGGTAATCTTACCATTTGACTACTCTAGACCACCAGGGATTTCTGCACCACCGTAGACCGCCAGGTCTACTGACATTAACGCTTCACTGCCTTAAAGGGGACCTTTCACCGCTCCAGACATGCCTGTTTTAAAAGCTTCATGCATTCCGCCATGTAATAACAATTCTGGAGCATCTATTCTTACGGCTCTATGCTGTGTCATTCCTTTATTGTTTCTACTAGAAGTTATGAATGAATTGCTAGCAGTCTGCAGTAAGGGTACAGAGGGGCGGTAACCAGTTGGGGGGGTGTACCTGCACAGTCTGAAAATGGAAGCAGTCATTGGATAGAGTGAGACTATGCAGGCACACAACCCAACTGGTTACCGCCCCTCTGTACCCTTACTGCAGACTGCTAGCAATTCATTCAAGTAGGAATAATAAAGGAATGGCTCAGATTATCAAAATTAGGGTTATTCACTTTAGAAAAAAGACGACTGAGGGGAGATCTAATAACTATGTATAAATATATCAGGGATCAGTACAGAGATCTTTCCCATCATCTATTTATCCCCAGGACTGTGGATGTGGATGGACAAATGTCTTTTTTCGGCCTTATGTACTATGTTACTACGTTCCTAATAGTCATAAGAATAGATGTTCCTGAATTGTTATTGCAGGTGAAATGCGAAAAATTTGAATATCGTGCAAAGTTCTTTTATTTCAGTAATGCAACTTAAAAGGTAAAACTAGAAACCAACTCACAGCCAGACTCTCACAGGCCTCCATAGTGGTATCACCAATGCACTGTGAGGTAGGATAAAACTATGAGGTAGGACATCTTACACAAAATGATACATTGTGCAGATGAAAAGATATACATACACAAATCACTGCAAAAAATGCACCAAAATGATATCATTTTGGTGCATTTTTTTACAGTGATTTTTGTATTTATATATTTTTTTCATCTGCACAATGTATCATTTTGTGTAAGATGTCCTTGTGGTGCATGCGGTCCGCCCTGGCATCCTCCATTGTACGCATTTTTTTGCTGGGGATTGCCATTATCTGCGGACCACATGCGGAGGAATTGCTCCCCCGGTTATAGACACGCTACAGTGTCTGGGTATGGATTAATTAGATGACTAGAGTGTGACACTTTGAGCCTAGAATATTGAAACTTTTCACAATATTCTAATTGTAAGCTGCATTAATGCAATCCCTTTTCATTTGCATTACTGAAATAAATGGACTATTGAACGATATTAAAATTTTTCTAGTTTCCCCTGTACATGGGGAATGCATGAAGCTATTAAAGCAGGCATGTCAGGAGTGGTGACAGGTTCCCTTTAAACTATTAAAAATCGTGTTATTAATCCCTTCAATGCCTTAGATGACCAAGGAGACCATAATCAACTATCTCACTGCTCTAGACCACCTGGGATGTGGACAATAACCTGTGCTAGACATGAATGTTATTTAAAGGGGATCTGTCAGCTCCCTTGATATGTTTGCGTTAATAAGTACTTGTATTCCATATAGCATTGCAATTATAACTCTGTGCTGTGATGTTCCTCTATTATTCGCACTAGAAATTTATGAATAAATTGGCTGTTAGCTGCTGGGTGAGAGGTGGTACTAGTGGACTTTGACACTGTCCAATCTGTGCTGATGTTGAAGAAATCTGTAGGGCCGTATCATGCCAATTTATTCATGCATTTTTTTAGAAGGGATAACAGAGGAATGGCGCTTATATCTCTGGTTGATTTACAGCTTATTATTAGGGTGCTGTGCGTCCATCTTGGATGATAGAAGAGGAGTCTAGGAATTGAAGGATCTGCAGCTAAAAAGATGAAAAGGAGGCTTCCAGGCTTTTTAGGAAATCTGGCCCTTCTTCTGTCCTGTGGCCTGACACGAACAGAGGAGCCTGCAGCCTGTGTTTGAGTGCAGAGGAGACAGTGGCATCAGCGACGTGATGAAACTGTAAGTACTACCTAAACGGTCTTTCTTCCACAGGACAGAAGAAGATTTCCTAAAAAGTCCAGGAAACCCCATTTGTGTGTGGTTTTTTTCCCCTTGAACTGGAGGTTTGATTTAAAGGGGTTATCCTGGAAAAGATAATGATGACTTATTGTCACGATAGGTCACCATTATCACCGATCAGTTGTTTCATGCTCTGGTGAATGATGCAGGCTCCTGGCAGCTTTCCAAAGACAGCGCCGTTCATCGTATAGTGGCTGTGCTTGGAATTGCAGCACAGTCCCATTGAATAGGGCTGAGCTGCAACTTGGCCATGTGACCGATGTACAGTGATGTCACTGGCCTAGGAAGAGGCTGCAGCACTGAAGAGAAGACCTCTTCTAACAGCTCATGGGTGGGGGTCCCGTGTGTCGCCCAGCGCAGATCTAATACTAATGTCCTATCCTGAGGATAAGTCATAAATAGATTTTCCTGGATAACCCCTTTAAGATTCTGCTCTGTCATAATACTATAAACCCTGTAAATTCTGTCTTAAAACTATCCTAAACTAATCCCACAAGCATTTTGTATACAAGATAATTCCTCAGTCTGGCTGCAGTGTTCACAGATGACAATCCTATAGTGCTAAAGTAGATTTATGTTTTTATCATTGTGAAAAGAGATGAAACTGCTTTTTCAAGATGGAAAGAAGAGAAAGTATCCTTCGTATGGAGTTATAAATCCAAATAAATAGTAGATAAAAGCAGATCTACAATGGTTCCCAAGTTACTCTTGGTTCTCATCCTATCTTCTGGCTCTTTTTATGGATTGGTAGATGCTACCAGTATTTGGTATATAACAGATGCAGTTATTACTTAACTTGTAGATATAAGATCAGCTAAGTGTGTATTGTGCTGCAACACTCAGATTGTGAGAGGCACCAATATAATCCTAGGTTGTTAAACACCAGATTGAAAGCCTCAGTAACAGAAACTATAGCTGAATGGGACTCAAACTAAACTGAATAAACGGAAGAAGATTGCTTTTTTCTTTACCTGATGGCTGGTACAATATGGTGCTCATCACCTATTTAAAGGGGTTGTCCGGGTTCAGAGCTGAACCCGGACATACCCTTATTTTGACTCAGTCAGCCCCCTGATGTTGGCACCGGAGCATCAGGGCACGGACTCTTTTGTTTACAATAACACACTGCCGGGTGGAGGCTTTCCCCTGGCAGTGTGTTCGGTGACGTCGCCGACTCTGATGGGCGTGCTTTAGCGCTGCCCTAGCTGTTTTACTGGCTAAAGCCCGCCCGTCAGTACCGGTGACGTCACCGGTCTTCCTGGCAGCCCCATGGAGAGCCCGGTTCGTCATCGGAACTCTTGAAAATGCCTTTGTCCTGCGCGATTTAGCGCAGGGCAAAGGAGAGCCTCGGAGCATGAACTGCTCTGATGCTCAAGTCAGGGGGGCTGCCGGGGTGAAAATGGAGGCATGTCCAGCTCTGAACCCGGACAAGCCCTTTAAGCCTCCAGAGGTGATGGGACCAACTACAGTACATACACAGTTGAGTCACATTATCATGACCACTAGCTAATATCTAGAGTAACTGGTGTGTGCAGGACGGACAGCAGCTAGACGGGCTAGGAGTGACAAATTAAACTCCTGGTAGGTTGTCACAGGTATCTGGAGCCATGTGCACTGCAGTGCATCCCACAGCTGCTGGAGGGGGCTTGGGGGAGGATCCATAGAGCAAACATGATAATTGTGGTGCTCCCACAGATGCTTAATTGGGTTTAAGTCTGTGGAATTAGTGGTCCAGGGGGAAAGACTTGGTCATGCTCCTCTAATGAATGTCAGACATTTCTAGCTATGTGACATGCTGCACCCCAGGGAAGACAATCAGCATGTATGGATGTAAGTGATCTGCAAGGATGGATTCATACCAAAATCAGGTGAGACTCCCTTGCACATGGATCAGTAGGCCCAGAGAATGCCACAAAAACCTTCCCCAGACCATAACGCTGTCATCAGCATGTGTTCTTCCAGCAATGATTGCAGAGTGTTTGTTCTCTGATGTTTCTCGCCAGACACGCCAAAGTCCATCCGTTGAACGGATGACTCACCTGAAAAGGCAACTCTTTGCCAATCAGCGGAAATCCAATTCCGATACTGCCATGAAAATTGAAGCCTTTTCAGCCAATGCAACCTCATTAGCAGAGGTGCAGTGACCATCCATCTGTTTTGGAGCCCCATACACAGTAGGGTTCACTGAAGTGTTGTTTTAGGCACAATCGTACCATTTGTCCACTCACAATACACTTTCTCACAGCAGCATGAGAAAAGTTCACATACTGCGCAGTTTCAGAAATGCTGCCCCCCTTGGACTGAAAGCCAATAATAATCATTCCTTGTTCACCTCTGATAACTCGCCACTTTCACCCATGACTGCAACGACTGATATGTGTTTGGACAAATCCCGGTTGATATATCGGGGAGCATCCAGATCCTTGCTGCCTCCCAGTATTGAGCCAACCCACTGTACTTCACTCTGAACCATTGTAAGAAAAGTTCTGTCAGTAACGAGAACTTCCCTAGTGATGCTGACTACCGCAAAATTTCAGAACATAATGCATTTTATGAAGAATTTTCAGTCCAAAGTCAAGCCTCAAATATCTTTTTAAATTAGCAGGGCCTGCAACAATGTTTAGGAAACTAGTACGTGTCAAAGTAACATCCAAATGAATGGTAGGACCCAAAGTTTGCCATGAGAACATTGCCCAGATTACAGTGTCTCTCCTAGCTTACCTTCTTCCTATATTACATCTTGGTTACTGGCCATCCATCTGATGTAAAAGAAAATGTGATTAATCAGACGAGGCTACCTTCTTCCATTGCTCCATGGTTTAGTTCTGAAGCTCATGTTTCCATTATAAGCATTTTTGGCCATGGACAAGGGTTAGTGTGTGGGATTTGACCTGACAGGCTAGCCTTCAACCCCTACATGTATTAATGAGTCTTGGATGTGCATGACCCCATTACCAGTTCACACCTGATGTCCTTTCTTGGACACTGAGAAACAATATAATATGCATAGCCAAAAGGAACACATCTAGTAAAACAATCATACCAGTATAACTAGCACGGACCAAACTTGGTTAATTGGAATATGATGAGAAATCACTTCTCAGAACAGAAACATCCAACCAAACATCTAGAATCTTTCGGTCAATATTAATGTTGTACCTTATATTTAGCATCATATGTAGCTTACTGTAATTTAAGGGTGAGTGACCATGTAAAATACCGTATGTGGCTCTCCAATCTTTCTCAATCCTCTGTGATATCCTTATGCCCTGCAAAGAAAACCGGTTCTGCGCATCTGTTTCATTTGGAGTTCTCATAAGACATATTCAATTGAAACTATGAAATCTCCGTAGATTCAATACTTTTGTGAGATGCTTGCATGTGTAAACTAATTGGCGGTTCCACTGGAAGACACTATACAATGGAAACATATAGAGAAACAATAGAAACCCAAGTTAGATGAGGCACATGAATCATGACATAGATGTTTAAGGATTGATGGGGTTTAAAAAGTAGATAACCTTGTACAGCAGCTGCTCTACTGTGGAAGACTAGTTTTTAGCTAAAGTGGGTTCCAGGTAAGGAATAAGACTCCTCTGGTGTCTCATTGCTTCCTTTTTAGTACTAAAACCATTCCATAACATTATTCCCTCACTGGAGATCACTGGTTATACTTGTTCTTGCTGTGGACCATTGTGTCCATTGTGTCTGCACTGTGTTTTATGTTTCTTGTAATGCTGTGGAGCATACTCAATGGATGTCATCAAATGGATCATCAATTACAATATATCTAAAGCCACCTCTATTACTATTATAGTTCAGCAATTCACTTGGGGAAGGTAATGTAAGCACTATCCTTGTACTACAGTGCTTGTTTTTTGTTAAAAGTCATTTTTACCTTCAGAATATATGTTGCTGCAGACCAGTCCCATACAATCTGGAGTCATAGTTTAGCTTGGGGATGGTTTGCTTTAGGTGACTGTTCCAAACTCTATTCTGTCTTCCTTACTCATACTGTATGTGGAAACCTGCATATACACTCATCACAAAAGTCAACTGTGCATGTTCCTTTAAAGGAGGTGCTACCAAGCTAATATGAACCATATGTTAGACAAAAGAAAAACAGCTTTCATGTCCCAAGCTTTGTATCAAGGGATTCAAGCATGACATGTTTTATGGTAGGCATTGCGCCAAGCCCACAGCTGTATTTCATCATTTAAGTGCTGGTACATGTAAATCAGTATGTGAAATGAGAATGGTTCATTAATATAATAAGGCTAGTTAATAATGATGTATACAATTTAATAATTATGTCTACAGTTTCTACACCTTGTATTTTTATATTTAAAATTGTAACTCTGAAGCATTATAGTTTAGCCCAACATATATAAAGGTTTCAACTAAAAGGAATGATTACAGTATGTCCACAGCTTGGTTTTCCCATATCCTATTTAGTTACTAGAAACAAGTAAGGGCTTTACATTTATTGAACCTCATCCTCAATATTCCTGATATATAATAATAATTTAACCCTTTTGAAATATGGCCTATTTTTTTTTTCATTTTCATTTTTCCTTCTCCATCTTTTAAGATCCATAATTTTTTTTTTTGTTCATATAGTCACATTAGTTTTATTTTTTGTATTTTTTTTTTTGCATGGCAAGTTGTATTGTGGCAACACACCACTGATTCCGCTAAGGTTTTTTTGTTTTTGCTACGTGCACTGTGCTAAAAATGACAGGACAACTTTATTTTGGGGGTCATTACAATTACCAGATACCAAATTTATATCGTTTTTATGTTTTCCTACTTTAAAAAAATAAAAACCTTTGAAAAAATAATAATTTTCTTTACATTGACATTTCAAGAAAGCGATAACGTTTTTAAATTTAATTTACAGAGCTGTATAAGGGCTTATTTTTTGTGGGTCAAAAAGGTAGTTTTTATTAATACCATTCGTGGGATACATATAACTTATTTTATAAGTGGTATACCCCAAGGTTCAGTGCTGGGTCCTCTATTATTTACTGGCCTTGCACCATCAGCATATGTGAAATTCAAGGGTTATATACAGCTGTCAAATTCACTTATCAAACAAACACCCGTTTTGTGCAAAAAAGTTTATTTTGCAGCCTTTGCTGCAGATGTCATTGTGAGATACAGCCTTTACATACTGTGGTTCTATTCAGTTATTTGAAATACAGCCATTTTCTGCACAAATCTTTAATTGCGGCCTAGTGTAGATCAGGGCATATGAGATACACTCTTTATATACTGTTGTTATTTTCTTCTATTAATAAAACACCCTTTTTTGGGCAAACTACACATTTTTTCTGGCCTTGCAGCATCAGCACGTGTGAAATTCAAGGGTTATATACTGCTGTCATATTCAGTTATTAAACAAACACCCGTTTTGTGCAAATTTTTTTATTTTGCAGCCTTTGCTGCAGATGTCATTGTAAGATACAGCGTTTACATAGTGTGGTTCTATTTAGTTATTAAACAAACACCCATTTTGGGCAAATTTTTTTTATTTTGCAGCCTTTGCTGCATATGTCATTGTGAGATACAGCTATTAATGATATCGAGGACAGGATTAATAGCACCATTTCTATTTTTGCAGATGACAATAAGCTATGTAGTACTGTACAGTCTATGGAAGATGTCCATAAACTACAAGCTGACTTAAACACTCAGTGATTGGGCAAATGAGGTTCAATGTGGATAAATGTAAAGTTATACATCTTGGTAGTAATAATCTCTGTGCTTCATATGTCCTAGGGGATGTAACACTGGGGGAGTCACTTATAGAGAAGGATTTGGGTGTACTTGTAGATGGTTGATTAAATAACAGCATACAATGTCAATCAGCTGCTTCTAAGGCCTCAGGATATTGTCATGCATTAAATGGAGGCATGGACTCGCGGGGCAAGGATGTTATATTACCACTTTACAAAAGCGTTGGTGAGGCTTTATCTGGAATATGCAGTTCAATTCTGGGCACCAGTCCATAGAAAGGACGCTCTGCAGCTGGAAAAAGTACAGATGAGAGCAACTAAACTGATAAGGGTCCTGGAGGGTCTTTGTTGTGAAGAAAGATTAAAATAATTAAATGTATTTAGTCTTGAGAAGAGACATCTAAGGGTGGACATGATTAACCTATACAAATATATAAAGGGGCCATACAAAAAATACAGAGAAAAACTGTTCCATGCAAAATGCCCTCAAAAGACAAGGGGGCACTGCCTCCGTCTGAAGAAGAAAAAGTTCAGTCTCCAGAAGCGTCAAAGCTTCTTTACTGTAAAAACTGTGAATCTGTGGAATAGATTTCCTCAGGACGTGGTCACAGAAGGAACAGTGGACAGTTTTAACCTCTTCAGGACACATGACGTACCGGTACGGCATGTTGTCCTGGTACTTAGGGACACATGACGTACCGATACGTCATGTATAGTTCCGATTACCGGCGGGCGGTGATCAGAACCCGGTGCCTGCTCAAAACATTGAGCAGGCACCTTGGCTAAATGCGCGGGGGGGGGGGTCCCGTGACCCTCCCGTGTCGGCGATCGCCGCAAACCGCAGGTCAATTCAGACCTGCGGTTTGCGGCTTTTACCTGTGGTTGCTGCGGTGATCGGGCGTGCCATCGGGTCCCCATGCGGCTGTAGGAGGGACCCGATGGCATGGAAGGAAGCGCGATTCCTTCCTTAGGCATCTGCGCTGCCTTCCGGTGACGAGCCTGTGAGATCCAGCCCCCTGGATATCACAGGCCGGAAGCTGTATGAGTAATACTCACTGTATTACTCATACAGCCAATGCATTCCAATACAGAAGTATTAGAATGCATTGTAAAGGGATCAGACCCCCAAAAGTTGAAGTCCCAAAGTGGGACAAAAAATAAAGTGAACAAAAAGTTAAAAAATAAAGTTTTCCCCCCAAAAAATTAAACGTTTCGAGTAAAAATAAATAAAAACTAAATTTTCCCCAAATAAAGTTTTAAAAAATTGGTAAAAAATGGGGGGGGGGGAAGTATACATATAAGGTATCGCCGCGTCCGTATCGACTGGATCTATAAACATATCACATGACCTAACCCTTCAGATGAACAACGTAAAAAAAAAAAAAAAAACTGTGCTAAATAAACCATTTTTTTTGTCACCTTACATCACAAAAAGTACAAAAGCAAGCGATCAAAAAGGCGTTTGCCCACCAAAATAGTACCAATCTTACCGTCACCTCATCCTGCAAAAACTGAGACAATCTCCCCCCCCCAAAAAAAAAGCTATGGCTCAGAATATGGAGACACTAAAACATCATTTTTTTTTTGTTTTAAAAAAGCTGTTATTGTGTAAAACTTACATAAATTTAAAAAAGTATACATATTAGGTATCACCGCGTCCGTATCGACTGGCTCTATAAAAATATCACATGATCTAACCCCTCAGATGAACACGGTAAAAAATGTTAAATAAAAACTGTGCTAAATAAACCATTTTTTGTCACCTTACATCACAAAAAGTGTATTAGCAAGTGATCAAAAAGTCACACGCACCCCAAAATAGTGCCAATCAAACCGTCATCTCATTCCGCAAAAATCATACCCTACCGAAGATAATCGCCCAAAAACTGAAAAAATTATGGCTCTCAGACTATGGAAACACTAAAACATGAGTTTTTTTGCTTCAAAAATGAAATCATTGTGTAAAACTTACATAAATAAAAAAAGTATACATGTTAGGTATCACAGCGTCCGTAATAACTTGCTTTATAAAAATATCACATGACCTAACCCCTCAGATGAATACTGTAAAAAATAAAAGCGGTGTAAAAAAAGCCATTTTTTTGTCACCTTACATCACAAAAAGTGTATTAGCAAGCGATCAAAAAGTCACACGCACCCCAAAATAGTGCCAATCAAACCGTCATCTCATCCCGCAAAAATCATACCCCACTTAAGGCAATCGACCAAAAACTGAAAAAATTATGGCTCTCAGACTATGGAAACACTAAAACATGATTTTTTTTGTTTAAAAAAAGAAATCATTGTGTAAAACTTACATAAATAAAAAAAAGTATACATATTAGGTATCGCCGTGTACGTGACAACCTGGTCTATAACAATACCACATGATCTAACCTGTCAGATAAATGTTGTAAATAACAAAAAATAAAAACTGTGCCAAAACAGCTATTTCTTCTTACCTTGCCTCACAAAAAGTGTAATATAGAGCAACCAAAAATCATTTGTACCCTAAAATAGTAGCCACAAAACTTCCACCCTATCCCGTAGTTTCTAAAATGGGGTCTCTTTTTTGGAGTTTCTACTCTAGGGGTGCATCAGGGGGGGCTTAAAATGGGACATGGTGTAAAAAAAAACAGTCCAGCAAAACGTGCCTTCCAAAAACCGTACGGCATTCCTTTCCTTCTGTGCCCTACTGTGTGCCCGTACAGCAGTTTACGACCACATATGAGGTGTTTCTGTAAACTACAGAATCCGGGCCATAAATTTAGAGTTTTGTTTGGCTGTTAACCCATGCTTTAACTGGAAAAGAAATATTAAAATGGAAAATCTGCCAAAAAAGTCAAATTTTGAAATTGTATCTCTATGTTCCAGTCATTCTTGTGGAACACCTAAAGGGTTTACAAAGTTTGTAAAATCAGTTTTGAATACCTTGAGGGGTGTAGTTTCTAGAATGTGGTCATTTATGTAAGCCTCGCAAAGTGACTTCAGACCTGAACTGGTCCCTAAAAATTGGGTTTTTGAAAATTTCTGGGAAATTTCAAGATTTGCTTCTAAACTTCTAAGCCTTGTAACATCCCCAAAAAATTTAATATAATTCCCAAAATGATCCAAACATGAATTAGACATATGGGGAATGAAAAGTAATAACTATTTTTGGAGGTATTACTATGTATTATAGAAGTAGAGAAATTGAAACTTGGAAATTAGCAATTTTTTAACAAAATCTCAGAATGGCCTGGATAAGTCAAAGCGTTTTAAAGTTATCACCACTTACAGTGACACTGGTCAGATTAGCAAAAATGGCCTGGTCCTTAAGGTGAAATAAGGCTGTGTCCTAAAGGGGTTAAAAAGGGTTTAGATGAATTCTTAAAGTAAACAATATTAATGCATAAATATGAGTCTCATTTCCTTCTGGGATTCGCATCCCCATGCTGTAGCGCTGGCCAATCGCAGCGCTCAGCTCATAGCCTGAGAGAAAAAAAAGCCTCTCAGGTTATGAGCTGAGCGCTGCGATTGGCCAGCGCTAGAGCATAGGAGAAGGAGACGCCGGCAGGTTCCACTGGGTGGAGCCTAACATATGAAGATACCGGAGGCTATACCGGGAGAACGGAGCGGCGCCCAGGTAGAACAGTAAGTGCAGGGAGATCCCTGGGCACCGCTCTACATGTCTGTATAGATTTTTTATTCTAGTGAAAGGTCCTCTTTAAGTCTTTTTTCAACCGTATTAACTATGTAACTTTTTAAAGATTTTTATTTCATTTTTTGGGAGGATAAGATGACTAAAAATTAATGAATTGTGAATTTCTTTTTTCCATTACGGTGTTCACCCCGCATTAAAAATATTTGAAAAGTTTGGAACCCATTATGTATGTTTGTTTGTTTTTGTTTATTCATTGTATATATATAAACTAGGGAAATGGGGTGATTAGAATTTTTTTAAACTTTTTTTATCTTTTTTTTTCCTTTTTTAAGTACCGCTAGGCGGACTTGAACAGATCGTCGGATTGCTTCTGCAATTATTTACCACTGCAGTCTATGGGAGACTTGCTATGTTCCTATGGCTGCTCCATTCACCTTACCTGTCTACTGTCGTTTGCGGTCTGGGATACACCAACATCTTTGTATAGTCTGCTTGTCTGACATCGGAGGACATGCCAAGGGATTTCCCTGCTGCCTCCCTCTATCCTTCTCGGGCACGCAAGTACCGCTGCTCTTACCAGTGTTAACACATTATGATCTGGTTTACCTTGCTATTTATGAGGGGTCCAGGAGGGCATATCTAACTCTGTTTATAACAATTGATAACATGAGAACAACTAATCTTATTCGTGGTTGTGTATATCATACGCCCTGTCAAATAACTCTTTGTTGAATATATTAGTGGCAATTTGGTGAGGCAATAGACCCAGGCTACTGAAGGTAATTGCACATACTCTGTATTTGGCTATTGACTGTTCATTAGTACATAATCAGTGGCGTAACTACCGGGGAAGCAGGGGAAGCGGCTGCTTCGGGGCCCGGGCTGACAAGGGGCCCGGCACCCGGCAGCGTGTCAGTCAAGTTTTCAGTGCAGCGCCGTCAACATTGGGGGCCCGTCCTGTCCATCATCCTTCTCCGCCCCTGCCACCCAATGCATCTTATTGCCCGAGCCAGACAGTACTGGAATCAAGCTGGTACATCCGGAAGCGCGCTGTTTAAATTAGGACCGCCCACCGAGTTCCCCCGGTCAGTGCGAGGCAGAAGCAGAGCTCGGGCCGGGAGGCCTCTCCGGGACCCTCCTTTACCCAGCTGACCCTGCCAGGCCGGACAGGTATATCCTCCCTACAATCCTCCTCCCCCTGCCCTCAGTCAAGAGGTTTTGCAGCATCAGCCCCCGAATGCAGCGGTGCTGCAGTCAGGTGTGATGCTCTGCAGCCTGTGGGGACCTAGGGTGATTCATCCCGTCTGCTGTGCAACAATGATGAGGATGCGGCCCGGGCTCTGTCTGTCCTGCCTGCAGAGCATCAGAAGGGATGGATCCTTTCTACCTCTGCAGAGCATCTCTTTTCTAGGTAGTTTATAAGGAATAGGGACAGAGAAAAATTCTATAGACCGACTAGTGGAGGCCATTGTAATGGAGCCGGGACAGATCTGTGCTGATCCATGTGATGTTTTATGATGTTGCTCTACTAAAATTTCATAGGGTAATCTGAACATATCATTGATCTTCTTCTGTGTGTGACAAGGAGATAAGGTGTTGGAAATCAGAAGTCTTAAGCCTCATGCAGACGTCCGTGGAACACGGTCTGTGAGATACCGGACTGGCATTGCAGGAGCGCACGGCGTCATTGGTTGCTATGACGGCGTGCGCTTCCTGCTACCACCGCAGTACAGTAATACACTGGTATGATCTATACCAGTGCATTACTGCACTGCGGCGGCAGCAGGAATCGCACGGCGTCATAGCAACCAATGACGCCATGCGCTGCTGCTCTGAACAGGAATCCAGGCCGTGTTACCACGGACCGCTCTCGGGCGCGGAACATGGCCTTGTGCATTCGGCCTTAGGGTGCGTCCAGACAGTGCATAAGGATCCGGCCACATCAATTTGCGTGACAAATGGCGACATGTGTGGAGTGGCAAGAAAGTTGTACAAGATTTGATTTGGTGTTGCTGTGGGACATGTAAACTGCAATCACATCCTCTCAGTCTCTCGCTCTCTGTGCTATCAGTTTCCCTAAAATGAGAAAGTGGGAACAGAAGGTGACAAATCTTTACTAGTTTATTGAAAAGTAAAAACTTAAATCTCACATTGACATACGTCTTCCGCCCCTTCACTCGGAGCATAAGTCTTCAGACCCTTCACTCAGAGCATAAGTCTTCAGACCCTTCACTCAGAGCATAAGGGCCGCTTCACACGAGCGGATGCCGTGCGTGGCATCCGCTCCGTGAAAGAGTGCCAAGACCCGCTGCAGACTGCAGAGGCACGGAGCAGTAACATGACTGTTAATGCTCCGTGCCTCTCTGTGATCTCTTTACTACGAAATCACAGTTGTTACTGTGATTTCGTAGTAAAGAGATCACAGAGAGGCACGGAGCATTAACAGTCATGTTACTGCTCCGTGCCTCTGCAGTCTGCAGCGGGTCTTGGCACTCTTTCACGGAGTGGATGCCACGCACGGCATCCGCTCGTGTGAAGCGGCCCTAAGTCTTCAGCCCCTTTACTTGGGTATGGTCTAGATCGTGACCAACCCAAGGGAGTTGGGTTTACACAGGAAAATACGGTTGCGTAGCCGGGGGGAGGGGGTTTGGGAGAGGTTGGGGGGGGGCCCATACAAAAATTTGCTGTGGGGCCCAGTCACTTCTAGTTACGCCCCTGTACATAATCTAGTCAGCCTTTATATTAGCGACTATTTTCATATAAGCAACATCTTGTGCTGTATATTTATACATCTCTGGAGTAAAGCCTAAATTATTGAGCAATGCATTCCAAATGTCATCCCTCATAATTGTGATGACTTTAATATCAGAAAATTTAAATTCTTTATTAACTTTTTCTGTGTTCTGGTGACACCTACGGTGATAGGGATCTGTTAAGTTTGGCATGTCCCCTGAGGAGACTGATATTAACTAGGCGAAACGCGTAGGGTCAATTAGGATTATGCATACAGATTTTTTTTTCCATATTGTTGCATCATCTTTTGTCTTTACTGTACTGTATTGGGTAGTTCCTGTCACCCCACCAGGGGTTAAGTATTTGTTTGTTATTTTTTTTATGTTTAGTTTAGGTCCTAATCTAGGGCCCTCATTCCACAACGTTGTAATTTCCTCCCCGTGTCAGAGTCATTCAAGGGCTTTTAGGAGGCATGAGACACAGGATCGCCCCTATCAGGGCGGCAATTCCGTTTGCAGGCAGGGCGACAATACTAGGGCCAGTATCAGGGACATTGCCCCTACTTGAGACCTACTATATGTCTGCCTACCGGTCTGCAATCATCAGAAACTGGAATAGCTATCCCATATGAGGTTTTGATTTTCTTTTGATATATACAGTATATATATACAGTATATTATTTTTTTCATTTGTAATAAGGGGTTTTGGCTATTTTAATATTATACCATTAAAGGTTACGTTTTAGAAGAGTGGTGTTCCTGTGAATCTATGTTCCTATGACAGTAGTATGCCTGTGGCAGGACTCCAGAGGAACATTGCTGTGGTAAGCATAGTAGCCTCTAGCAGACTCAAGGCTTCCACAGCGAATGAACGGCTCCCTTGATGTTGGCATGGGAGAGTTGTGATGATACACAAATGTTCTTACATGGAGAATGCAAATAGTTATTAACCCTTTCACTGCCGGAGGTTATAGGTCTCTGCCCTAGCTTCTTTGAGCCATACCTTTTTTTCACATAGCTGTATGAGGGCTTATTTTTTGAGGGACAAGTTGTACTTTCTAATGCCATCCTTTCATTTTGGCATAAAATGTAGTGGGAAGCGGTAAAAAAAATTCCAAATGGGGTGGAATTGGAAAAAACGCAATTCCTCCACCGTTTTACAGGTTTTTTTCCCTGCGTTGTTTCGTTTGCGACAAAACTGACAAATTCCCTTCATTCTCTGGGTCAGCTTGATTACAATGATACCCCATATGTATAGGTTTTTTTATGTCTAATAAGTGTAAAAGTAAATGTAAACTTTGAAGAAAAAAAATAATATTTACATCACCACATTCTGACCCCGATAACTTTTTTATTTACTGAGCTATATAGGGCTTATTTTTTGCGGGACAATCTGTACTTTTTATTGATACCGTTTTGGAGTGTGTGTTTGATCACATATTACATTTTTGAGAAGAGAGCTAAGCAATGAAAAAAGGGCAAATTGGCCATTTTGACCCTTTTTTCCATTACACCATTCACCATATTGAAATGTAAAAAAAAATATTTTAATAGTGCGGGCATTTACGGTTGCGGTGATACCCATGATGTTTATATTTATTGTTATTTAGGTAATTTTTCATTATACGGAAAGGGAGTGATTTAAACGTTTATGTTTTTTATGTATTTTTACGTTTACGTTTATGAGCCTATAAATTCTGGGTTTTTTTTTAATTTTGTGCTATCAGGGATTTTTAAAATGAGTTTTGGACTGCAGATTGTTCATTTCTTATCCTGGCATCTAGTGCCCAAAATAAGAATTGCAGAATGAACACTATAAGGCTTGTCAGCGAGGCTTACAGTGTTCAGCGCAACTACCAATGCGCACATTGGCTGCATGGGGCATTGGTAGGAAGCCCGGGTTTTTGCGCATTTAGGTGCCGTGATCTTGCTTGATCACGGCATCTAAAGCCTTTAATTACCGCGATCAGCATTATAGCCTGTTACGGTAATTAGCTGCAGGTCTCTACTGTATGAAACAGCAGAGACCTGCTGGCCACGGAGCCCGCTGCACGTGTGAGTGGGCGCCATGTTTACACATCGCTCCAGCGCCGTACATTTAGCTACTAGAGAGGCGTCGTTGATCCAGGGAGTTATTCTGATTGCCTGATTGGAGTCGGGAAGGAATTTTTTATTCCCCTAAAGTGAGGAAAATTGGCTTCTACCTCACAGTTTTTTTTTTTTTTTGCCTTCCTCTGGATCAACTTGCAGGATGACAGGCTGAATTGGATAGACAGATGTCTTTTTTCGGCCTTATGTACTATGTTACTATGTTAGTAGCGAAAGGGTTAAGATTGGCAGGAGAAGTGAGTCCTTTTTAAATATCTGGTATTTCTCTGATTGACAGCTATCTCTGTATGCACAGTCGTAGAAGGAAGTCTGTCAGTTGCTGAATAGGTCCACCCGCTGGACTCCTAAGTGTAGAATGAGAATTAAATTAATAAATACAAGTTATAGTGAATCATTTCCCATAAAAATATATATCGATTAGAATGTAAGTTAATATATAATATATATATATTGTAAGTAGAGTTGAGCGGACACCTGGATGTTCCGGTTTGACGTGTTCGGTCGAACTTCACAAAAAAGTTCAAGTTCGGGACCCGAACTAGACCCCGAACCCCATTGAAGTCAATGGGGACCCGAACTTTTGAGCACTAAAATGGCTCTAAAAATGTCATGGAAAGGGCTAGAGGACTGCAAATGCCAGCAAAATGTGGTTAAGAGCATGGCAAGTGCTCTGCAAACAAATGTGGATAGGGAAATGATTTCAAATAACATAAAATATGTAAAAAAAATAAATAAATAATCTTGATCTAGGAGGACGAGGTCCATATGGAGTAGAAGGTTGAGGAGGCAGAGGATGTGGTGGTGTAGGTGGAAGTGGCGATGGAGGAGTACGAGGTAGCCTTCACTGGTTTTTGGTTTTAAATTTTATTTTTTAAATTAGGGTACACCCCAAAACATTGGGAAATATAACCTGTGATAACCCCCTCCAGTCGTGCTAAACACACGTTCAGACAATACACTGGCTGCAGGGCAGGCCAGCACCTCCAAGGTGTAAAGGGTAAGCTCAGGCCATGTGCCCAATTTGGAGACCCAGAAGTTGCAGGGGCTGACCCCTGTCAGTCAGTTCGTATAGGCATGTGCACACATACTGCCCCACCATATCGCACGTCCCTGTGATGTTCACAATCCAATTTGATATCTGCTCTATTAACTTTTGATGTTCTTTTCTGCGCCTACCATGTTGATCATGGTTAGAGGCAAATCAGGGTTCCACACCGGAGAGGGAGCGTGAGAAAGGGAGACCAAATCCAAGGGAGATCAATGGATGAAATTTAATTGTGATTGAGCAGAAATGTGGGAGAAGTTATTAAAACGGAAGAATCGAAGGAAAGGAGGGGGCGCGCGGCAATTACCAACTCCCGACTTAGGGAGGTAGTGATGACAAATAACAATACAGGACTTTTAAGATGCCCTGTTATTGGAATGATTAATAAACAATTATAGGGAATGTCACTGGGGTATTTAGGATTTGGAAACGTTAGATAGGAGAGGCCCTGCTGCCGCTTTGTTGACTCTAGATAACTTCTGCCTGATCACACGTTACTGTGACGTCCACGATCCATTTGGATATCTTCTCTATCAACTTTCGATGTTCTTTTCTACCATGTTGATCACGGTTATCGGCGAATCAGGGTTCCACGCCGGAGAGGCAGCGTGAGAAAGAGAAACCACATCCAAGGGAGGTTAATTTTTTTTAATTAAATATGATCGAGCGGAAAAGTGGGACAAATTATTGAAGCGCAAATGTGGGACAAGTTGTTAAAGTTTAAGCATTGAATGAAAGGAGGGGGCGCCCATCTATTAAAGAAGAATTTTTTACATTTAATTCCCTGTCACCTATGCAGAGCAGAGGTTTGTATACGGCAAAATTGGTAAAATGGCACCTGACAATGTAACAGACGATTTTTTGAAATTTATGTCCCTATCACCTATGCAGAGCAGTGGTTTAATCACGGCAAAAATGGTCAAATGTCACCCAAGAATGTAGCAGACAAATTAATGACATTTTTTTACCTGTCTACTAGTCATAGCAGTGGTATATCACACCCAAAAATTGATGGCTTTCACCAGAAAATGTAACAGACAAATTAGTGAAATGTTTTTACATGTCTACTAGGTACAGCCAGGGTATATCCCACCCAAAAATTGGTGCATTTCTCCCGAATATGTAACAGACAAATTAGTGAAATGTTACCTGTCTACTAGGTAGACCAGGGGTATATCACACCCAAAATTTGGTGAATTTCACCCGAATATGTAACAGACAAATTAGTGACATTTTTTTACCTGTCTACTAGGTATTGCAGTGGTATATCACACCCAAAAATTGCTGAATTTCACCCACAAATGTAACAGACAAATTAGTGAAATGACATGAAATAAAATATGTACAAATTAAAAAATTTTTAACTTGATTTATGAGGTGGTGGAAGTAGCGGTGTAGGTGGAAGCGGCGGTGGAGGAGGACGGGGTAGCCAACACTGGTTTTTGGTTTCATTTTTATTAGGGTACACTCCAAAAGAGTGGGAAATATCCAAAATACAACAATGAGCAATTGCGCTGTAGTATAACAATGGATGGTTAAGGCTGGTATGCATGTCTATTCTGCACAAGGTACGGACAAGTCCTGAGGGATCCATGCCTGGTTCATTTTAATGAACGTGAGCTTGTCCACATTGGCTGTGGACAGGCGGCTGCGTCTGTCTGTAATGAAGCCTTCTGCCGTGCTAAATACACGTTCAGAGGGTACACTGGCTGCAGGGCAAGCCAGCACCTCCAAGGCGTAAAAGGCAAGCTCAGGCCATGTGCCCAATTTGGAGACCCAGAAGTTGAAGGGGAAAGACCCATCATTCAGTACGTGTAGGCGTGTGCACACATACTGCTCCACCATGTTGCTGAAATGCTACCTCCTGCTAAGATGTTCTATATCAGCTGGTGGTGCTTGTTGTTGTGGCGTGCTGACAAAGATTTTCAACATTTCGGCCATGCTAACCCTCCCTTCTGAGATGCTGGTGGTGCACCAGCTGCGTTGGCGACCTTTGCCTTCGCCTTGTGCTTCCACTGTATACCCGCTGTCAGGTGGGAATGCCACCAGCAGCGCGTCTACCAGCGTGTGCTTGTACTCGCGCATCTTACGATCATACTCCAGTGACAGAATTAAGGACGGTACATTGTCCTTGTAACAGGGATCCAGCAGCGTGGTACCCAGTAATTAGTACAAGTTAGAATGTGGGCAACTCGGCGATCGTTGCGGAGACACTGCAGCATGTAATCGCTCATGTGTGCCAGGCTGCCCAGAGGCAACGAAAAGCTGTCCTCTGTGGTAAGTGTATCGTCTGTGTCCTCTGTATCCCCCAGCCACGCACCAGTGATGGCCATGAGCTGGTTTAGGTGCCACCCTGCTGTGAACACGGTTCCTCCTCCACCATCTCCTCCTCCTCATCCTCCACCTCATCATCCTCCAGAACTGTGCCCTGACTGGACAATTGTGTACCTGGCGTTTGTGGGTGCAGGAACCCACCCTCTGAGCCACTTGTCAATTACTGTCCGGAAACCCTATGAAATGATCCCTCTTCCTCCTTCTCCTCCTGTGCCACATCCTCTTCCATCATTACTAGCAGCGTTTTTTCAAGGAGGCATAGAAGTGGGATAGTAACGCTGAGAATGGCATTATTGGCACTGGCCATGTTGGTGGAGTACTCAAAACAGTGCAACAAGGAACACAGGTCTCACACGGAGGCCCAGTCATTGGTGGTGAAGTGGTGCTGTTCCACAGAGCGACTCACCCGTGCGTGCTGCAGCTGAAACTCCACTATCGCCTGCTGCTGCTCGCATAGTCTGGCCAGCATGTGCAAGGTGGAGTTCCACCTTGTGGGCACGTCGCATATGAGGCGGTGAGCGTTATGCTGCAGCACTGACAGGCGAGCAGCAGCAGGGTGAGAACGCCGAAAGCGTGCACAGACAGCCCGCACTTTATGCAGCAGCTCTGACATATCGGGGTAATTTTTAAGGAATCTCTGCACCACCAAATTCAGCACATGTGCCAGGCAAGGGATGTGCATCAAACCGGCTAGTCCCAGAGCTGCTACAGGATTTCGCCCATTATCGCACACCACCAGGCTTGAGGCTTACTGGCACCAACCACTCACCAGTCTGTTGTTCAAGGCCTGTCCACAGCTCCTGCACGGTGTGGGGTTTGTCCCCCAAACAGATACGTTTTAAAACTGCCTGCTGTCATTTACCCCTGGCTGTGCTGAAGTTGGTGGTGAAGGTGTTACGCTGACCGAATGAGGAGTCGGTAGAGGATGAGGAAGCTGAGTAGGAGGAGGAAGCAACAGGAGGCAAACTGAAGCGCCCTGCTATCCTCAGTTGTGAAAGGACATGCGCCAAACTGCTATCCGCCTCAGGCGCAGTGCACACCTGATTTTGTCCCCCACTTGTTTGTGCAGGGAAGGGATGGCTCGCCTGGAAAAGTAGTGGCGGCTGGGAACGACGTACTGTGGGACAGCCATCCATAAGGCTTTTAAAACTCTGTCTCAACCAGACGGAATGACAGCATTTCAAAGGACAGTAATTTTGAAATGCTGGCATTCAGGGCCAGGGATTGCAGGGGGTAGGGGGGTACTTCCTCTTCTGCTCCACTGTTTGAGAGATGGAGAGCTGAACGCTTCAGTGTTACATTGTGGAGATCCTTGGTGACCCAGGTGGTGGTGTTGCTGGCAGATCCTCTGTTTGCAGGATGGCAGGTGGCACTGTCACTCCAGAGGTGGATGAAGAGGCCGAGACTGCAGCAGAAGAGGAAGCAGGAGGAGCCAGAGACCTTTCTTGGTTTTTGAGGTGACTACTTCACTGCAGCTCGTGCTTTGCACTTAGATGCCTGGTCATGCAGGTTGTGCTCAGGTTGAGAACGTTTATGCCTCACTTCAGGCTCTGATTGCACAGCATGCAAACCACTCGTGTCTTGTCGTCAGCATATTGTCTGAAGAACTGCCACGCCAGGCAACTCCTTGGAGCTGGTTTTGGTGTGCTCTGTCCCTTGCTGCGGTGGGCAGTAGCAGGCATACTGTCTAGGGGACGGCCACTCTGCTTTTGCACCCTGCTCCCTCTTCTGCTGTGCTGGTGGCTCTATGCACCCACCGCCTCTATCTCCGAACTTTACAGGTCACTCGCATGACCTTGATTCCATGTGGGGTCAAGGACCTCATCGTCCTCCACATCATCTTCCACCCAGTCTTAACCCCTGCCCTCCTTGTTGGTCTGCACACTTTCGAAAGCCACAGCAGTTGGCACCTGTGTTTCGTCATCATCCAAGACGTGCTGCGGTGGCCTTCCCATGTACTCATCTTGAAAGATAAGTGGTTGGGCATAGGTGCACTCAATATCTTCCACTTCTGGGGCAGGGCTAGGTGGATGGCCCTGTGAAATCCTGCTAGCAGAGTCATAAAAAAGCAGAAGAAACTGCTGCATGACTTGGGGCTTAGACTGCTTGGCTGATTTGAAAGGGGGTGAGGTGAAATACTGATGGACATCGGCTGCAGGTGCCAACTCTGATCTTTCAGCAGGAGACTGGGTGGGAGACAATGTAAAGGAACTGGAGGCTCTATCAGCAACCCAATCTACTATTGCCTGTACTTGTTCTGGCCTCACCATTCGTAGAGCCGCATTAGGCCCGACCAAATACCGCTGAAGGTTCTGTCGCCTACTCGTACCTGAGGTAGGTGTTTCACTTGTGCGTGTAGCTGGCACAGATCGACCACGTCTTCTCCCTGCAACAACCTTATTTGACGCTCTACTCATATTTCTCAAATTTAGGATCTTGCCCTATATATAACGCTTGATTTTCACACTGACAGATGCAGATAAGGCCGCAAATTAAGTATTTTTCCCAAAATGGGTGTTTTTTTAATAACAGAATAGCACAGCAGTATCTAAAGCGTGTATCTCACAATGACAGATGCTGCAAGGGCTTTAAAATGTATTATTTTTCCCAAAAAGGGTGTTTTTTTAAATAACAGAATATGACAGCAGTGTACGGTATATTGCTTGAATTTCACACTGACAGATGCAGCAAGGGCTGTAAAATTGAGTATTTTGCCCAAAAAGGGTGTTTTTTTAAAACCCAGAAAATTATTGCTGTATTTCTAGCTTAAATTGCACACTGACTAATGTTGTAAAGGCCACAGATGTAGGGTCTTGCCAAAAATTGGTGATTTTTTTTAAACCCAGAATATAATTGCTGTAGTTCAAGCTTCTATTTGACTGTCACAAATGCACATATGCTATGCTGTCGCACAGAACTTGCATAAAATGGCCACCACCCACCTAACTAATAGACGGATACAAGTTATTTTTCTGGGTCACTGGGCTCAGGGCAGGGTAAAAAGATTGTGCACTGCACCCACACAACAAAATCTAGGTAGATCGCTGAGTTAACAAGCACTTCTGATTAAAGAGTCTGTCCTATTCTCTCCCTCACAGCAACAGCATCCTATCCCTACACTAATCAAAGCAGAGTGACGTGCAGCGCTACGTGACTCCAGCTTATATAGAGGCTGGGTCACATGCTGCACTGGCCAATCACAGCCATGCCATTAGTAGGCATGGCTGTGATTGCTTCTAAGGGCACACAAATTTAAACGCTTGTTGATTAGCTGCTCTGCAGCCTTTCAAAAAGTGCCATTAACTCGCCGAACACCGAACCTAAACTTTTACTGAAAAATTCGAGTTCGGGTCAGGGGTCCAAAAATCCTAAAGTTCGGTACGAACCCGAACTTTACAGTTCTGGTTCGCTCAACCCTAATTGTAAGGGATTGCTCTCTCAAGCAGGGCAGCAATGACAGATTCCTCCTCAGACAATGGGATTAAAGTCCAAATGGAGCATTATTTTGGCACTTCAGTAATACAGATGATCACCCAGTTACATCATCACTGGGCGAGGTAAGGTTCCAGCACCCCAAAACACAACACAGCAAAATAAACACCTGCCCTTCTGGGCTCTACCTGATACCTAGGTCTCCCTATCTCACCTCTAAAGCGCCGTTCATACACGGGGTATCGGGCTTCGACACTCAGCAGGTCAGCTTCACCAGGCTTAAGTCCCACCAGCTTCACTCAGCCGTATGGTCTAACAGCCCTTCTGGCTGTGACTACACAAGTCTCTCCGGCTTTCCCCTCTCTAGGGTCACTTCCTCTCCCTCCAGACACATACACAGAGGGTTGTTTTATCCCTCATTGATATCACAGCCCGCCTCACCTGTGATCACCTCAGATTAAAGGGAGTACTTGTACTGGAAGGGTGTGGACTGTTAGATCCCACTACCAAACTAACCCACCAGTCCAAATAAAATCCAGCACAGAATCTAGACAAACACATCTCAGTAAACTACACTTTGCTGAAACCACTGCAGCTTTCTGGATTTCAGTTATCTCACCCAGCTGAGGTATCTGGGTGTGTGATATATAAAGCTGAGTGCATGTATGTGTGTATGTCCATTAAAGGAACCTGCACTGTCACATTTACAATCACAAAATTTGGCACACAGGTACATCAGGTGTCCGGGAAGGTTTTATACCGCTCTCTAGTAGGTACCATTCCTGAGATATTACCAAAAAATGCATTATAGAAGCCTGGTCACATGACCCTTATCAGCCAATAGATGCTCACAGGTCCTTAGTCTCCACATACACAAAGTTTTATACCAGGTTTCCATAACAACCCAGCCATTTTTCTTCACTGCTGTAGGTCAGCTTTAATGGGGCAGGGCGCTGTGGATGACACTGTTAAGAGAGCGGAGTGCTGTGGAGGTCACAGTTCAGAGAGTAGGTAGTGTGGCCATTCAGGCTACCCTCAAAAGACGGACTTAGAAATCCCGCCCCCAGGTTCCACTAAGCCATGTCCCCAGTCCAGTTAGACCACACACCCTCCTACTCCGCAGCTGACAGGGATTGAAAGAATGAAGTTACAATCAAATTCTGTCAGCTGCAGTGGTGGGAGGAAGGGTGACTTTCTCTCAGCACAGTGCTGCTGTCTGAGAGTGAGCTGTTCAAAAGGACATCCCGGTTTCCGTCCAGGCCCTGCGCCATGGGAGTGTAATGACCCGTAGTGCCATGAAACCTTGCTACCATTTCCTATGTGCTAATACATAATATCTAATGTATTTCATGTCATAACATATTTATTCCTGAAACTGTTGTGTTAAGGAGTAATAACCTGGTCTAACAGCAGATAGCGGCAGCAACATTGGCAGTATTAGCTTCCCTGGAAAGGAATCTTTTGTTTCCTCCCAGCCCTCTGTAGCTAGAGGGAGGAGTTTAGTTAGTTAGTTAGAAGTCAGTGTCTAGTCCACCCTCCTTAAAGAGAGGTTGTGTGCTGGCTAGCGTGCCCAGAGGTCCTGCCTTTGAATTCTACATGGTTGCTTGTCCCCTCCTGGGCTTGCACTGCCTCCTTCCAAGCTGAGCCGAAGCTTGAGGTACTCATAATCCTAGGAACTTCTTGTCCTTGCTTTAAAGTAAGAGACAGACTACAGCTAACTTAAGTTCCAGCAGAAGAGGAAAAGTTTCCTATTTATCCAGCCAAGCATAGCAGAGCTAAGAGGGCTACCGCATAGCAGAGCTGAAATTGCTGCAGAGAAGTATTTTCCTGCCAAAATTAAGCCAATACCTGCTGATGACCAATATATTGTTTGGAAGCTGTTTGGATTGCCAATTTATGCCAAGTAAAAGCAACTGTTCAACGTTAATACAAAGTCTGGACTCCATTTATTCCACTTGTTCATCATCCAAGTTCAACTTCCGCTTCCCACTGCTTCGTACCACATTACGTCTGGGATCCACGGATATCCAGGTAGGAACACGTGACATGTGTACATAATATCTACAGAGACTGTAGGCCACCCTGCACCACTCTGTCACTCCTACCTCTGGGTACCAACATTACCAGCTACAAAGGGAGCCTTGTGCTTCCCGCTGCTTAACCGCAGCTGGCGTCATGTTTACTTGCAGTATAAGAGGGACATAGTTTGTAGAAACGTCCTAAGGGGCAAGGGATACCCCAGACGTGGCCCTGTGGGTGCGATGCATCATTTGACGTCACAAACAGGATTCTGACAAAACCATACTGTGTGTCGCATACTGTTATACTAAAGAACAGGAATCAAACAACAGAATTGTGTGCCTACCAACTTTATTTACCTTTTGGATTTAAAAATTTGCCTTCGAAAGTGACTTTAATGACATTTTTGCGGAGCGACAGTCTATGTTGGAGCATCTTCTGCCTACATTTCCTGTTGTAGCCCGCGTTATAGATCGCAAGATGGCGACTGCAGCACACCAGAAGGAGACCTTCCCACCATCTCCGGAGGAAGAGATACCTAGTCGGAGTAACTTTGCTGACTTAAAAGTGTCACGACCATGTTATGGCCGTGACTCCTTGGGAGCCGCATACAGTTGCCCGCGGTTTGGGTTGTTGTGTCAACCGCAGCTGGAGGCGTAATGAGGTTGGCCTCAAGTGCGGTTGCCGCGGACAACAGCTATGTGTGCGGTTTCCTTGGAGTTGTGTGCGGGTTTGTAAGCACTTTTTGTATGTCTGTGTGCACTTTGTTTATGTGTGGTGTGCACTGACATCGTTCCTTCACTGTGGTTGCCCGTGGCAACGTTTGGTTGATGTGTACATGTGGTGGCAGTGTCCCGGCCTTCGGGCCGACTCCCAGGACACGGTTGCCACCCATGTCGTTGCCTTCGGCAACAACCACAGTGTGTTTGTTGTGTTGGACACGTTCCCTTTAAGTTGGTGTTTCCCTTCCCTGGTGCTGGAAGGGTTAACTCCCTTCCCAGTGTGTGTGTGAGTCACTGGGTGTGTCTGACCGTAAAAAAAAGAAAGATAAAGGTAAAGATAAAGAAAAAAAAAAAAAAAGGCACACATACACACACACCTAACAGAAAGGTTGCTAGGTGCAACCGCATGCGCAGAATAGAAAGCTGCCACATACAAACCGTTGCCAGCGGCAACCACAGGTGAGGCAAATACCACTGCCCTCACCTGTGATTGACAACCAAACCAAACCGCTGACAACCGCATGCGGTTCAAGAGTCAGGGTCATGGCCATGGCCGTGACAAAAAGAGCCTCTCGAGGAGAATCGTCTCCCGCAGCTCGTGCAGGGAGCAGCAAAAGAGGTGCCTGCGAGCCCCGCATCGGCTGGTGCGGTGGGGGCAGCCGGAGATCCTACTCCGCCACCCAGAGGAAGTGAGCCACCCGAGAAGAGCGACTCTTTCAACCCCATGGTGCCCCGGAGAGCGCCCGCCCACGTCACCGATGCTACGGAATACTGAAAAGGCTGTTAAGGATTGGGTCCTCCGCCTGCTAGACCACCCGCTGCCTCAACATCGAGAAAGGTACGGGGTACATCCAAGATGACAGATCGGGGACGTAATTGTTTGTCAATCAACTTTCAGTCAAGAGGCCGTATCTCACCCAGGCCAGACATAACCTTCGCCAAGGGGACCAGGTGCAATACACTCCCATGCGGTCCCCGAAAGGTTACTTTGCTGCCGGAGTGAGTGAGTCTCCGGAGTCTATTCCCTAAATCAACGCCCTCAGTGTCCGCACAGAAGCACTGGCAGGAGTATCCAGCTGCCGAGGATCGGGTCAGATGCCAGCCAAAAGAGGAGAATAGGGCCCGACGATGTCCAGAGAGAACCACATCTGAGACCGAACTCCTCATACCAGGACTGCCTGCACCCCCAATTATGGGTCGGCAGGTGGGACACATGGACTAGACAACCTTGGTCTACAGTCCGACTATTGTGTCCTGCCAGCTGCCTGCAAAATCTCAACCGCGACTAGGTGAGACGGAGTACCCAGAGTTATCCATTCGACCAACCCAAGTGGAGGTATATCTGCCTGTGCCACTCCAGCCAGAGGTCTTGGACCCCTTTGAAATGGCAGGAGCAGCCGTCCAATCAAGCAGAAAATGGCTACGCAGATGAAAAGTGTGATCACTCGGTCAGTTCCGACTACCGCCACAGGAGGACAGTGGCACTCCACTACCCAAGTCAAGTTAGACTATAAGAGGGAGGATAAACCTCTCATACAGTTTTCCAGTTCCAGTAGTGAGGAGGATTTCAAGCCCCTTATCTAAAGAGCTGGACTATCTCTGCAAAGAAAGAAAACTGACTTTGGGAGCCACGGTGTGGACTGTGTCTGTCTGAGAGGTGAGGGCTTTTGGCATGTGTTTTTATGTTTCAGGTTGCCCTGTTTCACCCTCATCCTCTGACCACATGCAGTAAGGACTTCCCCCAACTTCAAATACCTCCAAAATGCGCCCAACAGCACCACCTACCTTTATTTCCTTTTTCCCCCTTTTCAGGTTATTTGTGAGCCTGTTGCTAGTGATTCTCATAACCTGTGCTGCTACATTATTGCCAATGTGGATTACAAATGACTCTACTACCCATGTGGATTACAAATGACTATGTCCCTTGTGGATTACAACTATTGACATTGTTCCCATGGATTACAATTGTTTCCCTTGGATTATAAAAAATACATTTTATTGCATTTAATGTGACAGTGTAATGCACTCTGTCTTCAAGAACAGAAGAAAGAGACTCTAAAGTGATTTATTTGCACTATTCCTTTATTGCCTTATTGCCTTATTAAAAATGTGCCTGAAATATTCAAGAAATGTGCCTATTGAATGCATTCTTTTGCAGGTGCCGCAATGTTTTATTATGCACTTATTGTACAACTGATGTCTCTTACCATTGTTTGCCATATGGTCAGCACCTTACTTTGTTGCTCACAATGGACTGCCTCTGAGTTCCAAGCACTTCCTCTATCTATTGCGGCTCAATAATGTTTGCCTCTGACCAAGTGGTATTGTGCTAAGTAGTGATGGACGAACATCGGCCGGGACGCTGCGTGAACGTGATCAAATGTTTGCGAACCGCAAGTTTGCGGCGGGCCCCATTCACTTTAATGGCAGGAGAACCTGAAAAACATTCATCTCATATTTGCAGCTACCAAATAATTTGTAGAAGTATACAAATAGCCCCACAACATGGACAGTGACATACCAGAGGGGGATCAATGACAAAAATTCCAACAAAAAATACGTATCTTAATCAGGGGACATTTTTATGCATCTTAAAAGGGAAATTCTCTGAAATGTGCCCTGTTGGAGCCTAGAAAATTTTATTTTAGTTTCACTGAAAGATTAAACCTACTTTAAAAATTAACTTTTAATGAATATTTTTGTAAGATAAATCCCAAATAACAATGCATTTTACATATATATAAATTTTATAACGACTGCAGTATATATTATACTGACTGCAGTTTGATATCTAGCATGGAGTATTCACAGGGTTTTTAGTGTTTCAGATATGTATATCACAATAAATAGAAAATTTGTTACCACTCACGGTTACCGATGGCGATTCACAGTGTGTCCCAGACCAGGTTTACAATAAGTGACTTGATGTTGAGTCCCAGATCCGGATACCAAAGGTGTTGGTCATCAGGTGTAGGTACAATTTCTCCACTGTCAGTTTGCCAATGAGGTAAGTTAGAGAAAAAAGAAACAAATAAGAAAAATAGGGAGGTCTGACCCTAGAGTACTTGTGGGTCCCTGCCTAAAAGTGGAGAGAACCTCCGCCTAAATGCAGAGGTATCACCCCCTAATGAGGCGACCCCACTTATCGACGGCTAAGCCCTGAGTGATAACCCTGAAAATAAACTCCCAAAAAGAAAATCCCGATGCGTTTCTCTCTGTCACCAGTTTGGTGACAGGATCATCAGGGGATGTTGGATGCAGAGTGGCACAATCGCCAAAAAAGATTCAAGCCAGATAAAAGCTGCTGGTATTGCTGCTAAATGGATGTAGAGATGGCAGTCCAGGCCGATATCTTATCCTACTGCCATTAAATACCACATTGAATAAAGTGAATTACTTACTGCTGTGCGATCGCCTTGTGTGTTCCGGCGTGCGCTTCACAGGCAGTCATTTCCGCTGTGTGGAACGCACATGACGTACTTCCGTGCCTCCCAAAATTATGTCTATAGTCGCATGGTGATGGAACACAAGGTGGAACGCAACAGCGTCATCACCGCGCGTCCCGGAAGTGCTCGTATGCCGCCGGATGTGACGTTTTCAATGCGTGAACCGCATCTGGAACGCACATTCGGCCGAACAGTTGATACTTGTTAGAGCAAGAAGGGGAGATGTCCCCTAGTGCGAAAAGAGGGGGGTCACTTCTAATCGCTACAATGACAGGTGATTTACACCTAAATAGAAGATAGTTAGTTTTGGTGAAATGGCTAAAATTAAACCGGTCATACACAACTAACAGTCGAAAATTCACAGTCTCAAGGACCTTTGGGGTGACTATACATTACTACATTACTATTATAGGCAGCAAAAATACATACATGTAGATATATATATATGTACATTAGGGAGAGGTGATCCTAAAGAGGGGGAAGGGGGGGGGATGGGACGGATATGTATTAATTCATAATACTAAAATATGTAGATACCCCAGATCACCTCAAGATACAATCAGTTAAACCTTTTACGGTTAGATATCTATTTTAATTGGCTGACGAGTCTGTTCAAAAAATAAAATACATTCACAGGGGGACAGGTCAAAAAAGTTCTACAAAAAAAAGGGGGGGAATCTGTGGTTCACAAAAAGGATCCAAAAGATAAGATTTCATTGAGTCCGAGTGGGCTCACTGTTTTTAACCTGTGAGTCCCCTCGGCCTCCTTCTGCAAAATCCGCTTATTGTGGTCCCCTCCGCGAGGTGATGGACGGACCACCTCTACAACACAGAAATTAATTACCTTTTCATTATTGTTGTGAAATAACTGAATATGTTTTTTTAAAGTAGGTTTAATCTTTCAGTGAAACTTCAGTTATATACCTACCCAAATATGTATAAAAAAATTTTTAGGCGACAGGAGTACAGGCCTTAAAAATTAAGCATTCACATGACATAAAAGAAATTCTGATTATGTGGCTTGAGGTACATTATGCGGTCAATGGATACAAATTTTACTGTAGGCCACTGGAGTACAGGCCCCAAACATTAGGCATTTACCGGACAGAAAAGATCAAGTGATTATGTGGCCGGAGGTATATTATACGGTCAATGAATATCAATTTTACTGCAGGCCAGTACAAATACAAGTAAAATACATATGTTTAAAATAACTAAAAATATAAAATTGGATTAAAAACATGGCTAACGAAATCCCCCCTCTTGAAAAAAACAACTAATGATAATAGTTGAAATTCGATAACACATGTTCGTCACTGGTGTTAAATTCCCCCAAGGCCCCAACTATTAGGCATTCACCGTACAGAAAAGAACAAGTATGTGGCTGGAGGTAGATTACACAGTCATTGGATATCAATTTTACAGCAGCAAAACCGCAAACAAATGCTGCACTACCCAAATGTACTATATAGAAAGTATATAATTGGTATATAACACCACTGCTTCAATCAGTTTTTTGGGGACAACTGGTAAATCACACCAGTAGAAATGATTTGTTCCAATAGCGTTTGTCACTCTGTGAGCTGAGGTAACACAGCAAAACCGCAAACAAATATTGGTATATTGGTATATAACACCCCTGCTTCAATACATTTTTTGGGGGGACAACTGGTATATAACACTAGTAGAAATTATTTGTTCCAATGGTGTTTGTTACTCTGTGTAGCTGAGGTAACGCAGCTAAACCGCAAACAAATGCTGCACTACCCAAATGCACTATATAGAAAGTATATAATTGGTGAATAACACCCCTGCTTCCATCTGTTTTTTTGGGGGGTAACTGGTATTTCACACCAGTAGAAATTATTTGTTCCAATGGTGTTTGTCTTTATCTGTAGCTGTGGTAATGCAGCAAAACCGCAAACAAATGCTGCACTACCTAAATGCACTATATAGAAAGTATATTATTGGTATATCACACGCCGGCTTCAATAAAAAATTTTTTTGGGGGGGGTGGACTGGTATATCACACCAGTAGAAATGATTTGTTCCAATAGCTGCAGTATTGCAGCAGAACCTATGTTACAAAATATATTATAAGTATATCACACCTATTGATAGCACACCTATACCAGTCCTTAAAAGGACTTTTGTGGCCCTATTAGCTAGCGTTTGGTGTCCCTAACAGCCTGTCCCTGCTCCACACAGAAACCTCTCCCTACACTGGCAAAAGACTGAATGTAAAATGGCGGCCAGATCAGGTTTATTTATAAGGTAGGGGGTATGTCCATGTGCTAAAATGTCTCAATTGGCTGTCCTGTACCACCTGATGGATGTGTCATGGGTCAATGTTCTTCACAAAGTAAAATAATATGGCACCGGCAAACATCGCCATATGTTCGCCCGTTCGGCGAACCGCGAACAAGCAAAGTTCGCCGCAAAACAACCGCTGGGCGAACCGCAAGGCCATCTCTAGTGCTAAGTTAAGCTAGTATATGTAGAACTAATGATTATAGACCAAGTGGTTATGTTCCAAGTAAACTTAACACCATTAAGGATGATCAGCTGCTATTATTTCTGGAGTTGTAGGAGAAAATGTTCCTCCTCCTAAAATAAATCTTCATTGTAGAGATCGGAGTGCGTTGCCTCATCCTCCTAGCCCTAAGGCCTTGTGCACCAGGCTTAGGAAAAATAATATTTTCTACCTGTTTTAATTATCAAGGTGACAAAGCGTGAATCATAATTAGACCTTGTTGCCAGAAGGGAAAACCGGATAATTCCACCCTTCTATCTGCGGGCGTTTTAATTGCATAGTGGTGGGATGACAGAGTAAAGTCACCCCTGCGCTTCCTTTGGTATTCATGGCCAGAATGTTCCAAAGTTAGTCTTTAATGACCGCTTAGTGCACACCTGTTTGGTTCTCTGGTTATACCTGAGAGGGAAACTGTTACCAGACACCCTACTCATTTTGGCAGAGAGACCTGTTGGTAGCTGTTGCTAAACTTTATGTCATTTCTATGCATCATGTTATTGATATCCTTAGAGTATATATATATATATATATATATATATATATATACACCTCTACCTGGAGCACAAGTCTAGGGCGACTTGCCTCTTAAGTAAGGGGGAATGTAATGACACGGACTGCCATTATCACTTCTTTTCACACCTTGCTACCATTTCCTATGTGCTAATACATAATATCTAATGTGGGTGCGTTGCAGAGGTCACAGTTAAGCTGACAGTCCACTATGAAGGTCAGTATTAAGGGGCAGATTGCTGTAGAGGCCACTGTTAAGGGGACGGGGTGTTATGGAAATCACTGTTAAAGGGATTCTGTCATCAGATTTAACCCCTCTAACCTAAACATATGCTCATGTCCAGACTAATAAGAAGTATCCTAAGCTGGCCTTATTAAACCTCACTGTGGCTCTATTTGCCCCCAAAAACTGTTTTTTATAACCTGTCAATCAGTTACTTAAGGTGCCCAAGAGGAGGTCCGTTAATACAGGGTGCCCAGCCGCACCTCTCGCCGTCCGGTGCCCAGCGCCGCCTTACCGGTCTTCAGTGCCGCCTTCCCTGTCTTCAGCACCGCCTTCTACAGCTACAGCTCAGTGCCGCCTCCGCAATCCTCCCCGTCCCTCTGCTAAATCCCGCGCCTGCGCACTGGGCTCAGCCTGATGCGCAATGATGCTGTAGAGCTCTAAGAGCTATAGAAGGCGGTGGTGAAGACAGGGAAGGTGGCGCTGAAGACAGGGAAGGCGGCGCTGAAGACAGGGAAGGCTCCCCTTAAGTAAGTGATTGACAGGTTATAAAAAACAGTTTTTTGGGCAAATAGAGCCACAGTGAGGTTTAATAAGGCCAGCTTAGGATACTTCTTATTAGTCTGGACATGAGCATATGTTTAGGTTAGAGGGGCTAAATCTGATGACAGAATCCCTTTAAGGAGATGGGGTACTGTGGAGGTCACTAATAAAGGGACGGAGGCTGTGGAGGTCACTGTTAAAGGGGAGGGCGCTGTGGATGTTGCGGTTAAGGGGCAGGCCGCTGTGGAGGTCACTGTAAAGGGGCGGGGTACTGTAGATATCACTGTTATAGTGGATACTGTCGATATCTTTTAACGACACACACAAACATTAAATGAAATAAATGAAATATACCCATGCGAAGCCAGGTCCTCCTGCTAGTATGTATGTAACACAAAACATTTTATTATACAATAGTTACGTTTTAATATATATTTTGATCTTGGAGCCCTCATTTAATCTGCAATTATACCAGTCTTTGATTAAACATCACATGTTCATGATGTACTCCCAGTTTAACAAAACAAATATTGGCATTGAGTAGTTTGTCTTGGCAGTGCAAAAAACACACAGAAGACTTCTATTATTTATTCTGCAGCAACTTTGCACTTATGTGGCTAAATGGATATACAAAATATATATATAGTTTGAACCAGGGGCGTAGCTATAGAGGAAGCAGGGGAAGCGGCTGCTTTGGGGCCCAAACTCAGAAGGGGCCCACCAAGTAGGAGGACTAAAATATTTTATCGTCAGAGCCACCTTAACAGTATTATACAATGACATTATATTCAGTGACATGACATACAGTACATAGGTGTAGGAAACAGATGGAGCTATTGTTAGGCCTGGTGTGGGAGAGCGATCTTGACTGGCTGCAGGAGTGGGAGTTACATGGGAGGAGGTTGTGAAGAAGTTGCTGGATGGGACCGGGAGGGGGGGGGGGGGGCCTGTTCAAACATTTCTACTTAGTCCACTGGTTTGAACATAAAAGAAAATGCAAGTGACTACAAAAATTCTGTGTGTACATATCATAGGTAGGATCTTTTTATCTTTGTGAGATCATATATTCTATTCCTTACAGTAAGAATAGTAAAACTGTGAAATGTCTTGCCCCAGGAGGTAGTATTGACAGACACTACATCAATGGCTAGATACATATCTATTAGCAAATGGCATTGAGGGTTATTATTACAGGGGTTGTCTGGATTCAGAGCTGAACCCGGACATACCCACATTTTCACCCAGGCAGCCCCCCTAATATGAGCATCAAAGCATTTCATGCTCTAATGCTCTCCTTTGCCCTGTATTGAATTGTGCAGGGAAAGGGCTTTTTTTTGGAGATTCAGTGACGTACCGAGCTCTCATACCAGCTGATACCTGTGTTATAAAAGGTACCACACCTAATATGTGCCATGTATATTACTCGCGTGTCAGAAGAGCCATTGGGCCAGACTTTCCTCCATCCAGGGAGTACATATCTGTTTCAGAAAAATAGATGAGATATAAGGAATCCAGGAAAGTTGAGTAAATCCTTTTTTGGGGACTGGATTTTTATGGAATGATGAGCACTTTTAAGTGGGGTCTATCATTCCCTTCCTGACCAGTACAGGTTTTCTTTGTAACACAGCATCGGTCTCTAAATAACTTCGGCGTATGCACCACCTGTCTAAATCTCTGCCAACTCACTTGCAGGCATAGAAAATTATAAATGAGTCAGGCCTGCCTGCCCCTTCCCCACCCACGCCTCCTTTTTTAGACCTGGAGTGAGTGGGGGAAAACTCAGACACTGGTATGAAAACCAGAGTCTAAAACACCGGTCTTAAATGGCTTCCAGAACTGGTGGCACGAGACCCAACAGCCCTCTTAGATACTGCCCTGCTTTAGGCCCCCTCTGGTACCAAAATGAAGTTGAGACTGCTACCACTGCAGTTTTGCTCCTGTTCTGGAGATAGCAAATGAAAAAATTTATTGTAAAAGTGAATAGAGAGATGTCAACATTTCCAATATGCAATACGAGTACACGTAAAACATACTATAGTCAATTTTTTTGTTTTTACTTGAATTTTGTCAATCTTATTTTGTCTTCTGCCATGATAAGCCATCTGTGTAATCCACCAATGAATTTGATCCTCCAGAGACAGAGTTGTTTTTTCCTGCCGCATTCTGTTTTGGCAAATATATATATATATATATATATATATACACATACGGGGGGGGGGGGGGGGCTTTATTTACATTAAACACATGCAGAGGTATAATTGAAAGCTCCCAGGTGCCATGCAAAATCTGTAACAGGGCCCCACAACACTGACTTTTTCTTACAATACATGGCATCCGTTCTGGATTTTCATTATAAAAATAACAATATCTAATAAATGCTAACTTTATCTGATTTATATCCATACAGCATTGATGTATACATAATATACAGATGTAGAGAAGGAGTTATGTTATCAGGTGGCCAATCAGCAACGATTTTGCCTTTTTTGTCGGGAAGGAATTGTTTGCACCTAAAATGAAGAACATTGGCTTCTACGTCATGGGGTATTTTTGCCTTCCTTTGCATTAATTTGATAGCATAGGATAACAGGCTGAATTGGATGTATTTTTTTCAGCCTTATAAACTATGTTACTATGTATGTTAATAGCTATGGATATTCAATGTAATAGTATAAGAATATTCTATTATATTCCGCAGGTCAATAAAGTAATAATCTTCTCTGACAACATATGTCTGGTAGCTTTACAGGATAAGGGAGATATGCTTTTTTTCTGAAAGTCGTGGTTATCAAAAATACAATTCTACATTTCCGTTAGGTCTTTTGTGATAGAAAATGTGAAAACTGGTTGCCATGGATACTAGTTCATTCTGAAATGTGCGCACATTTTATCTGTGTCTACACAGTCAATTACTTAAGCTTCATCCTCACCTTAAACCTTATAAAGCAGTATAACAAGCCTTGAATTTCAATGACTGCAGCTCATTAATAGTATGGGGACAATGTCACAAACAAATGCAAGGATTATTTCTAAAGATTTCACCCTCTCAGATGCCAGCGAACACATGTTTTACAAAAGTGAACAGCTAAAATATAAATGGATATTCTGTATCTGAGGAGATAACACAAGTACCATAACCATAGACTACAGGCAGTTTTTTAATCTAATATGTTCACCAATATATTTATGAAATATACCAAAAACTAATAATCCTAATTTTTCTACCTCGTTTTATAAGAAAGGCTTATGTTTTTTTCACAATTTTTTTTATTTTATGTTTTTCTACTTGGTGCCCTGATATTACCACTAAATGGCTCATACAGTAGCTTATAATGCACTGTAAAGCTCACTTGCACGCTGCAGAACCATATACAAAGCCTATACAGCAACACACAAACTCCTTTCCACCGTGTATTGCAATGCTGTACTGTAGGTGTACCCTGAGCTTACTGCAGAGAATCTTGTTCCCAGGGGGAAGAGATTTGTGAAGCACAGGAATTAGGCATATAAGAGGGCTGGAAATGGCCACTCTTGCAAAGAAAACCATGTATTCTTTCATAAATTAAGCCTGCTATAGTACGTTATGCAGTGGTTTACTGTAAACCCAGCTGCGGTGGTAATATCACATAAATTTAACTGTTGTGGTGTTCTGTAAGTGAACTCTGCAGAATACACCAATATGCAGCTAAATGTGATAATTATTATGATATTCTAATTTGTTGTATAGATATGCAAGTGTGCCATGTACTGTATGATGCAGTGCTCCAGACCTGTGGTTATCTGCAATTGCTTTATTTGTTTGTATTATTATGTATTATATTGTTATGTATTTTGTAAGTTTTTGGCTGTTAATTCCAGTAAGGAGAGGATGCCGATGGTTGGCAAGGAACAGGGCTAACCACCTTGTCCCTCCCCTCTTGGTAGAAGTTGGCTGCCCAGAGACAGAGAGGAGAGGAACCACGTGTCTGAGCTCCTGTTCCTAAGAAGAATTCTCCTGAGAAAATAACGAAAGATGTTCTCAAGCAGATATTTGAAAGGAATCAAACAGCATAGTGACCCGCTGAGACTAGCATTAAAGACACTACTGTGAGGTGAGGGACTACAGCTAAGACATCCATCACCCAGATTATTACTAGGTACAAGGGCTAAATTGCAGCCATCCAACCTGCCTCCATAATCCTTACTGGTGGAGAAAGTTGTCATGAACCGCCTGCATTGTATTATTGAGATATTCTTCCTTAGTAGTAATATCTATTCAACACGAAATTTCATGTTAAAATGGCACAAATTTTGTATATGGCTAGGCACTGAACTACAATGTCTGGCCATATATAATTGGTTTGATCGTAATATCAATCTTCCATGATAGAAACAGAGGAATCTTTAAATAAATTATATACATTATTATTACAGAATATTACTTTGCCAGAATAAAATATATATCCTGAGGCTTCTGTCTTTCTACAATAACCAAAGAGAGAACTAATGAAAGTTAAAAAACAAAATCCTTTATCTTGTGTAAGAAGATACAAGGAATCATCATGGATGATAGGTTCGTGTCACAGAGGTTCCTGGCCTCAGTGGAGTAAGAGCCGGTTTTATGTGTCAGCAGTAAAGTTGAGCGAACCCGAACTGTAAAGTGCGTACCGAACTTTAGGTTTTTCGGCACCCGGACCCGAACCTGAACATTTACGTAAAAGTTTGGGATTGGGTTCGGTGTTCGGCGCTTTCTTGGTGCTTTTTGAAAGGCTGCACAGCAGCCAATCAACAAGCGTCATACTACTTGCCCCAAAAGGCCATCACAGCCATGCCTACTATTGGCATGGCTGTGATTGGCCAACTGCAGAATGTGACCCAGCCTCTATTTAAGCTGGAGTCAAGTAGCACCGCCCGTCACTCTGCTCGGATTAGTGTAGGGATAGGCTGCAGCTGCTGTGAGGGAGAGATCAGGGAGAAATCTTATCAAGAACTGCTTTTTTTACTCAGCGATCTACAGAAAATGTGTTTTGTGGGTGCAGTACTCAATTCTTTTAAGCCTGCCCTGAGCCAACTACTGCTGAAAATGAACTTTTTTTAACTTCAGTTTGTCAATATCAATACATAATCGGCAGCCATTTTATGCAATGATAGTGCACCAGCACAGGATATCTGCATGTCTGCAAGTCCAGAAATACAGCTTTTTGCTTACTGGGGTTAAAAAAAAACTTTTTTTCATATAGTGCATATCTAGGATTAGACGTGCATAAGTGAGTGTCACATTTAGTCCAGAAATACATCTTTTTGCTTACTGGGGTGAAAAAACCCTCTAATATACTGCACATCTGGGATTAGACATGCATAAGTGACTGTCACATTTAGGCCAGAAATACGGCTTTGGCATACTGGGGTGAAAAAACCCTCTAATATACTGCACATCTGGGATTAGACTTGCATAAGTGACTGTCACATTTAGGCCAGAAATACATCTTTTTGCTTACTGGGGTGAAAAAACCCTATAATATACTGCACATCTGGGATTAGACGTGCATAAGTGACTGTTACATTTAGGCCAGAAATACATCTTTCTGCTTACTGGGGTGAAAAAACCCTCTGATATACTGCACATCTGGGATTAGACATGCATAAGTTACTGTGACATTTAGGCCACAAATACCGCTGTCATATAGAGTAAAAAAATAATAATAATTTGTGCAATACACTACATCAGGGTTTTTATTGGCGGTTAATTATTTTTAACAGACTTAACCACTTTTTACTTTGCTTTGTGAACGCTAACTATGGTGCAGGGAGAGGACGTGGCCGTTCTGCCACAGCTACATGTCCTACTGAAACTACTACCCCAGGTCCCAGTAGCCGCCAGAATCTACAGCGATATTTGGTCGGGCCTAATGCCGTTCTAAGGATGGTAAGGCCCGAGCATGTACAGGCGCTAGTCAATTGGGTGGCGGACAGTGGATCCAGCACGTTCACATTATCTCCCACCCAGTCTTCTGCAGAAACCACACAGGTGGAGCCTGAAACTCATGCCCATCAGTCTGTCACATCACCCCCGTGCATATCGGGGAACCTGTCTGAGCCTCAAGTCATGCAGCAGTCTCTTATGCTGTTTGAAGACTCTTGTAGGGTTTCCCAAGGGCATCCACCTAGCCCTTCCCCAGCGGTGGAAGACATAGAATGCACTGATGCACAACCACTTATGTTTCCTGATGAGGACATGGGAATACCACCTCAGCACGTCTCTGATGATGACGAAACACAGGTGCCAACTGCTGCGTCTTTCTGCAGTGTGCAGACCGAAAAGGAGGTCAGGGAGGAAGACTGGGTGGAAGACGATGCAGGGAACGATGAGGTCCTAGACCCCACATGGAATGAAGGCCGTGCCACTGACTTTCAGAGTTCGGAGGAAGAGGCAGTGGTGAGACCGAGCCAACAGTGTAGCAAAAGCGGCAGCAGGGTGCAAAAGCAGAGCAGCTGTCGCCAAAACAGTTCGCCTGCTACTGGCCACCGTCACCAGGGACCGAGCACACCAAAGGCAGCTTCAAGGAGTTCCCTGGCATGGCACTTCTTCACACAATATGCTGACAACAAGACCCGAGTGGTTTGCACGCTGTGCCATCAGAGCCTGAAGCGAGGCATTAACGTTCTGAACCTTAGCACAACCTGCATGACCAGGCATCTACATGCGAGACACGGGCTGCAGTGGAGTAAGCACAGAGGATGTGCCACCAACAACCCCACCTCCAACACCAAGCATCTCCACCATGTCACACGGAAGCATTCAGCTCTCCATCTCACAAACCTTTGAGAGAAAGCGTAAATTCCCACCTAGCCACCATCTATCCCTGGCCCTGAATGCCAGGATTTCTAAACTACTGGCCTTTGAAATGCTGTCGTTCAGGCTGGTGGAGATGGACAGCTTCAAACAGCTCATGTCGCTTGCTGTCCCACAGTACATCGTTCCCAGCCGCCACTACTTTTCCAGGAGAGCCGCGCCCTCCCTGCACAATCAAGTATCGGATAAAATCGATCTGATTAGGGATGAGCGAACTCGAACTGTATAGTTCGGGTTCGTACCGAATTTTGGGGTGTCCGTGACACGGACCCGAACCCGGACATTTTCGTAAAAGTCCGGGTTCGGGTTCGGTGTTCGTCGCTTTCTTCGCGCTTTTGTGACGCTTTCTTGGCGCTTTTTGAAAGGCTGCAAAGCAGCCAATCAACAAGCGTCATACTACTTGCCCCAAGAGGCCATCACAGCCATGCCTACTATTGGCATGGCTGTGATTGGCCAGAGCACCATGTGACCCAGCCTCTATTTAAGCTGGAGTCACATAGCGCCGCCCGTCACTCTGCTCTGATTAGCGTAGGGAGAGGTTGCGGCTGCGACAGTAGGGCGAGATTAGGCAGATTAACTCCTCCAAAGGACTTGATTAACTGATCGATCTGCAGCTGTGGATCATTGAGCTGCTGATCCTCAATTGCTCACTGTTTTTAGGCTGCCCAGACCGTTTGTCAGTCACATTTTTCTGGGGTGATCGGCGGCCATTTTGTGTCTTGTGGTGCGCCAGCACAAGCTGCGACCAAGTGCATTTAACCCTCAATGGTGTGGTTGTTTTTTGGCTAAAGCCTACATCAGGGTGAAGCTGTCACACCAAGTGCATTTAACCAGCAATAGTCTGTTTATTTTTTGGCCATATACTACATCAGGGGCAAGCTGCGCCTGTCACCAAGTGCATTTAACCCTCAATGGTGCGTTTGTTTTTTGGCTAAAGCCTACATCAGGGTGAAGCTGTCACACCAAGTGCATTTAACCAGCAATAGTCTGTTTATTTTTTGGCCATATACTACATCAGGGGCAAGCTGCGCCCGTCACCAAGTGCATTTAACCCTCAGTAGTGTGGTTGGTCAAGCTATCACACCAAGTGCATTTAACCAGCAATAGTCTGTTCATTTTTTGGCCATATACTAAATCAGGGGCAAGCTGCGCCCGTCACCAAGTGCATTTAACCAGCAATAGTCTGTTCATTTTTTGGCCATATACTACATCAGGGGCAAGCTGCGCCCGTCACCAAGTGCATTTAACCCTCAGTAGTGTGGTTGGTCAAGCTGTGACACCAAGTGCATTTAACCAGCAATAGTCTGTTCATTTTTTGGCCATATACTACATCAGGGGCAAGCTGCGCCCATCACCAAGTGCATTTAACCAGCAATAGTGTGGTTATTTTTTGGCCATATCCCAGTCTAATTCTGTCACTAAATCCATACCGGTCACCCAGCGCCTAAATACTAGGCCTCAAATTTATATCCCGCTAAATCTCTCGTTACCGCTGTCCTGTTGTGGCTGGGAAAGTTATTTAGTGTCCGTCAAAGCACATTTTTTGTTCTGGGTTGAAATACAATTCCCAATTTAGCAATTTAAAAATTTAGTGGTTTCTGCTGTATCAGAGCTATTTGAAATCTATCCCTAAAAGGGTATATAATATTCAAGGTGCACATAGGGTCATTCAGAATAACTTCACACACCCGCTACTGTGCATTTCCAAGTCTAATTCTGTCACTAAACCCATACCTGTCACCCAGCGCCTAAATACTAGGCCTCAAATTCATATCCAGCTAAATCTGTCGTTAGTGCTGTAGCTGGGCGAGTTATTTAGTGTCCGTTCAAGCACATTTCTTGTTCTGGGTTGAAATACAATTCCCAATTTAGCAATTTCATAATTTAGTGGTTTCTGCTATATCAGAGCTATTTGAAATCTATCCCTAAAAGGGTAGATCATATTGAAGGTGCACATAGGGACATTCAGAATAACTTCACACACCCGCTACTGTGCATTTCCAAGTCTAATTCTGTCACTAAACCCATACCTGTCACCCAGCGCCTAAATACTAGGCCTCAAATTTATATCCAGCTAAATCTGTCCTTAGTGCTGTAGCTGGGCGAGTTATTTAGTGTCCGTTCAAGCACATTTCTTGTTCTGGGCTGAAATACAATTCCCAATTTAGCAATTTCATAATTTAGTGGTTTCTGCTATATCAGAGCTATTTGAAATCTATCCCTAAAAGGGTAGATCATATTGAAGGTGCACATAGGGACATTCAGAATAACTTCACACACCCGCTACTGTGCATTTCCAAGTCTAATTCTGTCACTAAACCCATACCTGTCACCCAGCGCCTAAATACTAGGCCTCAAATTTATATCCAGCTAAATCTGTCCTTAGTGCTGTAGCTGGGCGAGTTATTTAGTGTCCGTTCAAGCACATTTCTTGTTCTGGGTTGAAATACAATTCCCAATTTAGCAATTTCATAATTTAGTGGTTTCTGCTATATCAGAGCTATTTGAAATCTATCCCTAAAAGGGTATATAATATTCAAGGTGCACATTGGGTCATTCAGAATAACTTCACACACACCCGCTACTGTGTATTTCCAAGTCTAATTCTGTCACTAAACCCATACCTGTCACCCAGCGCCTAAATACTAGGCCTCAAATTTATATCCAGCTAAATCTGTCCTTAGTGCTGTAGCTGGGCGAGTTATTTAGTGTCCGTTCAAGCACATTTCTTGTTCTGGGTTGAAATACAATTCCCAATTTAGCAATTTCATAATTTAGTGGTTTCTGCTATATCAGAGCTATTTGAAATCTATCCCTAAAAGGGTAGATCATATTGAAGGTGCACATAGGGACATTCAGAATAACTTCACACACCCGCTACTGTGCATTTCCAAGTCTAATTCTGTCACTAAACCCATACCTGTCACCCAGCGCCTAAATACTAGGCCTCAAATTTATATCCAGCTAAATCTGTCCTTAGTGCTGTAGCTGGGCGAGTTATTTAGTGTCCGTTCAAGCACATTTCTTGTTCTGGGTTGAAATACAATTCCCAATTTAGCAATTTCATAATTTAGTGGTTTCTGCTATATCAGAGCTATTTGAAATCTATCCCTAAAAGGGTATATAATATTCAAGGTGCACATTGGGTCATTCAGAATAACTTCACACACACCCGCTACTGTGTATTTCTAAGTCTAATTCTGTCACTAAACCCATACCTGTCACCCAGCGCCTAAATACTAGGCCTCAAATTTATATCCTGCTAAATCTCTCGTTAACGCTGTCCTGTTGTGGCTGGGAAAGTTATTTAGTGTCCGTCAAAGCACATTTTTTGTTCTGGGTTGAAATACAATTCCCAATTTAGCAATTTCATAATTTAGTGGTTTCTGCTATATCAGAGCTATTTGAAATCTATCCCTAAAAGGGTATATAATATTCAAGGTGCACATTGGGTCATTCAGAATAACTTCACACACACCCGCTACTGTGTATTTCTAAGTCTAATTCTGTCACTAAACCCATACCTGTCACCCAGCGCCTAAATACTAGGCCTCAAATTTATATCCTGCTAAATCTCTCGTTAACGCGGTCCTGTTGTGGCTGGGAAAGTTATTTAGTGTCCGTCAAAGCACATTTTTTGTTCTGGGTTGAAATACAATTCCCAATTTAGCAATTTCATAATTTAGTGGTTTCTGCTATATCAGAGCTATTTGAAATCTATCCCTAAAAGGGTATATAATATTCAAGGTGCACATTGGGTCATTCAGAATAACTTCACACACACGCTTCTGTGCATTTCCAAGTCTAATTCTGTCACTAAATCCATACCGGTCACCCAGCGCCTAAATACTAGGCCTCAAATTTATATCCCGCTGAATTTGAATACAATACATTGGGCCAAATAATATATTTGTTGTTGTGGTGAACCATAACAATGAGAAAAACATCTAGTAAGGGACGCGGACGTGGACATGGTCGTGGTGGTGTTAGTGGACCCTCTGGTGCTGGGAGAGGACGTGGCCGTTCTGCCACATCCACACGTCCTAGTGTACCAACTACCTCAGGTCCCAGTAGCCGCCAGAATTTACAGCGATATATGGTGGGGCCCAATGCCGTTCTAAGGATGGTAAGGCCTGAGCAGGTACAGGCATTAGTCAATTGGGTGGCCGACAGTGGATCCAGCACGTTCACATTATCTCCCACCCAGTCTTCTGCAGAAAGCGCACAGATGGCGCCTGAAAACCAACCCCATCAGTCTGTCACATCACCCCCATGCATACCAGGGAAACTGTCTCAGCCTCAAGTTATGCAGCAGTCTCTTATGCTGTTTGAAGACTCCGCTGGCAGGGTTTCCCAAGGGCATCCACCTAGCCCTTCCCCAGCGGTGAAAGACATAGAATGCACTGACGCACAACCACTTATGTTTCCTGATGATGAGGACATGGGAATACCACCTCAGCATGTCTCTGATGATGACGAAACACAGGTGCCAACTGCTGCGTCTTTCTGCAGTGTGCAGACTGAACAGGAGGTCAGGGATCAAGACTGGGTGGAAGACGATGCAGGGGACGATGAGGTCCTAGACCCCACATGGAATGAAGGTCGTGCCACTGACTTTCACAGTTCGGAGGAAGAGGCAGTGGTGAGACCGAGCCAACAGCGTAGCAAAAGAGGGAGCAGTGGGCAAAAGCAGAACACCCGCCGCCAAGAGACTCCGCCTGCTACTGACCGCCGCCATCTGGGACCGAGCACCCCAAAGGCAGCTTCAAGGAGTTCCCTGGCATGGCACTTCTTCAAACAATGTGCTGACGACAAGACCCGAGTGGTTTGCACGCTGTGCCATCAGAGCCTGAAGCGAGGCATTAACGTTCTGAACCTGAGCACAACCTGCATGACCAGGCACCTGCATGCAAAGCATGAACTGCAGTGGAGTAAACACCTTAAAACCAAGGAAGTCACTCAGGCTCCCCCTGCTACCTCTTCTGCTGCTGCCGCCTCGGCCTATTCTGCTGCTGCCGCCTCGGCCTCTTCCTCCGCCTCTGGAGGAACGTTGGCACCTGCCGCCCAGCAAACAGGGGATGTACCACCAACACCACCACCACCACCTCCGTCACCAAGCGTCTCAACCATGTCACACGCCAGCGTTCAGCTCTCCATCTCACAAACATTTGATAGAAAGCGTAAATTCCCACCTAGCCACCCTCGATCCCTGGCCCTGAATGCCAGCATTTCTAAACTACTGGCCTATGAAATGCTGTCATTTAGGCTGGTGGACACAGACAGCTTCAAACAGCTCATGTCGCTTGCTGTCCCACAGTATGTTGTTCCCAGCCGGCACTACTTCTCCAAGAGAGCCGTGCCTTCCCTGCACAACCAAGTATCCGATAAAATCAAGTGTGCACTGCGCAACGCCATCTGTAGCAAGGTCCACCTAACCACAGATACGTGGACCAGTAAGCACGGCCAGGGACGCTATATCTCCCTAACTGCACACTGGGTAAATGTAGTGGCAGCTGGGCCCCAGGCGGAGAGCTGTTTGGCGCACGTCCTTCCGCCGCCAAGGATCGCAGGGCAACATTCTTTGCCTCCTGTTGCCACCTCCTCCTTCTCGGCTTCCTCCTCCTCTTCTTCCACCTGCTCATCCAGTCAGCCACACACCTTCACCACCAACTTCAGCACAGCCCGGGGTAAACGTCAGCAGGCCATTCTGAAACTCATATGTTTGGGGGACAGGCCCCACACCGCACAGGAGTTGTGGCGGGGTATTGAACAACAGACCGACGAGTGGTTGCTGCCGGTGAGCCTCAAGCCCGGCCTGGTGGTGTGTGATAATGGGCGAAATCTCGTTGCAGCTCTGGGACTAGCCAATTTGACGCACATCCCTTGCTTGGCGCATGTGCTGAATTTGGTGGTGCAGAAGTTCATTCACAACTACCCCGACATGTCAGAGCTGCTGCATAAAGTGCGGGCCGTCTGTTCGCGCTTCCGGCGTTCACATCCTGCTGCTGCTCGCCTGTCTGCGCTACAGCGTAACTTCGGCCTTCCCGCTCACCGCCTCATATGCGACGTGCCCACCAGGTGGAACTCCACCTTGCACATGCTGGACAGACTGTGCAAGCAGCAGCAGGCCATAGTGGAGTTTCAGCTGCAGCACGCACGGGTCAGTCGCACTACAGAACAGCACCACTTCACCACCAATGACTGGGCCTCCATGCGAGACCTGTGTGCCCTGTTGCGCTGTTTCGAGTACTCCACCAACATGGCCAGTGGCGATGACACCGTTATCAGCGTTACAATACCACTTCTATGTCTCCTTGAGAAAACACTTAGGGCGATGATGGAAGAGGAGGTGGCCCAGGAGGAGGAGGAGGAGGAGGAAGAGGGGTCATTTTTAGCACTTTCAGGCCAGTCTCTTCGAAGTGACTCAGAGGGAGGTTTTTGGCAACAGCAGAGGCCAGGTACAAATGTGGCCAGCCAGGGCCCACTACTGGAGGACGAGGAGGACGAGGATGAGGAGGAGGTGGAGGAGGATGAGGATGAAGCATGGTCACAGCGGGGTGGCACCCAACGCAGCTCGGGTCCATCACTGGTGCGTGGCTGGGGGGAAAGGCAGGACGATGACGATACGCCTCCCACAGAGGACAGCTTGTCCTTACCCCTGGGCAGCCTGGCACACATGAGCGACTACATGCTGCAGTGCCTGCGCAACGACAGCAGAGTTGCCCACATTTTAACCTGTGCGGACTACTGGGTTGCCACCCTGCTGGATCCACGCTACAAAGACAATGTGCCCACCTTACTTCCTGCACTGGAGCGTGATAGGAAGATGCGCGAGTACAAGCGCACGTTGGTAGACGCGCTACTGAGAGCATTCCCAAATGTCACAGGGGAACAAGTGGAAGCCCAAGGCCAAGGCAGAGGAGGAGCAAGAGGTCGCCAAGGCAGCTGTGTCACGGCCAGCTCCTCTGAGGGCAGGGTTAGCATGGCAGAGATGTGGAAAACTTTTGTCAACACGCCACAGCTAACTGCACCACCACCTGATACGCAATGTGTTAGCAGGAGGCAACATTTCACTAACATGGTGGAACAGTACGTGTGCACACCCCTCCACGTACTGACTGATGGTTCGGCCCCATTCAACTTCTGGGTCTCTAAATTGTCCACGTGGCCAGAGCTAGCCTTTTATGCCTTGGAGGTGCTGGCCTGCCCGGCAGCCAGCGTTTTGTCTGAACGTGTATTCAGCACGGCAGGGGGCGTCATTACAGACAAACGCAGCCGCCTGTCTACAGCCAATGTGGACAAGCTGACGTTCATAAAAATGAACCAGGCATGGATCCCACAGGACCTGTCCGTCCCTTGTCCAGATTAGACATTAACTACCTCCCCATAACCATATATTATTGGACTCCAGGGCACTTCCTCATTCAATCCTATTTTTATTTTCATTTTACCATTATATTGCGAGGCTACCCAAAGTTGAATGAACCTCTCCTCTGCCTGTGTGCTAGGCCTAAATATATGCCAATGGACTGTTGCAGTGGTGGCTGACATGAAGCCTCATTCTCTGCTATGACATGCAGACTAATTCTCTGCTGACATGAAGACAGATTCTCTGTTACGGGACCTCTCTCCTCTGCCTGTGTGTGTGCTGGGCCTAAATATATGCCAATGGACTGTTGCAGTGGTGGCTGACGTGAAGCCTCATTCTCTGCTATGACATGCAGACTGATTCTCTGCTGACATGAAGCCAGATTCTCTGTTACGGGACCTCTCTCCTCTGCCTGTGTGTGTGCTGGGCCTAAATATATGCCAATGGACTGTTGCAGTGGTGGCTGACGTGAAGCCTCATTCTCTGCTATGACATGCAGACTGATTCTCTGCTGACATGAAGCCAGATTCTCTGTTACGGGACCTCTCTCCTCTGCCTGTGTGTGTGCTGGGCCTAAATATATGCCAATGGACTGTTGCAGTGGTGGCTGACGTGAAGCCTCATTCTCTGCTATGACATGCAGACTAATTCTCTGCTGACATGAAGACAGATTCTCTGTTACGGGACCTCCCTCCTCTGCCTGGGTGCTGGGCCTAAATATATGCCAATGGACTGTTGCAGTGGTGGCTGACGTGAAGCCTCATTCTCTGCTATGACATGCAGACTAATTCTCTGCTGACATGAAGACAGATTCTCTGTTACGGGACCTCTCTCCTCTGCCTGGGTGCCGGGGCCTAAATATCTGAGAATGGACTGTTCCAGTGGTGGGTGACGGGAAGCCAGATTCTCTGCTATGGAACCTCTCTCCAATTGATTTTGGTTAATTTTTATTTATTTAATTTTTATTTTAATTCATTTCCCTATCCACATTTGTTTGCAGGGGATTTACCTACATGTTGCTGCCTTTTGCAGCCCTCTAGCTCTTTCCTGGGCTGTTTTACAGCCTTTTTAGTGCCGAAAAGTTCGGGTCCCCATTGACTTCAATGGGGTTCGGGTTCGGGACGAAGTTCGGATCGGGTTCGGATCCCGAACCCGAACATTTCCGGGATGTTCGGCCGAACTTCTCGAACCCGAACATCCAGGTGTTCGCTCAACTCTAGATCTGATACGTGGACCAGTAAGCACGGCCAGGGATGCTATATCTCCCTAACTGGACACTGGATAAATGTAGTGGCGGCTGGGCCCCAGGCGGAGAGCTGTTTGGCGCACGTCCTTCCGCCGCCAAGGATCGCAGGGCATCATTCTTTGCCTCCTGTTGCCTCCTCTTCCTACTCGGCTTCCTCCTCCTATTATACCACCTCCTCATCCGGTTAGTGACAGACCTTCACCACCAACTTCAGCACAGCCAGGGGTAAATGTCAGCAGGCCGTTCTAAAACTTATGTGTTTGGGGGACAGGCCCCACACCGCGCAGGAGTTGTGGCGGGGTATAGAACAACAGACCGACGAGTGGTTGCTGCCAGTGAGCCTCAAGCCTGGCCTGGTGGTGTGCGATAATGGGCGAAATCTCATTGCAGCTCTGGGACTAGCCGGTTTGACGCACATCCCTTGCCTGGCGCATGTGTTGAATTTGGTGGTGCAGAAATTAATTCACAACTACCCCGACATGTCAGAGCTGCTGCAGAAAGTGCGGGCCATCTGTTCGCACTTCCCATCCTGCCGCCGCTCGGCTGTCTGCTCCACAGCGTAACTTCAGCCTTCCTGCTCACCGCTTCATATGCGACGTGCCCACCAGGTGGAACTCCACCTTGCACATGCTGGAGAGACTGTGCAAGCAGCAACAGGCCATAGTGGAGTTTCAGCTTCAGCACGCACAGGTGAGTTGCACTGCGGAACAGCACCACTTCACCACCAATGACTGGGTCTCCATGCGAGACCTGTGTGCCCTGTTGCGCTGTTTCGAGTACTCCACCAACATGGCAAGTGGCGATGATGCCGTTATCAGCGTTACAATACCACTTCTATGTCTCCTTGAGAAAACACTTAGGGCGATGATGGAAGAGGATGTGGCCCAGGACGAGGAGGAGGAAGAGGGGTCATCTCTAACACTTTCAGGCCAGTCTTTTAGAAGCGGCTCAGAAAGAGGATTTTTGCAACAGCAGAGGCCAGGTACAAATTTGGCCAGCCAGGGCCCTCTACTGGAGGAGGAGGAGGAGGATGAGGAGGAGGAGGATAGGGATGAAGCATGTTCACAGCGGGGTAGCATCCAACGCAGCTCGGGCCCATCACTGGTGCGTGGCTGGGGGGATACGGAGGATGCAGACGATACCCCTCCCATAGAGGACAGCTTGTCCTCACCTCTGGGCAGCCTGGCACACATGAGCGACTACATGCTGCAGTGCCTGCGCAACGACAGCAGAGTTGCCCACATTTTAACGTGTGCTGACTACTGGGTAGCCACAGTGCTGGATCCCCATTACAAAGACAATGTGCCATCCTTAATTCCCTCAGTGGAGCGTGATCGGAAGATGCGCGACTACAGGCGCACGCTGGTAGACGCGCTTCTGAGAGCATTCCCGACTGACGCCAAAGGACAAGTGGAAGCACAAGGCGAAGGCAGGGGGGGAGGAAGATGTCGCTAACACAGCTGTGTTAGCACGGCCGACATGTGGAAAAGCTTTGTCACCTCGCCGCAAAACAACCGGCCCCAACTGCTGATATGGAGCGTGTTAGCAGGAGGCAGCATTTGAACAACATGGTGGAACAGTAGCCTGTGCACACGCCTACATGTACTGACTGATGGTTCTGCCCCATTCTACTTCTGGGTCTCCAAATTGTCCACATGGCCAGAGCTTGCCCTGTATGCCTTGGAGGTGCTGGCCTGCCCTGCAGCCAGTGTACTCTCTGAACGTGTATTCAGCACGGCAGGAGGCGTCATTACAAACAGATGCAGCCACCTGTCCACAGCCAACGTTGACAAGCTCACGTTCATTAAAATGAACCAGGCTTGGATCCCTCAGGACTTGTCTGTACCTTGTGCAGAATAGAGAGTTCTAACAGCCTCAACCATCCATCCTTGTACTCAAGTGCACTTATTCCTTTTAATTTTTTTATATGTCCCAATATTTTGGGGGATACCCCTATGTAAAAATGCAAAATAACACACATCTGTGTTGGCTACCTATTCCTCCTTCGCCGCCGCTTCCACTTAGACTGCCACGTGAGCCTACACGGCCACATCCACCCATTCACCGCCTCCTCAACCTCATCCTCCTACATCATTCCTATTTTTTTACTGGGAGTAGTCAAAGTGGGCTCTTACTGGGAGTAGTCAAAGTGCTGGGTCGGTGACTACTCACGGCGTTTCACGCCGGGTTTTGCCAGGCATAAAACCAGCCAGCACTGCCAGGTGGAGAGGATTACCTCTGTCTGACAGTGAAGCTCAGGAGGTCTGTGTGCTGGGATCTGAGGCCTGTGTTGGGCTGGAGAGCGGAGACCTGTGTGTCAGGGGAACAGGCCGCTATTGGGTGTGAAGTAACACCAATACTGCAAAAGTGATGTTTTGTTTTTGGCATCATGTGTGAATCATGACTGAAGTTTGAATTACGAACTTGTATTTTGCCTCTGTACTGCGCCGACTTATCCTAACTACCAGAGTGAGTCCCCACAATTGGTCGAAGATCTGGGCAAGAGCAGTGAGGTTGGAGTGAATGCCGAAAATATTTTTGGGTTAGCATTTTTGGGCACGGTTGTAAGTCATACATCAAACCAGCGGTATTACAACCTGTGTTCCATGACAAAATGGAGGCTGTTGTGAAAGCCCTCATGGAGGCTATCAAGCAGCAGCAAGAGACCAACCAGTTGCTGATACAACACATGATGGCTTTGCAGACAGCAGGAGCAACATGAGCATCCACGATGCCCTTAAAGGGAACCTGTCACCTGGATTTTGGGTATAGAGCTGAGGACATGGGTTGCTAGATGGCCGCTAGCACATCCGCAATACCCAGTCCCCATAGCTCTGTGTGCTTTTATTGTGTATAAAAACCGATTTGATACATATGCAAATTAACCTGAGATGAGTCAGAGCTTGAAAATATGACTCTTCTCTGGTCACACAAGCAAGATATTACTCTTTTATGTTAATTTGCATATGTATCAAATCGGTTTTTTGACACAATAAAAGCACACAGAGCTATGGGGACTAGGTATTGTGGATGTGCTAGTGGCCATCTAGCAACCCATGTCCTCAGCTCTATACCCCAAATCCCGGTGACAGGTTCCCTTTAAGGCAGTCCGTGCGGCGATTCCTAAGATGACACCCGCAGACGACATCGAAACCTACCTGGCAATGTACGAGAAAGTGGCCAGACGGGAGAAGCTACCCCGAGACCAGTGGGCTGAGGTCATCACTCCATTCCTCAAATCCCATTCCCAGCGAGTGTATTTCGATCAAGCCGCTGACTACCAAAAAGTGAAGGGTGAGATTTTGGCAAGACTGGGGGTGAATGTGTTGGTCCAGACCCAGCGGGTACATCAGTGGGGGTTTAAGCCAGTTGAGCCCGCGAGACCCCAGTATTATGACTTACTCCACCTTTTGCAAAAGTTGCTACAGCCTGAGGTGCTGAGTCCCATGGCTCCATATGCTGGATAGACTATTGGCTGATATGTTCTGGAGGGCTTTGCCACCCCCTCTCCAGCAATGGATCGGCCAGGTCTCTCCAGGTTGTGCCCTTGAGATGGTCGACCTGGTGGAACGCTATGAGGCTAACCGGAATCTACAGGGGGGTTCTTTTGGGAGGGAGGCAGTCAAATCCCATAAATCTCCACCCCAGAACCGGTGACTTGTGTCAACCAAACCCACCCAGGATGTACCCCCTATGGACTCAACTCCGATAGTCTGCTGGCAGTGTCGGGGGCCTGGACATGTACGAGCTGACTGTACACATCACGTGGAACCTATGGACACGAACTATGGCGTCTGTCAGTCGTTATATGCCAGGAAGCTGTGTGCAGCAGGTACCCCAGAAACTCTAAATCACTTGCCAGGTGTAAGTGGGAGACACTCCAGCAGAGGCCCTGCTGGACTCAGGGAGTCTGGTGTCCCTAGTAAGGGCTCCCCTGGTATGGTCCGCTGAGTATAGTGACCAGAAAGTCGGGGTTATTTGCATTCATGCAGACTTGACTATCCCACCGCCCTGGTGTCTCTAACCACGGGGGCCGGCAGATTGACTCACGAAGTGGCAGTTGCCACAAACTTACACTACGAACTTATACTAGGGAGAAACCTACCTGGTTTCCCGGCACTGTGGCCTGCTACGAAAGTGACTGATACCCATAAGACAGGGGTAACCCCAGCAGAGTGGCCTGGCTCCTGGGGGGAGGCCAGAACTCTGGGAACCCAAGGCCGAAGGGCAAGCGGTAGGGGATGACCGCCACTTCAGTGGAAGAGGGGGAGACAACCCCACTGAGTGCAATGTTGGGAGACATAGAGGACACCGAGGCCTGAGCTGGCAGACCTCAATTGCTCCGGGGGTAATTTTGGTACTGCACAACTCCGGGACCCCACCCTATCCCAAGCCTGGGAAAATGTATTAATAGTAGATGGTGGACCACAACAAGCTGGGGCAGAGTCGGTGTTCACCCGTTTGGGGTTCAGCAGGATATGTTATATTGAGTAAACTAGCTGCAGGCTGAACCCATTGAACAGTTGGTGGTGCCCCAGGCTTATCGCAAACTCGTGTTAAAGTTAGCTCACCAACATGTTCTCAGGGGTCATCTGGGAATGCAGAAAACACAGGACCGGATTCTACAACTGTTCTACTGGCCCAGTGTGTTTAAGGAGGTGGACGAATTCTGTAAGTCTTAACCGACCTGCCAGGCAACTAGCCCCCAGAACCTTTTCTGTGGTCCCTTGGTACCTCTCCCGATCATTGAGGTACCGTTTGAGCGTATCGTTATGGATCTCGTAGGCCCAGTACCGAAGTCCACTAGAGTACACCAACAAATCTTGGACGTCCTAGACTACGCCACTCGGAACCCGGAGGTGGTGCCACTGCGACATACATCGGCTAAACTGATAGCTAAGGAACTAATGGAAATGTTCTCCCGAGTGGGGCTACCTAAAGAGGTTCTGACTGATCAGGGGACCCCTTTCATGTCCAAGATGATTAGGGAACTCTGTAAGTTGCTGCACGTAAAACAGCTATGGAAATCCGTTTACCATCCGCAAGCAAACGGTCTGGTAGAAAGGTAAGTAAACATAAAAAAATATGTTGAAAAGGGTGGTGGCTAAAGATGGGAAGGACTGGGACCTTCTTCTGCCCTATCTCATGTTCGCAGTGTGAGAGGTACCCTAGGCCTTTACTGGGTTCTCGCCCTTCGAACTGCTATATGGCAGACACCCTCACGGTCTCTTAGGCTACTTTCACACTTGCGTTCAGAGCGGATCCGTCTGGTGTCTGCACAGACAGATCCGCTCCTATAATGCAGATGATGGGATCCGTTCAGAACGGATCCGTCTGCATTATAGTTTCGGAAAAATTCTAAGTGTGAAAGTAGCTTCAGACGGATCCGTCCAGACTTTACATTCAAAGTCAATGGGGACGGATCCGCTTAAAAATTGAGCCATATTGTGTCAACTTCAAATGGATCTGCCCCATTGACTTGCATTGTAAGTCTGGACGGATCCGTTTGCCTCCGCACAACCAGACGGACACCCGAACGCTGCAAGCTGCGTTCAGGTGTCCGCCTGCTGAGCGGAGGACAAACGGTGCCAGACTGAGGCATTCTGAGCTGATACGCATCCACTCAGAATGCATTAGGGCTGTACGGATCCGTTCAGGGCCGCTTGTGAGAGCCTTCAAACGGAACTCACAAGCGTTGCCCCGCACGCTAGTGTGAAAGTAGCCTAAGAAGTAGCCAAAGAGGCATGGGAACAATAGGCCACTCCGTATAAAAGTGTTATTGAGTACGTTACCCAGATGCAAGAACGGATAGAGAAAGTGTTGCCTCTTGTTAGGAAGCATATGCAGGTAGCTCAGTGAGCCCAGAGTCGGGTCTATAATCAGCAGGCTCGGGTCCGGATCTTTAACCCGGGTGATGGGGTTTTGGTTCCTGGCTAGGTGGCAGGGAGCCCAACGAGGTACTCAATAAAGTTGGAGATGTGAACTACAAGCTCCACCAGCCAGGGCGGCGAAATCCGGAACAGATCTACCATGTTAATTTACTTGCCATGGAGGCATAGGGAGACCTCAACGGAAGACAGCCTGCGTCCGTGTTTTCTAGGGGAAGAGGTTCCGGCCCCTTTGTCTGATGCAAGGGAAGTGGTTGCCGCCATAAAAGTTGCTGACAGGCTCTCCTCTAAACAGGCTCAGGAGGCCAGGGAGTTTGTTAGTCGAAGCACGGATGTGTTCTCGGAGCTCCCTAGACGCACTTCCACAATCCAGCATGACATTGTAACGACACCTTAGGTCAAAGTCCGGTTAAAACCATACCGGGTACCCGAGGCTTGGCTACAAGCCATCTCGGAGGAAGTGCAGCTAATGCTGCAACTAGATGTCATTGAGGAGTCTAAATGTGAGTGGGCTACCTATAGTCTTAATACCTAAGCCAGACGGGATGTTATAGTTCTGTAACGATTTTAGTAAACTGAACAAGATTTCCAAATTCGATTCGTATCCCATGCCCTGGGTGGATGAGCCTATTGAGAGGTTAGGACAAGCCTGGTATTTTTATGTTTTGGACCTCACGAAAGGGTGCCCTTAATGGAGACTGCCAAAGAGAAAACCGCCTTCATCACACCTAAAGGGCTATTAACCCAAAACTAGACTCAGAACAGCATGTAATATAGAATCACAATTTTTTTATTGGACATACACTTGTATAAAACATAGAAATCCGTATACATTAGCAGCTTTAAATCACACAGGATAAATGTCCACAGGTCTGTCACATTATAATGCATACAACTAGCAATAAAAACTCCCAAGCTGTAAAAAAAAGGGTAATGAATCACAGACCACAGTCAATATATATACAGGGAGTGCAGAATTATTAGGCAAGTTGTATTTTTGAGGATTAATTTTATTATTGAACAACAACCATGTTCTCAATTAACCCAAAAAACTCATTAATATCAAAGCTGAATATTTTTGGAAGTAGTTTTTAGTTTGTTTTTAGTTTTAGCTATTTTAGGGGGATATCTGTGTGTGCAGGTGACTATTACTGTGCATAATTATTAGGCAACTTAACAAAAAAATAATATATACCCATTTCAATTATTTATTTTTACCAGTGAAACCAATATAACATCTCAACATTCACAAATATACATTTCTGACATTCAAAAACAAAACAAAAACAAATCAGTGACCAATATAGCCACCTTTCTTTGCAAGGACACTCAAAAGCCTGCCATCCATGGATTCTGTCAGTGTTTTGATCTGTTCACCATCAACATTGCGTGCAGCAGCAACCACAGCCTCCCAGACACTGTTCAGAGAGGTGTACTGTTTTCCCTCCTTGTAAATCTCACATTTGATGATGGACCACAGGTTCTCAATGGGGTTCAGATCAGGTGAACAAGGAGGCCATGTCATTAGATTTTCTTCTTTTATACCCTTTCTTGCCAGCCACGCTGTGGAGTACTTGGACGCGTGTGATGGAGCATTGTCCTGCATGAAAATCATGTTTTTCTTGAAGGATGCAGACTTCTTCCTGTACCACTGCTTGAAGAAGGTGTCTTCCAGAAACTGGCAGTAGGACTGGGAGTTGAGCTTGACTCCATCCTCAACCCAAAAAGGCCCCACACCACAAGCTCATCTTTGATGATACCAGCCCAAACCAGTACTCCACCTCCACCTTGCTGGCGACTGAGTCGGACTGGAGCTCTCTGCCCTTTACCAATCCAGCTACGGGCCCATCCATCTGGCCCATCAAGACTCACTCTCATTTCATCAGTCCATAAAACCTTAGAAAAATCAGTCTTGAGATATTTCTTGGCCCAGTCTTGACGTTTCAGCTTGTGTGTCTTGTTCAGTGGTGGTCGTCTTTCAGCCTTTCTTACCTTGGCCATGTCTCTGAGTATTGCACACCTTGTGCTTTTGGGCACTCCAGTGATGTTGCAGCTCTGAAATATGGCCAAACTGGTGGCAAGTGGCATCTTGGCAGCTGCACGCTTGACTTTTCTCAGTTCATGGGCAGTTATTTTGCGCCTTGGTTTTTCCACATGCTTCTTGCGACCCTGTTGACTATTTTGAATGAAACGCTTGATTGTTCGATGATCACGCTTTAGAAGCTTTGCAATTTTAAGAGTGCTGCATCCCTCTGCAAGATATCTCACTATTTTTGACTTTTCTGAGCCTGTCAAGTCCTTCTTTTGACCCATTTTGCCAAAGGAAAGGAAGTTGCCTAATAATTATGCACACCTGATATAGGGTGTTAATGTCATTAGACCACACCCCTTCTCATTACAGAGATGCACATCACCTAATATGCTTAATTGGTAGTAGGCTTTCGAGCCTATACAGCTTGGAGTAAGACAACATGCATAAAGAGGATGATGTGGTCAAAATACTCATTTGCCTAATAATTCTGCACTTCCTGTAAAGTGCAAAGTGCAACAACTATTTGATCAAAATGACATAGGGGGGATAAATACAGTCAAGATAAATACAGACCAAGACAGTCCTGGATCCCAACACGTGTTTCGCGGTCCTTTTCTCAAGGGAACCCTATTGCTAGTTATATGCATTATAATGTGACAGACCTGTGGATATTTATCTTGTGTGATTTAAAGCTGCTAATGTATACGGATTTCTATGTTTTATACAAGTGTATGTCCAATAAAAAATTTGTGATTCTATATTACATGCTGTTCTGAGTCTAGTTTTGGGTTAATACTTGTAGTTAGTTTGGACAGCAATATACCGGGCGTTTTTCACTTCGCGATTTGGGTGTGTATACCTAAAGGGCTGTATCAGTACAAGGTGCTACCATTTTGTCTGCATGGGGCCCCCGCCACTTTTCAACTGCTCATGGACATTGTGCTGCGTCCACATCTTTGGTATGCTTCAGATTACCTGGACGATATTGTCATCCACAGTACGGACTGGGAAAGTCACCTACCCAAAGTGCAGGCTGTAGTGGACTCCCTTCGGAAGGCGGGACAAACCGCTAACCCAAAAAAGGTGTGATAGCAGGGGAGGGCTGGCAGCCTTAGTCCTGGGGGGCAAATCCAGTCAAGTGGCCCATTTTAGCCCTGCCCATTATTAAAGCCCCTCCTACATATAATAGGCCACTCCCAACAAACACTGTACTGCTTACATTATCAGGCTACAGCCAGGAAGCTCCTCCCTCCCCAGATCCTGATCAAGGCTTGTGGTTCCCCCCACCATCTGTCACCCACCCGTGGCCTGCTGCCCCCTTTCGTCGTCCTCACCCAGCTCTGAATCCTCCTTCTTTTGTTGTAGACGTTTTCTTTCTTTATCTTCTCCATTCAGACCAGACCGCCATGATGATTTTTCTGCCATCTCCCATCTCTGCAGAGATTGAGAAACAGACATTAGTTTCCCACATTTCCATCATCTTCACATCTTCTGAACACTCTTTCCCGCCACCCCCAATACTATACTGCAGAAACAGTCCCCCTGGAAATACTACTACCACACAGATAGTGCCCCCAATACTGTGCCCACTGTGCCCCCAATACTATACTGCAGAAACAGTACCCCTGGGAATACTGCTACCACACAGATAGTGCCCCCTTAAACAATTATTGGCACACAGTGCTCTAAAAAATAACTGCGCCCAGACACTAATAGTATAAAGATAATGTCCCTCAAAAATAATTGTGCTAAGCTGATACTATGCCAGGGTGCCCCCAAAGTAACAGTGCTCCCCAAAATCCCACCAATAGAAATAATTATCTGCCAGAGCACACTTAGTAGTAATAATGCCCCTTTAGTACCCTAGTAATCATGTTCCTCATAGCCCCCCAGTAGTAGTAAAGCTCCCCATAATACCCCCTAGTAGTACTAATTCTCCCTATAATATGACAGTACATAAAATACCCCCACTTAGTGCCCGCAGTTGAGCTAATGTCTCCATAATGTATGCCAGTATAAAATACCCCTATATAGTGCCCCAGTAAATGCTCTCATAGTGCTCCTCTCCCCCTTCCCCATAGTGTCCCCCCATAATATGCCAGTAAAAAAATGCCCCTTCTTAGTGCCCCAGCAGATGCCCCTATAGTGCTCCTCTCCCCCACAATGTGCCAGTAAAGTAAAAAAATGCCCCTTCTTAGTGCCACCATATGCCCCAATAGTGCTCCACTCCCCCATAGTGCCCCCAAGTAATGCCCCATAGTGCCACTCTCCCCTATAGTGCCTCCCATAATGTGCCAGTAAAAAATGCCCCCTTAGTGCCACCAAATGCCATAGTGCCCCCATAATGTTCCAATACAAAAGGCCCCTTTAGAGCCCCCACTTCCCCATAGTGCCCCCAAATAATGCCCCTATAGTAACACCAGATGCCCCATAGTGCTGCTCTCCCCTATACTGCCCCCCAGAATGTGCCAATAATTAAAAAAAAAGCCACTTTAGAGCCCCAAGATACCCCCATAGTGCTGCTCTCCCCCATGGTGCCCCCCCCCATAATGTGCCAGTAAGAAATGCCCCCATAGTGCCAGCTCCCCTCATAGTGTAAGGCCCCCCATAGTGCCAGCCCCCCCATAGTGCCAGCCCCCCATAGTGTCAGCCCCCCCATAGTGCTAGCTCCCCATAGTGCCAGCCCCCCTATAGTGCCAGCTCCCCCTATAGTGCAAGCCCCCCATAGTGCCAGATCCCCTCAATAGTGCCAGATCCCCCCCATAGTGCCAGCTCCCTCATAGCCATAGTGCCAGCCCCCCCCCCCCCCACATAGTGCCAGCTTCCCCCGCAAAGAAAAAAAAAAAAAAAAACACAAATACTTACCTCCATCAGCAGCGATGCAGGCCTCTTCCGGCCTGTGTCCCTGCTGCGTGCTGCCTGACTCAGGCGGCGCGATGATAATGACGTGATCCCGCTGCCTGAGCCGGCCTCTGATAGGCTGCAGGCATTAGTGCCTGCGGCCTATCAGAAGAACAAGGGAGGGACACGCCTCTCCCTCCCCTGCCCCACAGCACACAGCCGCCACCACTGCCGCCGCAATTATATCCAGGGCCGCGCCGCCTGTGGTGATCGGCGGTGCGGCCCTGAAGAATAAAAAATAAAAATCATTTTTGTTAAAGATGGGCGGCCCAGTGGCCGTTTTTTTAGGGCGGCCTGGGGGCCAATTGCCTGCCTGCCCCTGGCCCAGCCCGCCCCTGTGTGATAGGGTTAGAAGAGACAAAGTACCTGGGGTATGTCATTGGGTGCGGAGTCATTAAGCCCCAAGTGAACAAAATAGAGGCAATACGAAATTGGCCCCGGCCTGTAACCACTAGGCAAGTAAAATCATTTCTGGGAATAGTGGGCTATTACATGAGGTTTTTCCCCCACTTTGCTACGGTGGCCGCGCCATTGACAGGGCTCTTGAAGGGACACAAGTCAGTGATGGTTCGCTGGGATGATCGGGCAGAAAAGGCTTTTTACGCTTTGTAGTCGGCCCTGTGCGGGTCCCTGGTTTTGGTGATGCCCAACTTCAAAAAGGGGTTAATAGTACAGAACGATGCCTCCGACGTAGGCCTCAGTGCTGTACTGTCTCAGGAAGTCAACGGGGAGGAGCATCCTGTTGTCTTCCTCAGCAATAAGCTCACCTTAGCCGAGACCCGGTATAGTATAGTGGATAGAGAGTGCCTGACTATCAAGTGGACACTCGAGTCTCTCCGCGATTATTTGTTGGGGAGAACATTCCGCCTGGTGACTGACCACTCCCCTCTCAAGTGGATGAGCCAGGCCAAAGAGAGAAATGCCCAAGTCACCAGGTGGTTCCTGTCCTTACAAAACTTTAAGTTCTCCGTAGAACAAAGGGAAGACCGATTACAGGGAAATGCAGATGCCCTGTCCCGAGTATACTGTATGGCATGTGTTCACCCCCTCAGGGTTGAACAAAAGGGGAGGTATGTAAGAAGGTACAAGGAATCATCATGGATGATAAGTACGTGTGACCGAGGTTCCTGCCCTCGGTGGAGTAAAATACGTTTTTTATGTGTCAGCAGCAGTTGCTGTTTGACACCTTGGTACTTAGCATGGCTGTAATGGCTGATCTGTGACGGCTCTTACTGGGAGTAGTCAAAGTGCTGGGTGGGTCACCGCTCCCCACGTTCCAGGCCGGATTTTGCCAGGCAAAAAAAACAGCCAGCACTGCCAGGTGGAGAGGATTACCTCAGTCTGACAGTGGAGCTCAGGAGGTCTGTGCGCTGGGATCTGAGGCCTGTGCTGGGCTGGAGAGCGGAGACCTGTGTTTTAGGGGGAACAGGCCGTCTAAAGCCTGTGTTTGAACTTTCGGAGGCAGAACTGCCACCAAGGTGACTTTTGTTATGTTAACTTGCCATTAGGTGTGAAGTAACACAAACACTGCAAAAGTGACGTTTTGGTTTTGGCATCATGTGTAAATAAACACTGAAGTTTGAATTATGAACTTGTATTTTGCCTCTGTACTGCGCCTGCTTATCCTAACTACCAGAGCGAATCCCCACACTTGTCTTTTGGGAACTCTATTCTAAACCAACCAGACTTGTGTCTTGTGTGACCAAATTATTTTTATACAATGCTTTCCATAACAAGTATGTAGATAATAAACATTTAGACCTTCTACATAAAATGAGTTGCAATATATTCTTAAAACAGTGAAATTGCAACACCAAGAAGAGCAAGCCATAAGGTTCTTAAAATTGAGAGAGCAGCAGGTGTCACGAAGATCTTTAAATTATCAAATTTTCACTCCAAAATGTGGCATGTGGGGGTGGCAAAAAGCCATATTGAAAGCAAAGTTTTTTAGCCATGTGAAACCCAGATCAAGTCATGTGGGATGATTGTGTGAAGCCTCCTGTTGGGCTATGTGCCTGTTATTGTCACTTGTTGCAAACTGAGAGGGACTGGAGTGTTAAACTGAGAAATCTTGGCTTATCACTCCAGCAGATCGTTATGCGCTTAAACTGAGATGTCAGCATTATAAACATTGAGTGTCCCTGTAGTTAGGAGAGCAACGACAAACTGGAATAACAACAAGAGATGTACAGAGGCGATCCTCTGCGCGGACGGATTATCTGGAAAAATTGAGACTTGTGATCCATTCTGTAATGGAAGTAAAATTGCACATCACATCCCAGGTCTAGGGCAGCACTAGTGTCTACACAAAACCACCAGGTGTTTGCACAACATTGGGCTATTAGCCAGACGTCCCGCTACAGGTGTTCCATTGACCTTACGCCACTGCTCTCAAAGACTCTCATGGTGTGCAACAAGATGGCAATAGAGGCTAGAATGGAGTTCTATACACTTTAGCAATGAGTCCTAGTTTTGTCTCAGACGCAGTGATAGCTGAAAATTGGTCTGGAGTAGTTATGAGTCAGCCGGTTTGTCCTACTTTGGGCAAACCCAATTCGTAACTCATTTTCATTGTGATCCCCATCTTCGTATGTGTATTAAAATATATTGCCTCCGATGAGGTTTTTTCAATGTGGCCGTTGTTAACCATTATGGAAGGGGTCATCACCGCTGTGGTGAGGAAAGTGCTCCACAGTATTCACCTTCCCTGGTCTACTTCTGGGCCCTGATTTCCACTGTGTCCTGACAGCGTACAGTGCGGGCCGGAAGAAGACCGGGAGTGGCGAGTGAGTGGCAGTGCAGTCTAGAACAAAAAGGTGATCTGAGGTCTGATTGGAGTCTAATCTGAGGCTGATAGGGTCTGATCTGAGGATGATGGGGGTCCAATCTGAGGCTGATGGGGGTCCGATCTGAGGCTGATATGATGCTGATGGGGGTTAGGAGGGTATGATCTGAGGCTGAGGGAGCTTGGGGGTTTGATTTGGGGGTTTGATCTGAGGTCTGATGAAGAATGGGGACCTGATCTAAGGTATGATGAAAAATATTTTTTTTCTTATTTTCCTCCTCCAAATCCTAGCTGCGTCTTATAGTTTAGTGTGTCTTATATATAACAAATTAGAACCCTGATTATATAATAATTGTGTCTCGGATTCGTAATGTAGTACATTAAAGGGGACCTTTCCTCAGTTTAGCTCTAGTCTAATTATGGTCTTACCTTATAGGGGGGCCCCCACTGATGCCATGGCAATTTTTCTTTTCCAAAATAAATGGGGCCAACAGTAGATAAACAGACTAGGGCTAAACTGATGAAAGGTCCTCTTTAATGCATGCACTGCTACTTACAGGAATTAAGTCTTGCGTTAACAGTGGCCATATTGAAAGAGCGAAGGCAATACATTTGAATACACATACAAAGATAGGAATCAAATGAGTTATGTAGAGGAACGAATTGGCTTCCTCCAAAGCAGTATGAACCCATTTGCTCATCACTAGTCTGGAGACCACCTGCTATAAAGTGTCCTTTAAAAGGGAACATCACACCAATCCTATTCCTGGGATTATGGTGTAGGGTACACAACCCCTCTGTTGCTTGTGCTGCTGTGAGCAGCCTGCATGGCCTAAATGTGCTACCATGGCCTGTAGCATCTCCGGACTTGCCTCCAATCGAGCACTTGTGGGACATCATTGGTCGCCAGTTGCAAAGAGGGCTGCCAACAGTGGATCTTGATGATTTCCATGTCCAGGTGCTTTCAGTGTGATACAATATTCCTCACACAACTATTAATAACCTCATTGATAGCATGCCAAGGCATGTAAGGGAATATTATTCTACTCGTGGCACTCATACTCAATAAATTGAGACGTTTTAAATATTAGGTTTCCATTTTTTATCATTTGCCCATCATTAGCGTGATTTCCATAATTCTATGACTTTTCCTTTTTGGTGTCACAACTTTAATGTTGAGGAGTGTATGTTGTAAATGTGGATGTGATTACATTCATAAAAAATATGAATCAGGTCAAATCCATATAATAATGAAAAGCAGCAAAACAGTAGAATAAATAGGCCATGTATCTTTGCTATCTACAGTTTACATTCAATAATTATGATTAATTAGATATTCAGGATTTAGAGAGTGTGCATGTTATAAATCAAGGTTTCCAATTATTTTTATAAAGAGAAATATGATAATGCCATTGTATGTGGTGTAGAATAACAAGGTCACATCAGGAACAATTCAGTGGAGAATACATTATGATGATAAAGAGTATAAGAGAAATCTGTTGCTGACTAAACAATGCCTCTTGCATGTCTGCTGTGGATAGTATTGGAAAAATGGTTGAGTTGGGGTACTTTCACACTAGCATTATTCTTTTCTGGCATTGAGTTCCGTCCTAGGGGCTCAATACCGGAAAATAACTGATCAGTTTTATCCTAATGCACTCTGAATGGAGAGCAATCCGTTCAGCATGCATCAGGATGTCTTCAGTTCAGTCTTTTTGACTTTTCAGGATGGAGATAATACCGCAGCATGCTGTGGTTTTATCTCCGTCGACAATTCCGGAACACTTGCCGGAATGCCGGATCCGGCATTTTTTCACACTGAAATGCATTAATGCTGAATCTGGCCCCAAGTGTTCCGGAAAAACTGATTCGTTTTTGTGGTCTGTGCATGCTCAGGCGGAAAAAATGTGAAAAACAATAAATGCCAGATCCGTTTTTCCTGTAGAGACCGGAGAGACGGATCCGGCATTTCAATGCATTTGTCATACGGATCAGGATCCTGATCCGTCTGACAAATGCTATCAGTTTGCATATGTTTTAATGGATCCGGCAGGCAGTTCCGGCGACGGAACTGCCTGCTGGAATCCTCTGCCGTAAGTGTGAAAGTACCCTTACATATGTTTAAGTTTAGTTTATTTAGTGCTTTCATGTTCCACAGAGCTGTAACAGTGATCGTCATTAGGGATGAGCGAATCGACTTCGGATGAAACATCCAAAGTCGATTCACATAAAACTTAATTCCAATACTGTATGGAGCAGGAGCTCTGTACAGTATTAGAATGTATTGGCTCCGATGAGCCAAAGTTATTGCTTCGCGAAGTCTCGCGAGACTTCGGGTAATAACTTCATAAATTAATTTGTACTGAAAAAATAACATTTCCTGAACTCGGGTTTGGTTCCAAGGTTTGGCTTAAACAAGTTCTCACAGCATGGGCCGTGAAATGGAAGAATCATGCTTACCTGCTCCACATTGCTCAAGTCCTCTGTGCTGCCTTCACTGTCTCCATTTTCCAGGATGACTATTGGCATGGTTACATGCACCACTCCAGCCGAAGACTGGCTTCAGGGGTGACATGCTGCTTTTGGCGACATCACTGCTGAAGACAGTCTTTGCTGGCAGCTCATTGTCCTGTATAAATGGGGATAAACTATAAAACTTTGAGTCAAACAATTGTAGTAATGATCGTTGATACTGTAGGGATTTGCTCTGGTAGGCAGGTTAAGCGGACGCAGTACAGAGGCAAACACCAGTTTGTAAAGCAAAACTTCAGTGTTTATTCACACATAAGGTATAGCACAAAACGCAAGTCACTTTGCAGTCTTGGAGTTTGTTGACACACACACACGAAAAGTTCATAAAGCAAGAAAGTCACCTTATCTCCTGGGTCTTAGGTCACACCCTACCCTTCACTGTGTCACATATCCCCCCCCCCCCTTTGTTCAACCTTGGGGGGTGAACACATGTTAAACAATGCATCGGGACAGGGCATCAGCATTTCCCTGCAACCGATCTGCCCTGTGTTCTACTGTGGCTTGTCGCCGAGCCTCGGGTACCCGGTATGATTTTAGCCGGACTTTCGCCTGAGTCTCAATGACAATGTCATGCCAAATTGTAGATGTACGTCCAAGGAGGTCTGAAAACACATTCGTGTTCCGACTAACGAACTCCCTGGCCTCCTGTGCCTGTTTAGAGGAGAGGCTGTCAGCAACTTTTACTGTGGCAACAGCTTCCCTTGCATAAGACAGATGAGCCGGAGCCTCTCCCCCTAGAAAACTCGCCCAGGTCTGTCTTCAGTACAGGTTTCCCTATTTTTCCAAGGTTTGAGTAAATTAGCATGGTAAACTGCTCTGGCTTTCGCCGCCCTGGCTGGTGTACCTTGTAGTTTACATCTCCAATTTTCTCGAGTACCCTGCAGGGCCGCTTCCACCTAGCGCAAAACTTACAGTCCACAGGCGGCCCACAAACCAAAACCGGATCTCCCCGGCTAAAGTTATGGACCCCAGATGCTCGATCATAGGTCCGACTCTGGGCTTGCTGAGCTTTCTTTCTATGCTCCCTACCTATCCTATTCCATGGGGTTTTCTCCCCCTCATCCACCGGACCTACCGTGGGCCCCTCCACCTTGGGCTTCCTGTTTTAACACCTCAACTGGGCCAGGCCTCGCTACTGGAGCTTTCCTTATCTCTCGGGGATCAGTATGTACAATGGCCATCCACAGGGCTGGGAACAATGTAAAGTCTCTTCCTAATATCAAATCATAGTGCATGCTCGTGGTTACGGCCAACGCATGGATCCGCCTGCCGACACACGTGCTTAGGAGCACCAGAGCAGTGGGGTACTCTTTTAAATCTCCATGTACGCTCAGCACCCTGACTTTCCAGCACGTAAACCCGGTGGGTTGCACCAGGGAAGCCCTCACAAGGGTCACCCAACTCCCTGAGTGCAGCAGAGCCACCACGGGAGTGACTCCCACCTCCACCGGACATAGAGGTTAGTTATTAAGAGTTTCTGGAGTGTCTGATGCACCAACCCTTCTGGCATACCATGACTGTCGATACCCAAAGTTTACGTCCATGGGCTCGACCAGGTGGGGACATGATACCGCCAGCAAATTATCGGATTCCGATCCCCAAAGGGCACATCCTGTGTGGTCTTTCTCAGCTCAGGCCACCGGGTCTGGAATGGGGATTTTCTGGATTTTGTTACACCCTTCCCCAGAGTTCCCCCCTGGAGTTCCTCAGTAGCCCCATACCGTTTGACTAGGTCCACCATCTCCAGGGCACTAGTAGGAGACATCTGGCCAACCCAGTTGGAGGGGTGGTGGCAATGCCAGCTACAATACAGTCCAGCATAGCAGTGGGTCTCAGTACGTCAGACGGAAGCCATTTTTGCAAGAGATGCAGCAAATTATAATACTGGGGTCTCACTGGCTCAGCCGGGTTAAACTCCCACTGATGCACCCGCTGGGCCCGGACCAACACATTCACCCCCAGTCTTGCCAGGATATCATCCTTGACCTTATAGTAGTCTGCCGCTTGCTCGTCCGGTAAATCAAAGTAACCCTGTTGGGGTCCTGATGCCAGGAACGGAGAGATGACCTTAGCCCACTGGTCTAGGGGTAGACTCTCCCTCATGGCCACCTTCTCAAACACTGCCAGGTAGGTTTCGACGTCATCCGTCGGTGCCATCTTGGGGATTGCCGTGCGGACCGCTTTCCAGGCATCGTGGATACCTGAGATACTTCTGTCTTCTCTAAGGCCATCACGTGTTGCAGCAGCCGCTGGTTCGTTTCTTGCTGTCGCTGATTAGCCTCTAGCAGTTGTCTGTTAGTCTCCTGCTGCTGCTTAATGGCCTGTTGTTGCCTTAGGTTGGCCAGCACCAGCTGCTTCATCTCCTCCATCTTGTCCCGTGATGCTGGTTGCAATTTAGCAGGCTTAATCCAGGACATACAACTGAGCCCGAAAAAAATATTCCATGGGCTCGACCAGGTGGGGACATGATACCGCCAGCAGATTATCGGGTTCCGATCCCCAAAGGGCACATCCTGTGTGGTCTTTCTCAGCTCAGGCCACCGGGTCTGGGATGGGGATTTTCTGGATTTTGTTACACCCTTCCCCAGAGTTACCCCCTGGAGTTCCTCAGTAGCCCCATACCGTTCGACTAGGTCCACTATCTCTAGGGCACTAGTAGGCAACATTTGGCCAACCCAGTTGGAGGGGTGGTGTCAATGCCAGCTACAATATGGTCCAGCATAGCAGTGGGTCTCAGTACATCAGACGGAAGTCATTTTTGCAAGAGATGCAGCAAATTATAATACTGGGGTCTCACTGGCTCAGCCGGGTTAAACTCCCACTGATGCACCCGCTGGGCCCAGACCAACACATTCACCCCCAGTCTTGCCAGGATCTAATCCTTGACCTTATAGTAGTCTGCCGCTTGCTCGTCCGGTAAATCAAAGTAACCCTGTTGGGGTCCTGATGCCAGGAACGGAGAGATGACCTTAGCCCACTGGTCTAGGGGTAGACTCTCCCTCATGGCCACCTTCTCAAACACTGCCAGGTAGGCTTCGACGTCCTCCGTCTGTGCCATCTTGGGGATTGCCGTGCGGACCGCTTTCCAGGCATCGTGGATACCTGAGATACTCCTGTCTTCTCTAAGGCCATCACGTGTTGCAGCAGCTGCTGGTTCGTTTCTTGCTGTCGCTGATTACCCTCTAGCAGTTGTCTGTTAGTTTCCTGCTGCTGCTTAATGGCCTGTTGTTGCCTTAGGTTGGCCAGCACCAGCTGCTTCATCATCTCCTCCATCTTGTCCCGTGATGCTGGTTGCAACTTAGCAGGCTTAATCCAGGACATACAACTGAGCCCGAAAAAAATATTTCGGCTTTACGCCAGCCTCACTGCAATTGCCTGGATCCTCCGCCAATTGTAGGGATTCGCTCTGGTAGGCAGGGTAAGCGGACGCAGTACAGAGGCAAAAAACTGTTTGTAAAGCAAAACTTCAGTGTTTATTCACACATAAGGTATAGCACAAAATGCAAATCACTTTGCAGTCTTGGTGTTTGTTCACACACACGGAAAGTTCATAAAGCAAGAAAGTCACCTTATCTCCTGGGTCTTAGTTCACACCCTGCTGGCAGTTCTGCCTCGTCAAGACTAAGCAGGCTTTAGGAGGCCTGTTTCTCCTACACCCAGGTTTCTAACTCGGCACAAACCTCAAGTGAGCGGTCAATGATCGGGAATAAGAGAATAATTCCCAATCATTGCACCTGTGCACCAGCCAATGTAAATGAACCCAAATTGTACGTTAGCTTTTGCCTCAACTGTGGATATTAATGTTAAAAAATGAAGAAGGTGAACGGAATGCTAAGTATATATGGTTGCATGGTAAAAACAGGTTTCTGAAACAGTTTCACATCTAATAATCACTTATATGCTGTCTGTACAGACATTCAGAGTTACAAATGCCAATCACAACACTCCGCAATGTATTGGTATTGTAACGGGAAATTCTAAACTCTATTGTCGCCACCCTTTTAGTCAATTATGTATTTAAAAAAAATGGAAAGTGACTTTTTTTTAGACACATATACTTTACATGCTTTATGTCAAGCGTTATGTTTTGTGCTGATGTGATAATGGTTCTCTTGCTCAGTCGCCACATAAAAGTTTAATAAGCGCCTGAGGGTATGTGTTATTGAAACTCCAATCTTGCAGTAACCACACAGAATTAATGTTACAGTAATTATGGAAAATGTACTGCTCAAAGACTAATTACTATGAGTAAGGTATACATTTCATTATGATTGGGCACACAGATGTTAAAGATTTTTATACAGCAGTGATGGTGTAATCTTTTAATGTTTATAGATCACAAAATATACCATCTACGTTATGATCCACAGAACATCTCCATATGGTATGAGAAGATGGAACAGATACAAAGACGGCAGGTACTGGGAGGATCAGAGACATAATACCTACTCCCCCCGCACCATCCTAATCTCTTTCTTTACTTCTCCACAGACTGCAGCTGTGAATACTTTCTACATCATACAAGTCACATTCAGCCTCTACCCTTAAAGGGGCTTTCCAGGCTATTCTCAGGATAGGTCACCAATATCAGATCAGTGGGGTCCAACACCCGAGATCCTCACTGATCAGCTGTTCACTGCAGCTTTTGGTCAGATGGAGTCAAAAGCACAGTGAGGTGGTTGTGCAGGGTGACTGTAGCTCAGCTACTATTCACAGACCCCCAGCAACCTGATATTGATGACCTCAGGAAAAGTCATCAATATGTGGGGCCTGGAAAATATTTTTCATTACACCTCAGGTCAGACCACCAATCAGACCCCCAATATTAATCAGACCTCAGCTAACAGCCCCAATAAGATCCCCAATGTTAATAAGACCCCAATAAGACCTCAGATAACACCTCAGCTCAGACCCCAATATGAATGACCCCCAATCAGACCTCAGATAAGAGCCCCATGCCTAATATCAGCCCCCAGTAGCCTTATAGCAACCCCCAGTAGCCTTATAGAAGCCCCCAGTAGCCTTATAGCAACCCCCAGTAGCCTTATAGCAGCCCCCAGTAGCCTCTCATCAGCCCCCAGTGCCTCTCCATCAGCCCCCAGTACTGCTCACCAGCCCCCAGTGCTTCTCAATCAGCCCTGGGTGCCTCTCCATCAGCTCCCAGTGCCTCTCACCAGTGGCCCCCCAGTGCCTCTCCATCGGCCCCCAGTGCCTCTCACCAGCCCCCAGTACCCTCTCCATCAGCCCCCAGTGCCTATCCATCAGCCCCCAGTACTGCTCACCAGCCCCCAGTGCTTCTCAATCAGCCCTGGGTGCCTCTCCATCAGCTCCCAGTGCCTCTCACCAGTGGCCCCCCAGTGCCTCTCCATCAGCCCCCAGTGCCTCTCACCAGCCCCCAGTACCCTCTCCATCAGCCCCCAGTGCCTATCCATCAGCCCCCAATGCTCCCTCCTCGGTATTAAACTCATTGGTGGGCAGTGTGCCCCCCCCCCCTCCGGTATTAAAATCATTGGTGGGCAGTGCGGCCTCCCCCTCCCCGGTATTAAAATCATTGGTGGGCAGTGCGCCCTCCTCTCCCCTCCGGTATTAAAATCATTAGTGGACACTGCGCCCTTCCCGGTATTAGAATCATTGGTGGGCAGTGCGGCCCCCCCTCCACAGTATTAAAATCATTGGTGGGCAGTGCGCCCCCCTCCCCAGTATTAAAATCATTGGTGGTCAGTGCGCCCCCCCCTTCTCCCCCTCATTGGTGGCAACGGCAGTTCCGATCGGAGTCCCTGCAGTGTAATGCAGAGGCTCCTATCGATTATCATGGCCATTATTTCCGTTAGATCAACTTCCAAATTTTTTAAAAAAAATATTTTTAAATACTATGTATATGGCCAAAGAAATAGGCACTGTGATGCATGCATCACAGTGCCTATTTCGTTGGCCATATACATAGAATTTAAAGAGATTTTTTTATTTTTTATTTGGAAGTTGATCTAACGGAATTACCACGTGTGACCAGAGATTAGAGGTTGTTTCAGTTGTGTCAATTGGAGAGGAACGCCCCAGAAGAAGCAGACAGCGAAACCCGGGTTGGGCAAATTGAATTTTTATGTTATGTGAACAAGTGTCGATCTTCTAAGTAAAATAAAATATGTAGTGTTTCAATAACCCGTGGGTATTGCACTATGTCGTGTTCCTTTTAAAGGATAAAAGAGCTGTGATTGCTGGTGGATATTGAGACCGAGGAGCTGGAATTGTTTTGAATCGAGATAAAATCTTCTCGTTGAAGTGTTGCTGTGTGTGAACTGTTCCTTACTGATAAAATTCAAGCGCGGAACCTGAATTGCAGTTTATTTTGGTTAAAAAAGGAGAAGAGACCTACTCCTGTTGTTTGGGACTGCTGCTGATTGTGCCGCTTGGAAGACCACACAAAATATTTTTTGTTTTCTGGCTCCCTTTGTTGGCTAAAAAAACCATGAAGACACCAAGTTCCCTGCCCAGGAGCCCCTCTAATCGCAGTGGATGCTCTTCTGAAAGATCAATTATCACTCTGGAGGACTCAATGCTTAATGTTTATTGGGCATTGCATTATACTAGATTCTGCTGCCAATAAAAGCGGTTTAGCTCAGCACTGATTAAGACTACTTTCACATCTGCGCTTTCCCTTTACGCTATTGAGCTCTGTCATAGGATCTCAATAGCCGGGAAAAACGCTTCCATTTTGCCCCCATTCATTGTCAATGAGCGCAAAACTGAACTGAACAGAATGCACCAGAATGCATTCTGTTCCGTCTGGTTGCATCCCTATCGAGGACAGAATAACGCTGCAAGCATCCAGATCTGTCATGACACACAATGTAAGTCAATGGGGACAGTTCCATTTTCTTTGACACAATAAAAAAAATTGATCCGTCCCCCATTGACTTTCAATGGTGTTCATGACAGATCTGTCATGGCTATTTTAAAGATAATAGAACCGGAGCCGTTCATAATGGAGGCAGACGGTTGTATAATCATGACGGAAGCAAATTTGCTGATCCATCACGGATCCAGCAAAAACGCTGGTGTAAAAGTAGCCTAACTGCCAGTAGCAAGAGGGCTACCCCCGAGGGGACAGATTTTTATATCATTGTACATAGTTTTCTCTGTCAAAGTACTAGCATTAAAGCCTGTTGTATAAAAAATACAATGGCCTCTAGAATACTCCAACCCTTCATATGCCATCACCTGGATGCCCCCACTGTCCCCTAGGCATGCCATTACTGTCCTCTATGTGTCACCACTCTACCCCTCCATATGCCTGGTTTACAAAAAAATAGAATGGGTTCTAGAAAAAAAATGCTTTTGTATTTTTCAGGAAACATTGAAATACAAAATGCAGAAGCATTTGCAGGTTTCCAATCCTCCCAGGGCAAGATATGTGGACCCCCTTCCACATGTTGCTTCAAATTTCTTTATGGTTTGGGGCTTTTTTTTACTCCCCCTCATGTCTATTAGATTGACTGTATCAACACACTGACCTTCGGATAGTGGTAGACCCCCACTTGGAACTCATTCATTCAAGGGGTTTGCCGCAAATTAATATAATAAAATTACTGAAAATGACTTAAATATAACTTTATTATAAATATATTTCTCCATTACCACAGCCCCACATTACCACAGTCTGTCCTTTCTGTACCTCATGTCTCCTCGTGAACTCCATTCCCACAAAGATTTAGCTGAAGTTCTTAACATCTGTATTCAGGATCACAATCCCTGACAAGTAGGAGAGGAGGATGAGGCTGCTCTTTAGCTCAGTGTTCTGAAATAACTTGTCCTACTGTGTGACTAGGACAGGTTTTGTGTGTACTAATAGGATGGCGGCCATTATATTTCTCCTAATGAATGCTCCCCAGACAAAACAAGTCATTATAACTAATAAAAAGGTATTTGGGAATATATTTATAAGAAAGTAATATTTAATTACTTTCACTTTCTTCATTAATCAGCAGCTGGGCTGGGAGTAGTAGGAAAGGATTAACTCTTGCAGTGCTGAAAGTAACATCACAGAGCACTAGTCCCAATTCACACAGGGAGCGTTCGCACCTGCCCAGGATAGCAAGACAGCGGTGGGCATGGACCGCCGATGTGACATAAAGAGAGGATGGACCAGACAGACAGTGGTAATATGAGGCTGTGGTAATGTAGCTGACTGCATGCACGTGCTGCTCTTCATTATAACCACACACCCACGCTCCTCTCTGTATGACAAAAAACTGGAGTAAAAGATGATAAATTGGGGGGCTGCTAGCCCATGCCCTTTTGACCTCACTACACCCCCTTTTCAGGAAAGTGTCAAGGCCAAAGAAGAAGCGCCACTTGTGTATTTTATTTTATTTTTTTGCTCAAGTGGCGTTAAAAAAGTCGCAAAAGTGCAGTTTGCATTTTTTTCATGTCATAAATGTGGCGTATTTTAATAATAAATCTGCCCCAAAACTCAGAACCACCAAAATATTAATATTGATCTGAGGTCCATTCATCTACTTTACATGAATCATTGTATTCCTTTATTTATGCATTTTATAAGCTTAATTCAAAATCCCCAGTGAATTCAGTTTAGAGTATCAATTGATCTGTTTTAAAAGGTTCAGAAATGCTGACTTGCACACCCTTCAGTATTTACTGGCTCTGATATTCTGTATTCTATGTGACTGAAATTAAATTAGCAGATTTACTAATATTCATTGATCAGAGCTGTAGGGATATGGACATAAATATGACACTGCAGCTCATTTCTTATTAACAGATCAATCCTTCCAGACATCAGCAGTATTTATTGGTTTGGAATGGTAACTAGAACTGAACATAAACTCCATAAATTTACTTTGCCAAAAGATAATGAATTGATAATGTGATCAGAAAGAGCGTGGAATGGTGTCTATTACTGTATGAATCTCCCAGGCTCGCTATATTACCATACCGACAGTATGTTCTACATATAATTAAAATGACCTTCTACTGATTGCTCCTTGTGTGTATATATACAGTCAGGTCCATAAATATTGGGACATTGACACAATTCTACCATTTTTGGCTCTATACACCACAATGGATTTGAAATGAAACGAACAAAATGTGCTTTAACTGCAGACCGTCAGCTTTAATTTGAGGGTATTTACATCCAAATCAGGTGAACGGTGTAGGAATTACAACAGTTTGCATATGTGCCTCCCACTTGTTAAGAAACCAAAAGTAATGGGACAATTGGCTTCTCAGCTGTTCTATGGCCAGGTGTGTTATTTTCCTCATTATCCCAATTACAATGAGCAGATAAAAGGTTCAGACTTAATTTCAAGTGTGCTATTTGCATTTGGAATCTGTTGCTGTCAACTCTCAAGATGACATCCAAAGAGCTGTCACTATCTGTGAAGCAAACCATCATTAGGCTGAAAAAAAAAAAAAAAAACACATCAGAGAGATAGCAAAAACATTAGGCGTTGCCAAAACAACTGTTTGGACCAGTCTTAACAAGAAGGAATGCACCGGTGAAGAAAACACCCTTCACAATAGTTGGCCAGATCAAGATAAGAACACTCTCCAGGAGGTAGGTGTATTTGTGTCAAAGTCAACACTCAAGAGAAGACTTCCCCAGAGTGAATACAGAGGGTTCACCACAAGATGTAAACCATTGGTGAGCCTCAAAAACAGGAAGGCCAGATTATAGTTTGCCAAACGACATCTAAAAAAGACTTTATAGTTCTGGAAAAACATCCTATGGACAGATGAGACCAAGATCAACTTGTACCAGAGTGATGGGAAAAGAAGAGTATGGAGAAGGAAAGGACCTGCTCATGATCCTAAGCATACCACCTCATCAGTGAAGCATGGTGGTGGTAGTGTCATGGCGTGGGCATGTATGGCTGCCAATGGAACTTGCTCTCTTGTATTTATTGATGTTGTGACTGCTGACAAAAGCAACAGGATGAATTCTGAAGTGTTTTGGGCAATATTATCTGCTTATATTCAGCCAAATGCTTCAGAACTCATTGGACGGTGCTTCACAGTGCAGATGGACAATGATCCAAAGCATACTGCAAAAGCAACCAAAGAGTTTTTTAAGGGAAAAAAGTGGAATGTTATGCAATGACCAAGTCAATCACCTGACCTGAATCCGATTGAGCATGCATTTCACTTGCTGAAGACAAAACTGAAGGGAAAATGCCCCAAGAACAAGCAGGAACTGAAGACAGTTGCAGTAGAGGCCTGGCAGAGCATTACCAGGGATGAAACCCAGCGTCTGGTGATGTCTATGCGTTCCAGACTTCAGGCTGTAATTCACTGCAAAGGATTTGCAACCAAGTATTAAAAAGTGAAAGTTTGATTTATAATTATTATTATGTTCCATTACTTTTGGTCCCTTAACAAGTGGGGGGCACATATGCAAACTGTTGTAATTTCTACACCGTTCACCTGATTTGGATGTAAATTAAGGCCGAATGCACACGTCCGTTTTTCACGGCCGTGAGCGGTCCGTGGAACCGCGGCCTGGATTCCTGCTGAGAGCAGGAGCGCACGGCGTCATTGGTTGCTATGACGCCGTGCGCTCCCTGCTGCCGCCAGGAGCGCACGGCGTCATAGCAACCAATGACGCCATGTGCTCCTGCTCTCAGCAGGAATCCAGGCCGCGGTTCCACAGACCGCTCATGGCCGTGAAAAACGGACGTGTGCATTCGGCCTAAAGCTGACAGTCTGCAGTTAAAGCACATCTTGTTTGTTTGAGGATTTGCATCATTTAATTTACAGAACATGACCACAACTTTGAAGATGTTTTTTTTTTCATTTTTTTATTGTGGAGCAAACAACAAATATGACAAAATAACAGAAAAGGTCAATGTTCATAACTATTCACCCCTTAAAGTCAATACTTTGTAGAGCCACCTTTTTCGGCAATCACAGCTCCAAGTCGCTTTGGATAAGTCTCTTTGAGCTTGCCACATCTTACCACTGTGATTTTTGCCCATTCCTTCTTGCAAAACTTCTCCAGCTTCTTCAAGTTGGATGGTTTGCGCTTGTGAACAGCAATATTTAAGTCTGACCACAGATTTTCTATTGGATTGAGATCTGGGCTTTGACTAGGCCATTCCAACACATTTACATGTTTCCCCTTAAACCACTCAAGTGTTGCTTTAGCAGTGTGTTTGGGGTCATTGTCCTGCTGGAAGGTGAACCTCCGTCCTAGCCTGAAATTATGCACAGAGTGGTACAGGTTTTGCCAAGAATATCCCTGTATTTAGCACCATCCATCTTTCACTCAACTCTGACCAGTTTCCCAGTCCCGGCTGCTAAAAAAACATCCCCACAGCATGATGCTGCCACCACCATGTTTCACTGTGGAGATGGTGTTCTTTGGGTGATGTGATGTGTTGAGTTTGTGCCAGACATAGTGTTTTCTTTGATGGCCGAAAAGTTCAATTTTAGTCTCATCAGACCAGAGCACCTTCCTCCATACATTTTGGGAGTCTCCCACATGCCTTTTTGCAAGCTCACAACGTGCCTTTTTGTTTTTTGCTGAAAGTAATGGCTTTCTTCTGGCCACTCTGCCATAAAGCCCAGCTCCATGGAGCGTACGGCTTATTGTTGTCCTATGTCTACTCCAGTCTCTGCTATGGAACTCTGCAGCTCCTCCAGGGTTACCTTAGGTCTCTGTGCTGCCTCTCTGATTAATGCCCTCCTTGCCCGGTCCATGAGTTTTGGTGGGCAACGGTCTCTTGGCAGGTTTGCTGTTGTGTCATGTTCTTTCCATTTGGTTATGATAGATTTGATTGTGCTCCTGGGGATCATCAAAGATTTGGATATTATTTTTTATAACCTAATCCGTACTTGTACTTCTCAACAACATTGTCCCTTACTTGTTTGGAGAGTTCCTTGGTCTTCATGGCAGTGTTTGGTTAGTGATGCCTCTTGCTTAGGTGTTGCAGCCTTTGGGGCCTTTCAAAAAAGGTGTGTATATGTATGTGACAGATCATGTGACACTTAGATTGCACACAGGTGGACATCATTTCACTAATTATGTTACTTTTGAAGGTAATTGGTTGCACCAGAACTTTTTATGGGCTTCCTAACAAAGGGGGTATGTATATATATATATATATATATATATACTGCAATACATGTTATAAGTAGCAAATGTGCCTTAGTGACATCCTTCAGATACTCTGCTGGGTACATGAAGATTGCCATTGATCAAGAATGTGTACAAGCCCTGTAGTCAGTTCACAATGTCCTCAGAGAGAATCTATTGCATCGTCAGACTTAAACAAAAGTCTCATGATTGGTTCCTAATGAGTACATAGGATTAATGTCAGAGGAGACAACAGAACAGGTAATTCCTGTAATGCAAAATTAAATTAAAGTGATATCTGCTTCTATAAAGAGTGGGAAGTCTGTTTGTAAAGTGCAAAATGGCTCTACCATCAACTTATTATTATTAGTCTTATTTCATTTTCCACATTTTACATTCTGCTCTGAGCTATTAATATTGTTGTCGTATGTAAAATACTTATGACCTACCACTTACAATCACCACCACTGCAGTCTTCTTGGTTGCGCTGATGGGAACATAAGGCCATCCACCAGGGGTAGATTGGCAATGTACCCTACCAGGAAACTTCCCGGTGGGTCGATTGCCTACAGTATGCTCTGGGCCAGTGTGACCTTCCTTTCATACATTATGGCATGATGATAAGATTACAGCAAGACCAGCTGGGGCCTGGCACCCACGCCACCAATGAGATCCCATTGAGGAAGGACTAATGCTAGACCAAAACGTCTAGACCAAAACGTTCTGGAAATACTATGTGGCTAATACATATTCTCTACTCTTGGATATAACTAAACTGTATGGAAAATCATGTAAATGTAAAAAAAAAAAAATGTATTAATAAAACTAACTGCATATATTCAATCCGGAGTGCCGTGGATATTACTAACCTCACAATTCACATGACAGGCCGCAGTTAGCCTTGCTGCGATCTCATTATCGTGCCACTGTCATGATAATGAGATCACAGCAGGGCTGCTGGCGGATGCAAAGTGTATTGTACTGAGGACGACAGCCACCGCTGCTCCTGCTGTAATCTTATCATTATGCCACATTGTGGCCTCCCCTGCCCCTAATACCTCCTCGTACTTCCTGCTGTCAGGTCCTTTGACTCCGGATAGCATGACAGAAACCGCTACTCTGTCCTCCAGGGGCCAAAGGGCATGTGGCTCCTCCCACTCCCACCTTCAAGATGCCTGTGACCCTCGGACCACATGATCACATGTGTGCTCAAGCGATACTCTTGCCGTGGATACCAGACACCAGAGTCAGGTCAAACCCGTCAAGCCCACTCCTCAGAAAGTTTCTAAGCTTCCATTTCGGGTTCCCTTACAGCAGGCATGTCCAAACTGCGGCCCTCCAGCTGTTGCAAAACTACAACTCCCAGCATGCCTGGATAGCTTACAGCTATTAGGGCATGCTGGGAGTTGTAGTTTTGCAACAGCTGGAGGGCCGCAGTTTGGACATGCCTGCCTTACAGGAACTAAATGGAAGCTATAAATGTCATCAACCCAAGTTTCTCTGCTGCAGAACCATCTGTGCATCCACAGTTTAAAAGCAATCAAAATGGGGGCCATTAGAATTTTGGCTAATATTGGCTTAATATTATTTATCTGTTAAAAACCCTGAGAAATAAGTTGAATAAACACAGATCAAATGTCAAGAAAAAATTCCCTCATCACAGTATTTCCAGACATTCTGCAAAACACCATGACGGTACATTTTTGGGATTTAAAATCACGCCAATAGAGCAAATCAATTGCCGTAATAACATACAAAGCCTCAGGAGAAAGAAGATGTTTCGGATATTCAAACTGAATTGTTTAAATCCATATGGGCTTAATGAAGCGTTTGAGATAAATTTCTAAATTTATGATTTGGCATAAATTTTTCGTTTACATTTTTCATTTTTCTACCATTTTTTTATTTCATTTATTTTATTATATATTGTAGATGTCTTCTAATATTTTAGTGTATTTAAACTGCTGTCTAAGTGTAACAGTTTATATCTATATTCTGCTGGACACAATCATGTGGCCGCTGTCTCTTAGTCATGTATCAACAAGCTGTGGTCTCTTGATCTTGTTTTGAGGCCCATGTGGCTCGAGAGATGCAGTCTGCAATTCGGGTTTCAACATCTGCTTTTGCATAACCCGGCTCTGGCAACTAACACTCATGTGGTCCACGGGTCACATGATCGGCACCATACACTTGACCTTAATGTCTAGTTTCTCTGGCAACTGAGCATCACGTGACCATACCTTGAATCATGTGATTACACGCTTCGGTCAATGCTCGGGTGGATGCCAAACAAACTATTATATTATATGTTCTTTGATCCAATCATCAGCTCCAGTTACATGTTTATAATCATTGATCACATATGATCAGTATAAATTTGCGATATATTTTTTCACATATATATTTTTTTTCTGCATATCATTTGATTATTGAAGGGGGTGTTTTCTATGTTATCAGGACAGCCCCCTATACATCTCTTTTGGCGCCTGGTGTGTGTATACATTCACAGTGTGAGATGTTTGTTCATACAACCTTTTTAACCTGATTATAGGGAAGTTGATCCCTGAAACGCGTTGTTATTTCTTCAGTAAATTAGACAACCTTTTCTTAATAATTCAGCTTTATTTATTTAAGTCAACACATCACAATCATAAGGTTTTTTTGCAGGGATGTCTATACAAATCTGCATTTGATCTTCTTTGGGAATCGAACCGCCTTCATTGAGAAGAAAAAGAAAAAAGGTAGCGGATCTGCGCAAACTAGTGGTAAAGGTGAAACAATCAAAAGTGCTGTCGGTCTGTATATGCTCAACACAACTAACAAAGTCTGCGTGCTGTCTCTTGGCCCACGGGTGTTCACACTTCTCTTGTTACGGTGATATACTTCAGTGCTGAATGCAGGTACCGCAATGATCGTTTCTGCCCATTATTCCAGCGCTGCAGCCTTAAGAAAAGATGCATATGCAGTGTCCTGAAACAGACTGCTAAATACTGTGATTATGTTTCATGTAAATTGTGCTTGTACATGAGTTCCAATAAAGTTGCATGGGGAGTGGGAGGTTCTAACAAGCCTCCCAGGGCTGACTCCGCCCTGCACACATTACTGAGGAGAAGTAGAAGAAGGGCAGTATGTGTGATGTCTGAGGACAAAGCTGCATCTCAGCAGCCATCTTGGAGAGTCACAAAAACTCCAAAGTTAGTTCCATGTACAAGCCCAGAGAAGGGAAAGATTGCATAAGAACCAGGCAACTCAGAGAGGGAGGGAGAATATTGGAAGGTATCTGTCGTTTATCAGGCTCTAGTCTCCTTTGCATTAGGTGGAAAGATTCTAAGCTACAAGATGCCCACCATAACCAAAGACAGAAAGGCCATCTGTCAGAATATAGTATTCCTAGAGAGGATACAGAAGTATTTAATTAAACAGTACAGCAGAGATAGTCCATCCCTCCAGGCTGTAGAAACAAGGGAGAAAGATTGATTGTCATAGAAAACTGCCCCTTATGCAACTTCTGGGAACTACCGTATTTTTCGCCGTATAAGACGCACTTTTTCCCCCCCAAAAGTGGGGGGAAAATAGCAGTGCGTCTTATACGGCGAATGTAGCTTATTTTGCCCAGTTTTCAATGATACACCCGCCGCGATGCCGCGCGGCGGGTGTATCAGCTGTGAGGGAGGAGGGGCTGGGGGTCGCATCTGCATTAATAATGACAGCGGGGCCCGTGCAGTGACTATTCTACTACACGGGCCCCGCTCACTGTATAATCATATCTCTCTAATAGTTAATTGTTGTATGCATGTAATCGCATAATGAGCGCTAATGAGCGCTGTGTATTACCGTACTTAAAACTAGCAGCGCTCGCCGTTCGGAGCAGAGAGGAGGCAGGAGGCAGGCCGGGAGGACGGGCGCTTGCAACGTGAGTCATACGTCACGCGCCTGCACCGCCCAGCCCACTTATGAATGAAGCAGGCGGCGCAGGCGCGTGACGTATGACTCACGTTGCAAGCGCCCGTCCTCCCGGCCTGCCTCCTGCCTCCTCTCTGCTCCGAACGGCGAGCGCTGCTAGTTTTAAGTACGGTAATACACAGCGCTCATTAGCGCTCATTATGCGATTACATGCATAGAACAATTAACTATTAGAGAGATATGATTATACAGTAAGCGGGGCCCGTGTAGTAGAATAGTCACTGCACGGGCCCCGCTGTCATTAAAGCAGATGCGACCCCCACCCCCTGTATTGAGGGTCATTCACTACAGGGACACTTATGGAGGGGATCTGTGGATGACAGCATAAGATGCTATATATGTGTCATCCACAGATCCCCCCCATAACTGTCATTCACAGATCCTCATCCTCATAACAGTGCCATCCAGAGAGGATCCCCCATAAGTGTCACCCACAGATCCCCCATAAGTGTCACCCACAGATCCCCCATAAGTGTCACCCACAGATCCCCCATAAGTGTCACCCACAGATCCCCCATAAGTGTCACCCACAGATCCCCCATAAGTGTCACCCACAGATCCCCCATAAGTGTCACCCACAGATCCCCCATAAGTGTCACCCACAGATCCCCCATAAGTGTCACCCACAGATCCCCCATAAGTGTCACCCACAGATCCCCCATAAGTGTCACCCACAGATCCCCCATAAGTGTCACCCACAGATCCCCCATAAGTGTCACCCACAGATCCCCCATAAGTGTCACCCACAGATCCCCCATAAGTGTCACCCACAGATCCCCCATAAGTGTCATCCACAGATCCCCCATAAGTGTCACCCACAGATCCCCCATAAGTGTCATCCACAGATCCCCCATAACAGTGCCACCCACAGATCCCCCATAACAGTGCGTCACCCACAGACCACAATTAGTTCAAAACCCACCAAAAGTGCACCTTTTTGGTTCAAAATATTTTTTTTCTTATTTTCCTCCTCAAAAACCTAGGTGCGTCTTATAGGCCGGTGCGTCTTATACGGCGAAAAATACGGTAATCTAAATCACTGTAAAAGCTGCCTTGCTGTAAATGACTTTTGCATACATTGATGACCTTTGGATCAGCTTCAGTAAAATACTGGGAGTTTAATATGAAGCTTGGTCTCCTTATTCCACATCATCTCCTAATTGCACCTCACGGTGCTGGCATCACGAACACAAGGGCCCAGCCACCAAAGCACCCTAAGCATACCCATTACCATCAAGGGCACCTCAACTTCCATCTGGCTGGTGTTCCCTAAATAGAGAGAAGTGCCCCGGAGGATTTAATGCTGTCTTCCTCATCACTGCACGCCGACCTAGGGAGCTGCAAAACCATGAGTACGACTACTACCACCATCAGCCCATCGTGCACTTACATACTGCCCCTGGGGTCCGGATCGCTACACATACATAATGCTCACCACATATAGATAAAAATAGTCACACTTTATTGTACTTACAAAGTGGTTGTCTTAATCAAATCATATAAAATATCACTGGGCAGTAATATTTTATGTGATTTGATTAAGACAACAACTTTGTAAGTACAATAAAGTGTGACTAATTTTATCTATACGCGGTAAGCACTATATATGCATCTTTTCTTAAGGCTGCAGCGATGGAAGAATAATGGGCAGAAACGATCATTGTGGTACCTGCATTCAGCACTGAAGTATATTGCCATAACAAGAGAAGTGTGAACACCCGTGGGCTAAGAGACAGCACGCAGACTAGTTAGTTGTGTTGAGCATATACTGACAGACTGCACTTTTGATTGTTACCACTTGTCTAGTTTGCGCAGATCCGCTACCTTTTATCTTTTGCTTTCTATACGGAGGACTGGGACAACTCCAGATAGGATCTTGCAGCATACAATACGCATGTGTATTAAGAAATCACCAATATAATCTTTGTCCATTGAGAAGACCTTCATCCGTGGCTGCATACCATATCTTGGGAATTGATATTTCCCCTACAAGTCTTCAATAGAGTTGTGCCTATTACTAGCATGATGGAAATTTGAGAACTCTAAGATGTCTGTGTGTCAAACTCTGCAGAGACGGAACATGGCTAGAAGATGTCATCATGTGTTGTCTGGTCCTAATGTCCTAAAATGTCTACATCAGAGGAGACATTACTGAAAGAAGTCATCATGGCAGTTTGATCCGAATGGAGAAGTTGAGGAAAGAGAACATTTACATCAGAGGAGACGTTACTGGATGTGAGAGGTATGTGGTGTTGTATTACCCTGTATGTATGGTAGTGCTGAAAGACCAGGCAGAATGCTGAAGGTAGCGTGGCTCTGTGTTGTCACAACTCCTCATCCCCTTTCTTCATACCTTAAAAGGCTTCTGTCACCCCACTAAACCTTTTTTTTTTTTTTTTTTGCTTACTTATAATCCCTACACTGCGATTTATGGCTACATGATCTAATTAATCATTTTTGGTCCTGTAGATTTTGATAAAAACATGCTTTTAAAATATGTAAATTACCTTGCTACCAGCAAGTAGGGCGGCTACTTGCTGGTAGCAGCCGCATCCTCCGAGCCTAATGACGCCCCCTTCCGCTGTGTTATTGACAGGGCCAGGGAACGGAATCGTTCTCTGCTGGCCCTGCCTGTTTGCATTCAAAATCTGGCGCCTGCGCCGCGGCCGTACCTGTCTTCAATCGATGCAGGCGCACTGAGAGGCGGCCGCTCTATCCTCAATGCGCCTGCGCCGGGTGTAGATGTGACGTCATCGGTGCAGGTGCATTGAGGATGGAGCGGCCAAGCAAGCGGCCGCCTCTCAGTGCGCCTGCGCCGATTGAAGACGGGTACGGCCACGGCGCAGGCGCCAGATTTTGAATACAAACAGGCAGGGCCAGCAGAGAACGATTCCGTTCCCTGGCCCTGTCAATCACAATGCGGAGGGGGGCGTCATTAGGCTCGGAGGATGCGGCTGCTACCAGCAAGTAGCCGCCCTACTTGCTGGTAGCAAGGTAATTTACATATTTTAAAAGCATGTTTTTATCAAAATCTACAGGACCAAAATAATTAATTAGATCATGTAGCCATAAATCGCAGTGTAGGGATTATAAGTAAGCAAAAAAAAAAAAAGGTTTAGTGGGGTGACAGAAGCCCTTTAATTAGAGACAAGTGGAGGAGGAGGACCGGACATGGAAGTAAGTTGGCATTGGCCACCACAGAGGGGCAGCTTCTAGGGAGGTTTTTGGTTGTATTGGGCAGCATATTGTGTCGTACTGTGGTATTTGGTTCTCCTGGAGCAGTATATTGTGCTGCTTTGAGCCAAATAAAAAATTGCTCCCTTATGGTATTTATGGCCCCACCTACTTGAGTTGACCCTGCCCACTCGTGTTGACCACACCTTCTGTCAATCTTGGCCTGCCTACAACATAGGGCCACTTTTATTTTTATTTTTTCCAGGGCCACCCCCAATCCACCCCTGCCATCCACTCCACCAATCAGAAGGTCCGGCTGTCCACCATCAGGAGGCTTGTTCAGAAGACTGTTAGGGGGACCACTCCAAGTTTCAGCTCTGTTTGAACCTGGTTTGCCCTATCAGTCATTGTGTCCACACCCCGATGCAACTAGATTGTGACAGTGTATTCCCATTTGTTTTGACCCAGCTCCCTTGACCTCCAATTTACCTGCCATTTTGTCCCTTGTAGTTCCCTGCTGGGCTTAACTCTGCTCTGCCTCTGACTTTCATTTTGGATTTACCCTCGCTTAGATTTTCTCTATTTCTTTTAACCCATTGTGATGTTTGGCTCCATCTGGTTATATGCTCTTCACCTTTTTGCTTCACCAGTCACCAACTACTCTACAGGTGCAACCTGGGGGATCACAGCAGCAAAGACCAGGGGTGAAATGGAGTTAAATGTTGGAAACCTGAAGTCCCTTAGAGTGGCCAGCAAAAAGTCTGATTGTGGAATTCCTGTTTTTAATACAGGCGAGCTAATCCATTACACTGTAAACTATAAAATTTTAATTGTGAGTATATAAATATAGCATTTACATCTGGTTTGCAGCAATGTCATGGTGAGCGTGTGTGGATCAGACATCTTGATCTCATAAGCAGTACAAGCTTAAACACACTAGGACTTACTCACACAGCCATACTGCAACTACATTTAGCATCTTAAAGGGCTATTCTAATTAGTAAAAGCTACCCCCTACCCACAGAATAAGGAATAACTATTAGATCGGTGGGGGTCCTACCACTAGGACCCCCATAGATCACGAGACCGGGGGCCCTGTACCCCGGCAACACCCTTGTAATGACCAGAGCGGACGGTCGCACATGTGTACGGCCACTCCATTTATTTCTATGGGAGTTCCTGAGATAGCTGAGTACAGCGCTCACCTATCTTTGGAACTTCCATAGAAATGAATGGAGCTGCTGCGCATATCTGCGACCAGCCGCTCTGGTCATTTCAGGGGCGCTATGGGGGTCATGATTGGTGGGGTCCTACTGCTGAGATCTAATATTTATCCTTTATCCTGTGGATAGAGGATAACTTTTACCAACCAGAATACCCCTTTAAGTCTCAAAACTTCTGTGGTTCTTATCTGCAGACAACTAAGGCCTCTAACTGCTCTGCTTATCTAGCTGAAGTAGAATCTTCTAGTGGGAGGAGAGGGAAAGCACAGCCTAAACAGAAACAATGTTGCAATTTTAGTCTGTCATTAACTTGTATAAAGCTTCATTCAAGTATATGAGAATGACTAAGCAGTTTTTTTCCAGACATAAGCAAGTCTTCAAACAAAAGCAACAGAGCTAAACCAGACAGTCAGAGGATCAGTGTGTCTACATAGGTAGAAAATCATAAGGTCTCTCAGTATTAGCTGGCTGTGCATTAACCCTTTCCACAGTGCAGTGCAGCTATAGTGCAGTAACAGTGCAAATAAACAGGATGTATTACAATAAACAATAATATGAAACAGCATACGTGCACACAACAGCATCAATCACAGTGCAAGTGAACAAAGTGCAATAAAGTAGGGAGTTAATAATGGCAAATGTCAACAAATTTCAGTCCAAAGTACCCTTGGTTCCAGAGCACTAAAGAAACAATCCAGTAAAGATCTCCAAACACTCCAAAAATAGTCAATGTAATGTAGTTCTAAGGCTACTTTCACACTGGTGTTTTGGCTTTACATTTGTGAGATCCGTTCAGGGCTCTCACAACCGTCTCAAAATGGATCAGTTTTGCCCCCAATGCATTCTGAATGGAAAAGGATCTGCTCAGAATTCATCAGTTTGCCTCCGATCCATCTTCATTTCGCTTTGGAGGCGGACACCAAAACGCTGCTTGCAGCAGTTTGGCGTCCGTCTAATGAAACTGATCCAAACTGATCCGTTCTGACACACAATGTAAGGCAATGGGGATGGATCAGTTTTCTATGACACAATCTGGCACAATAGAAAACGGATCCGTCCTCCATTGACTTTCAGTAGTGTTCAAGACGGATCCATCTTGGCTATATTACAGATAATACAATAGTTTTGAACGGATGCAGACGTTTGTATTATCTGAACGGATCCGTCTGTGCAGCTCCATGACGGATCTGCACCAAACGCAAGTGTGAAAGTAGACTAGGGCTACTTTAACACTCGCGCTTTGGCTTTCCGCTTGTGAGATCCGTCATGGGCTCTCACAAGCGGTCCAAAACAGATCCACTCAGAATGCATCAGTTTGCCTCCGATCAGTCTCCATTCCGCTCTAGAGGCGGATACCAAAACGCTGCAGCGTTTTGCTGTCCGCTTGACGAAACTGAGCCAAACTGACACAGTCTGACAAAATAGAAAACGGATCCGTGTCCCATTGACTTTCAATGGAGTTCATGACGGATCCGTCTCGGCTATGTTAAACATAATACAAACGGATCCGTTCATGACGGATGCAAGCGGTTGTATTATTGTAACGGATGACGGATCCGCCCAAAACGCGAGTGTGAAAGTAGCCTTACTTGTTCAGATCTTACATGGTCCTCAGTCCACTTAGGGTAATTAGTCTAGATATTAATCGTTGAAATATTCCAGTGCCATGAACAGTTAGAAAAATGAAAACAAGGCATGTGGTTTTAGCGCTACCCAAAGAGCTTCTCCAGCCAGTAGCATGCTTGCGGCAACTCCTGCTAATCCTCTGAAGTCCAGCAGTGACATCACTGACTTCCATAAGAATGCTGGTGATGACTAAACTTTAGATACATTTCATTTTCCCTTCACCTTAGGTAGCCAGTAAACCAAAGTTTCCTAAATACATTGGAAGACCTTCTTGGAATGTTTGTAGATCAGAGGAGTGGATCCTTTCCAGTTTCACTCCTTTGTGTGGAGCGGGAGAAGTTGAATACATCCCTAGTACTTGTGGTGCCATAGCTCAGCTCTAAAGGTTGCTCTATCTGCTAGTGAGCACGGTGGTGAGTTTAGGGTCTCTCATGTTTTGTGTACGTACTAAATATATATTTATTACGCACTATTACCCATAGGTGACACGTACATCTGCCACAGAGCTTCCATTTCTTCCAAAAGCATGTTCACTATAGTTACAAGCTTATACTCAGCTTCCTTTACAGTCTTCCCACTCCATTTATTTATTTTATTATTAATTTGATCTCCATTGCTGCCTGGTTCGCTCCCCTGCTGTTACTGTGATAAGAGGCTTCATAATGCTTTGTCGTTACCTACCGTGGGCTGCCTTATTTACTGGATTTTCTTCATAAACCACTCTGTAGGGCTTCAGGTAAGTTCTAAGCACTCACAATTTACCAGATGGTAAGCTTTTTGCTAGTATCTAGTGCCCTCTATACTGTCTGACTACGAGGCTAGATTTAGAATATGAACAGATGGTGTAAGGCTTGGTTGGCTATCCCTCAGGTTTACTGTACATGTGAGCTGTCAGTGAATATCACATCACATTGACTTATCAGGGAAAGAGGTGCAGGTTCACCTGGGAAAAAAATATTTACATAACAGAATATACTGAAATTAGTAGCATCATTCAGTAAGCAATCACTTTATTTATAGAAAGGTCCTCGATGGAATATCTGCAGCTGTATATTCTTGACTACCTTAGTCGCAACAATTCTGGAAGCAATGTTAAAATGTAGTTACAATTTAAAGGGGTTCTGCACTTTGTTTAAACTGATGATCTATCCTCAGGATAGATCATCAGCATCTGATCGGCAGGGGTCCGACACCCGGGACCCCCGCCGATCAGCAGTTTGAGAAGGCAGCGGTGCTCCAGCAGTGCCGCGGCCTTCTCACTGTTTACCGCTGGCCCAATGACGTCATGACTAGTATCTACTTGCCTGGGCGCAGCTAAGCTCCGTTCCCTTGAATGAGCTTAGCCCCGCCCAGGCCAGTTGATACTAGTCGTGACGTCTCTGAGCCAGCGGTAATCAGTTAGAAGACCACGGCTCTGCTGAAGCGCCGCTGCCTTCTCAAACAGCTGATCGGCGGGGGTCCCGGGTGTCAGACCCCTGCCGATCAGATGCTGATGATCTATCCTGAGGATAGATTATCAGTTTTAACGTTTAAAGTGCAGAACCCCTTTAAGTGCTATAAGAACATGACAAGAAATAGAAAACCATGTTATTTAGAGCCATGCATTTGAATGAGACTGCCTGTAAGACGACATTATTTTCATCTGAACATTTATTCACTTCTCCATTCACATCTATGGGAGCTCCAAATATAGCCAAGTAGGCACATTTGGCTATTTTGGGAGCTACCAAAGAAGTGAATGGAGAGAAACAGATGCGTGTGACAACCTCTCCATTCCCAGTGGTGCAAGGCAGGGCCTTGTCCTAGAAATAGGGGCAGGTCCAAGAGGTGGAACCTTGTTATACGGTCAGTCCATACCCACTGCCACCTCATTCCACTGGGCAGAACAGCCACCAGAATGCTCACCCAGCCCTCCACTCTGTGGTCCTGTCGATATAGGGCCGCACCAAACTCATGCCCTTTGCCAGCACACATCTCTGTAGTACTGCTCTGCCACCCCACACAGGTTGTGACTAGAGATGAGCGACTTAAAGCTAACGTTTCTGGCACAAGCAGAGATCGCAGCAGAGTAAGGGGTCGTGGTAGCAGGAGTCGTAGTAAGAGGCATGAGCTCCCAGTGTCATCTAGCGGCCGTGTCTTGACCAGCAACCCAGCGGATCTTGATTGTTAACTCGGTCATCCACGTCATCCCAAGTGACATCAGACACCCCCAGCCAACAGTCGGTGGGTTCGTCAGAGTTCGCATGGCCCAGGAGCAGGCCCTGTGCCCTCATCTGTCCTCAATCTGTCTCTGTCCTTTTCTGTTCCCTCACCGCGAGAGGTATTATATGCTGTGGGCTTAGATCCACTTTTCAGCGAGGAAGAGCTACTAGAGGACAGTCAGCAGCTACTGCCCAGCCAAGATCAGGAGGAGACATCCGCCGCTTCCTCCGCTAGTCGGGCAAGTAGTGATGAGGAGAGTGGCACAGGAGCTTGTGTTGCGAGCGGTCAGGCTCCTGACCCAGAGACTGTTGAGGAGGACATCAGTGACATGCAGACACTACTCGATGATGATTAAGCCGATCACACTTGGCAGTCGGGTGAAGAATGGGCTTTGTCATCATCAGGAGAAGAGGGTGGCAGCTTGCCCGTCAGGCAGTGGCTGTGCCAGCAAATCGCTAGCGTGGCCGGGAGTCAGCAGGGAGGCAGCAGTGGGAGGTCGGGAGCCAAATGGGCACAGGGTAGACCTCTCGTTTTGCAGAAGCCTACCTGCCTGGAAAGGAGTGGTGCACAGGTTCACGGAAGCAGCAGTGGTAGCAGTCAGCCAGTGAGTAATGTTGGGGGAGTTTTTTGTGAAGCCGCCAGAGGAGGTCAACATGGCCATATGTAGAATTTGTGGGCAGAAGGTGAAGTGTGGCCAGGGTGCCAATGTTGGCACCACGGCACTGTAACGGTCAGCAGAGGAAGAGACCGTAGAGCAGGACTCAAGTACAGTGCAGCAGACAAGGAGGCTGAAGTAGAAACCGGCTTTATTAAAAGAGAACTCTAACTGCCGGAGAAGCAGATTTACAATATGAACAGCTTGAGAATTCACAACAAAGATAATGGAAATTTGCATAAAGAAAACAAATGAATCACAAACACAAGTACAGACAATAGCAGGCTACTCTCTTCTAGGTAGTCCTATCTGTCCCCGCTACCCGGGGTGCACCTCTACGGTGCACTAAACTAAATCCTATTCCACTATGTCCTAGCTCCGGTTAGCATCAGTGCACTCACAGTTCGGTGTCCGCACATGCAGGCAGGTACAGTCTGGGTCCCGATCTGGTTGCTTGCTTGCTTCAGCGTGGCTCAGCTCTGGCCTCTCTTTGTGGTCTCTGTAACTCTGGTTAGAGATAATCAGCAGCTCTGGATGTGTAATCAGGCAGGGCCTGGAATTCACTCACAGTTCCTCTGGTAAGTGCCTCACACTACAGCAGTCTCTCTTCTGCACCAGGAAACATCAGCTCAGTCAGGGAGCAAACACACTCCAATGTCTCAGATACTGTGTCACAGCAGGTTGGCAGGGAGAAATCACTCTAATCTTCCCTGTGGATCTCCCTCTCAGTGCACAGGGTCCTTCTTCCTGTGTACTCAGACACCTGCACCCCAGGCTCTCTGCTCAGCCCGGGAAAAACACTTAACTCCTTGCCCTCTGGAAACAACTCCTCACACTGTCCTACTCAGCCACAGTGGCCTCTGGTGGCTGGAGGGAAACATGACAGTCTGCTATATATATATATATGTGTTGGAAATGTTGCTGGATGATCAGGGCTGCCTCTTACATGCCTCCCCACTTAAAGGTGGCCGTCCTCGGCCTTGCTATATAGTCCATAGAAATAATGGTTAATGTAACTTTTTATACAGCAGTACAACATTGTCCACAATACATACAGGTGGACCAAATGAACTCATCAGCAGCGTACCTGTTTGGTGGAACCCCTGCAGTAAGCCTACTGGATCTCCGGAGGTCCTGGCTATCTGTTACGACCTGACTCTCTCCACTAGGAACTGCCAGTCTGGATTCATCCACCACAATAGGAGGTTCGGGTGTGTCCGAGGGCCCCTCTCTATTACGGGCCGGCAATGGTTCTGTGACAGTGCCTTCATCACCTGTAACCTGGGAGGCTCCTTCAGTGTTGGGAGCAGTCCACCAGTCTTCACCATAATCTCCATCAGAGATAACAAGTTCTGAGTATGGGGCAGGAGGAGGTGTCCTCTGAACAGGTGCGGGATCTTTGGACCGGCATGGCCGTAACATATTCCTATGTAGAGTCCGTGAAGCAAATTCCTCATTCTCAACCTGCACTTCGTAGACCGGACCATTAGGGTACACTCTCTTGATCCCTTTATACGGCTGTACTTCCCAACGCTCACTCAACTTGCCTCTGGGACGTTTCTCTCGTACCAGTACCCGATCCCCAGGCTGCAATGGAACCTCCTGAACTGGAGGACGGTCTGTATGAGCTCTCTCCTGTAACCGCTGACCTGCCAACCGGCGAATGGTCTGGAGACGCCGACGGTGTTCTTTCACCCATGAGGTGGTTGATCGCTCTATTAGGTCTTCTGGCTGTTCTAGGTTTAATTCCACGATCTCTCGACCAGCCCTACCGAACAGTAACATGTATGGGGTGTAACCGGTGGTGGTGTGGACACGATTATTGTAAGCCCAGACTAATTCTGGCAGGTAGTCAGGCCAGTGTGCCCTCTTGTCTTCCTCTAGTGTCCTCAGCATTTGCAGCAATGTGCGGTTAAAGCGCTCACAGGCTCCGTTTCCTTGGGGATGATAAGGAGTTGTCCTGGATTTTTCAATGCCGTACAGTCGATGTAGCTCTTCCATCACTTTTCCTTGAAAGCACGCCCCTTGATCTGAATGGATCCGCTTTGGACACCCATAGACCCGAATGAAGTCTTGACAAATGGCTCGTGCCGCGGACTCGGCCGTCTGGTCCCGAGTTGGGGTGACTACTGCAAACTTGGAGAAGTGGTCGATCATGACCAGGCAATACTGTGGACCTCTTGACGATTGTCCCACAAGAAGATAGTCTATCATCAACACTTCCAGCGGTTCTGTGGTCTGGATGGACTGTAGGGGTGCTCTCTGTTCTGTACTCTTCGTGAGTTCACACACTCGACACTGTCGGCAAACTTCTTCAACTGTGGCCTCCAGTCGCGGACAATACACATAACGCTGCAGCCACTGGTATGTCTTGACTGGCCCGAAGTGAGCTCCAAACTCATGAGCCTCTTTGGCTATCTCCCGTGCCATTCTTCTGGGTATCACTACCTGCCACCTCGCCTCTAGGTCGGCAGGCTGTTGCCACTTGCGGAACAAAACAGCTCCATGCACTTCCAGTCTGTCCCATTGATGTAGAACGGACTTCATCTCGGCATCCAGATCAGTCCTTTCTTCTTTGTTGGGTTTCCTGCACTGGGTTACCCAGCTTTTCATTTGCTGCAGTCCAATGTCTTCATCTTGCAATCTGCCCCATTCTTCATTAGTTCTCCCCAATGCTTTGGGTAGCTTACGGGCCTCCCCACTTGTCTGGGCCGCGACTGTTGGGGGAGCGAACTTGCGGAAGTCAGGAGTTTCATCTTCTTCCTTTTGTTCATCCATATCCCCTACTGGAGTTTCAAAAGTAACCCTTGAGAGACCATCAGCATTAGTGTTCTCTGTAGCGGAGCGGTAGCGAATTGAGAAGTCATACTTTGCGAGGCGAGCCGCCCAGCGTTGCTCCAGGGCTCCCAACTTGGCAGTACCCAGATGGGCCAGGGGATTGTTATCCGTCCGTACGAAGATCTTAGCTCCTGTCAGATATCCTGCAAATTTCTCCGTCATAGCCCACACCAGGGCAAGGAGTTCCAGCCGGAAGGAACTGTAGTTATGGGGGTTTCGCTCCGTATCTCGCAAGGATCTACTGGCATAAGCGATCACTCTCTCATGTCCATCTTGTACCTGCGACAGGACTGCCCCAAGTCCGTAGAGGCTGCCATCAGTAGCTAAGATGAATGGTTTATCAAAATCGGCATAAGCCAAGATGGGGGCCGATGTCAGGGCTTCTTTCAGGGCCTGGAAGGCCTCTTCCTGTTTCTGTCCCCAGGGAATACTTTGGCCCTTGGGTTGCCCAGCCGTTCCTCTCAACAACTCATTCAGAGGGCCCGCTATTTTTGCGTAGTCTTTGATGAACCGCCGGTAGTACCCAGTCAGTCCCAGGAAGGCCTTCAACTCACGCAGTGTTCTCGGCACTATCCATTGTCGTATTGCAGCCACTTTGTCTTGGGACGGTAGCACTCCGTCTTGGGACACCCTATGGCCCAGGTACTCAATCTCCCTCTTGAAGAGATGACACTTCTTTGGCTTTACCTTCAGGCCATGGGATCGCAGTCGCTCGAGTACCTGCCCTAGCCGATTCAAGTGTTCTTGAAAAGTAGCAGAGTATACGATGATATCGTCTAGGTATATCAGAGTGGCTTCAAAATTCAGGTCTCCCAGGCATCTCTCCATCAGCCGCTGGAAGGTTCCAGGGGCATTAGTCAGTCCGAATGGCATCCTGTTGAATTCAAATAACCCCATGGGGAGTATGAATGCTGTCTTTGCCTTGTCCTGCTCAGCCACTGGTACTTGCCAGTACCCACTTGCTAGATCCAGGGTGGAGAAGTATTTGGCTCGTCCTAGAGCCGTCAGAGACTCCTCGATGCGTGGCAGAGGATATGAGTCTCGCGCAGTGCAAGCATTCAACCGCCGGTAATCCACACAAAATCGAATAGTGCCGTCCTTCTTCTTGACAAGCACCACTGGGGCTGCCCAAGGGCTCTGGCTTCCCCGCACCACTCCGGAATCTATCATCTGTTTCAATAGCGTCTTCACTTCCTGGTACAACTTGGGCGGAATCTGTCGATATCTCTCCCGAATTGGTGGAGTGTCCCCCGTCGGTATATCATGTGTGATAGCATTCGTGCAGCCAAAGTCATCGGCGTGGCGGGCAAACGCAGCCTGATTCTCCCACAGCATGGTTTCAACTGCTCGCTGTTGGTCTAAACTGAGAGCCTTAACATCTATCTCCATTTGATCCAAGATGGTTCCCCCATTCCATTCTGGGGTCGGCGCCTCTTCTGCACTGGCAGTAACTGCCAGGGTCCAACCAGCATCCCCTACCGGAGCTAGAGTCACTTCTCTCTGACTCAGGATTTCTCCCTGATGTAGGTACACACGAGCCAGTTCCACCCCTGGCGTCAAGGGAACTTCTAGATATCCCACATTCACAGCTCTTATGGGTACTCGTCCATTCTGGACCACTCCCAGTGTCCGGGCCACCAGGACGTCCTGACCCAGCTCTCCTAGGCCTGTTGGTTCAACGAACACCTCCATGCCTTCAAGATTACGGAAAGTTCCCACGGGTAACGTCAGCACGGTCTACCCGACCAGGGGGAAGGGTGAAGGTAGCCTTTCCTGGCGCTCGGATCGTTCCCACCGCCTGGTGTGCTGGTACACTTTTCTGTGTTCCACAAAAACGGATTAGCCGTTGAAATGCTTTCTGGGTAGGTTTGTGCGGGGTGGCTTGTTTCCAGTAACCCGGCCCCCGTTTGGTGAACATGATCTGATCCAATTCTCGCAGGATATTCATGCCCATTATCACCGGCACATCTTCTTTGAACGTTTCGGGGACCAACAAGATACCTTTCCGCCCCACTTCCTGTCCACATAGCCGTACATTCATCCACACGACCCCTGTGACAGGAATCTGTTGTTGGTTAGCCGCTGTAACCCGGACCAGTGTCTCTCGTTCTGGCTTGGCCAGCGCTTGAAAGTAACGGTAGAAGAATGACTCGGGCATAGTTGTCACTTGAGACCCAGTATCCACTAAGCAGTCGACAGGAACACCTTCGAACTCAGCTCGTATAGTGGGGCACCCTGCGACCAGGTGTTCGGAGCTTTGCTGGGTAACTTGGCTCTCCACCTCCCCTGCAGTACGCCCCACTACTGCAGGGGTCGGTAGTTTAACGGCGGCTCTTGGCGTCCAGCTGGATTATTCCGACACTCTCTGGCGAAATGTCCTAGATCTCCACACCGCCAACACTGTGCCCCTTGACGGCCCACTTTTTGCCTGCGAGTGGGAGGTGCCCTCAGAGCTTGGCTGGATGGCCCCACTGAAGGGTAATGAGGGGCTTGATGGTATGGTAAACTAGCATAAGGGCATTCGGGTGTAGGAACCCACGGAGTCGCCTGATAGGTTTGTTGTCGGGCTGGATAGGCAGCCTCAGTAGTATGGCGCGACTCTATCCGTTTCTCCAGGTGTGTCAACTTTTCGTGCATGGCACTCAGGGAGCTCTGCAAGTCTTGTACCACTCTGACCAGGGCTTCCTCATTTCTTGTAACCCCGGGGGGTGTAACGGTCTGGGTCCGTATTACTCCAGAAGCATAGCAGTCTTCTTTGTTTCGCGTCACGGCCTCTGCCAAAATTTGTCGAAAGGTTAGGGTAGGGTCTACTCTGACTCGTTCCCGCAGAGCCTGTTTCAGGGGATTGCTGTAGAGCCCCAGAATAAATTGTTCCCGCAGTATCCGGTCTATGGGTCCCATGCCAGTAACCCCATCTGCCTCTTTTTTTTGTACCTCGGCCAACACTTCCTGTAGGGCTGTAGCGTACTGAGAGACACCTTCGTCTTCCCGTTGAATCCGGTAAAAAAACTTCGCCCGGAGGTGCCCTGCACTGGCTGTTTCCCCATATATTTCTTCCAGGAATCTCACCATCTCTTGCAATGTATTGCGCGTGGCTTCTGGTTGTAGGAGAACATTTCTTCGGGCCTCACCCTCGAGAGCGGCCAAAGCAATTTCTACTTGTAGTTCTGGGCTGACATTGTAAATCCTAACAGCACTCTGTAACCTTGTCACCCAGTCTGACAATGTCATGTTCTGGCCATCAAATTTGGGTAGCAAGTTGAACAACGTGCCAATAGGAAGGGCCCTTGCAAGGGTTCCACCATTGCCTGAGGTACTCACATTAACATCATGCACATTGCCTTCAGCCGCCTCCATCTCTGTGACTGTACCCTGCTCGCAGCGCCACTTGTAACGGTCAGCAGAGGAAGAGACCGTAGAGCAGGACTCAAGTACAGTGCAGCAGACAAGGAGGCTGAAGTAGAAACCGGCTTTATTAAAGGAGAACTCTAACTGCCGGAGAAGCAGATTTACAATATGAACAGCTTGAGAATTCACAACAAAGATAATGGAAATTTGCATAAAGAAAACAAATGAATCACAAACACAAGTACAGACAATAGCAGGCTACTCTCTTCTAGGTAGTCCTATCTGTCCCCGCTACCCGGGGTGCACCTCTACGGTGCACTAAACTAAATCCTATTCCACTATGTCCTAGCTCCGGTTAGCATCAGTGCACTCACAGTTCGGTGTCCGCACATGCAGGCAGGTACAGTCTGGGTCCCGATCTGGTTGCTTGCTTGCTTCAGCGTGGCTCAGCTCTGGCCTCTCTTTGTGGTCTCTGTAACTCTGGTTAGAGATAATCAGCAGCTCTGGATGTGTAATCAGGCAGGGCCTGGAATTCACTCACAGTTCCTCTGGTAAGTGCCTCACACTACAGCAGTCTCTCTTCTGCACCAGGAAACATCAGCTCAGTCAGGGAGCAAACACACTCCAATGTCTCAGATACTGTGTCACAGCAGGTTGGCAGGGAGAAATCACTCTAATCTTCCCTGTGGATCTCCCTCTCAGTGCACAGGGTCCTTCTTCCTGTGTACTCAGACACCTGCACCCCAGGCTCTCTGCTCAGCCCGGGAAAAACACTTAACTCCTTGCCCTCTGGAAACAACTCCTCACACTGTCCTACTCAGCCACAGTGGCCTCTGGTGGCTGGAGGGAAACATGACAGTCTGCTATATATATATGTGTTGGAAATGTTGCTGGATGATCAGGGCTGCCTCTTACAGCACTGCATCAACCTATGCAGCATCACAATAAAGTGGCCTGGGAGAACCGTGGCTCTGATGTGGTGGTTCAGTCTGCTGCAGCTACCGCTGCATCACCCAGTGTCACGCACCCGGTTTCAGCCAGTCAAGGCTCCACCACTTCAGCCAAAGGAAGATGTCTGTCATTCCCATCTTCTGCTGGTCCAGATACTCCTGTTCCTACTCCTTGTTAGTCATTCCGTCAGCAAATCGATCACCGAAGCGATTGCCAAGAGACAATCGTATGTGTGCACGCATGCAACGGCGCAGAAGCTGAACATGCTCCTGTCCAAGTTGCTGGTGCTTCAGTCCCTCCCTTTCCAAGTGGTGGACTCTGTGACAATGTCTGCCTCTGCCTCCTCATCCTCCACCATTTCCTCAGCCTCCACTGCAGGGACAAGTCACAGTGCTCCTCCAGCATACCACATGTGCAGGGCACGGCAGTGTCACGCTGTTCTGCACATCGTTTTCCTGGGTGAACTGAGTCACACAGGGGAGGAACTGCTCCGTGTGATTCATCAAGAAATCAATCCTGGCTTTCTCCGCGACAAATGAAAATCGGAAACATGGTGACCTACAACGGGAAGAACATAGTGTCTGCGCTGCGTCAAGAAAGGCTGAGCCATGCGCTCTGCATAGCACACGTGTTCAATCTGGTTGTCAAGCGGTTCCTGAAGTCTTCCACCCATCTGCAAGACATCCTAAAAATAGCCAGGGAACTTTGCATGCACTTCAGCTGCTCGTACACCGCAAAGCACACCCTCCTTGAGCTGCAGCGGCAGAACGGCATCCCCCAACATAGGCTGATATGCGACATTTCCACCTATTGGAATTCCACCCTCCATATGTTGGACCAACTATAGGAACAGAGAAAGGCCATCAACAATTTCTTGATGATGCAAGCGGATAGGAGTAGTCCCCTTGTATAACTTTGATGTAAGCCAGTGGCAGCTTATGCAGGACACCTGTCGTTTGCTCAGGCCCTTTGAAGACGCCACGTTATTTGACAGTCGCCAGGACTGCGGGCGGAACAACGTCATGCCACTGCTTCATGTCCTGGAACAAATGCTGGTAACAATGGCTGGTCAAGGGACAGGAGACTTGGCACCTAGATCTCACAGCCACATGAGCCCTGTGGGGGCTGAACTGGAAGAGGAGGGGAGAGGGAGGAGGACATTTGAGCACAGGCAATGTGTAGAGAAATGGGTGGTTTTTCTACTCAGATGACAGGACAGGAGGAGCAGGAGCAGCCAGAGCAGCTACAGGGCGATGAGGAAGACGAGACAGAGGACCCGGACACATCATGGCAGTATGCAGTGGAGATGGAGGCTGGGAGTCCCTCCGAGTCACTTGCACAAATGGCCGGATGCATGTCTACTTGCTTGCGTAGTGACAGCATAATTGTCACCATTCGTCAGAGGGATGACTTCTGGCTCTCCACCTTGTTGGACCCTTGCTACCAGTCCAGAATGGGAGCCTTTTTTACACCCACCAAGAGGGAGGACAAACGGAACTACTATAGAGATATCCTATGTCGTCAGTTGGCCGCTGCCTTTATGCGCCATCGTCCATCCTCTCGCAGGTCTGACTGGGGGGCCCTCTGCACGCACGTTCCACTGCCATGGCTGCTGGGGAGGGGTGGAGTGGCCGGAGCAGTATCAGCTCCATCAGCAGCAGCCTGAGTCTACAGTCGCTGAGGAGTAGCTTTCTTCACCCGTATAGTGAAGAAACTACTCACCAGCAGCAGGTAGACCTGGAGCAGGACCTGAACCAGCAGGTGGTGGCATACTTGGACAGCACCCTGCCACCCCACATTGAAGATCCGCTGGACTAGTGGGTAGCCAAACTGGATATGTGGCCTCAATTAGCAGAGTTTGCCCTGGAAAAGCTGTCCTGCCCGGCCAGTAGTGTGGCATCAGAGCGGGTGTTTAGTGCAGTGGGGGCCATAGTTACCCCAAGGAGAACTGTCCTGTACACCCAAAATGTGGAGAGACTGACCTTTGTCAAGATGAATTAGGCGTGGATCAGCCAGGATTTCCAACCACCAATTCCTGATGCATCAGAATAGATCATCCATGGTGCCACACCAACACTTTGATAAAAGAGACCGGTTTCTTCTGACTACCTGCCTCAGCTACTACTCTGATGCTGCCAGCCGCCTGATGCCACACATCTGATGCCAAGTTCTCCTTCTTTCAACCACGTTTGTCAGACGGTACTGGTATTGCCACCCACCGCCCCACTCTGTCACCGGGCCACTTTGTGGTCTCCTGATGGAGCTGCTGCTGCCATCTCCACACTATGTCACCTTGCCACTCTGTGGTCTCCTGATGCTGGATCAGCCAGGATTTCCAACCACAAATACCTGATGCATCAGACTAGATCATCCATGGTGCCACACCAACACTTTGATAAAAGAGACCGGTTTCTTCTGACTACCTGCCTCAGCTACTACTCTGATGCTGCCACCCGCCTGATGCCACACATCTGATGCCAAGTTCTCCTTCTTTCAACCACGTTCGTCAGACGGTACTGGTATTGCCACCCACCGCCCCACTCTGTCACCGGGTCACTTTGTGGTCTCCTGATGGAGCTGCTGCTGCCATCTCCACACTATGTCACCTTGCCACTCTGTGGTCTTCTGATGCTGCTGCTACTGCCATCTCCCCACTAAATCACCTTGCCACTGTGTGGTATCCTCCTGCTGCTACTGCTGCTGCCATATCCACATTACTCCACCTTGGTACTCTGTGGTCTGATGATACTGCTGCTGCTGCCATCTCCACATTATGTCACCTTGCCACTCTGTGGTCTCCTCCTTCTGCTGCTGCCATCTCCACATTATGTCACTTTGCCACTCTGTGGTCTCCTGATGCTGCTGATGCTGCCGCCATTAACACACTATGTCACCTTGCCACTCTGTGGTATCCTGCTGCTGCCATCTCTACACTATGTCACCTTGCCACTCTGTGGTCTCCTGATGCTGCTGCTACTGCCATCTCCACACTATGTGAATGGTGTTGTATAGCAGGCACTCTGCCATCCAGAACTGTACTGATGTATATCACAGTAACCAATTAATTAGGTGTATTAACCACTTGAGTATATAAAACAATGTATAAAATCAAAGAAACATTTTCATACATAAAATTTCTAAAAATATATAATTTATTACAGTAATTTAAAAAAAATTAAAATGAATTCCGGATCAGTCAATCAATAGATTCAATATGTCCGTGTACAGAAATAATAGTTCGGTGATTGTAAAAAAAAAAAAAATAGGTCCAGTGTTTGTGAAAAATTAATGAATAACTAAAGTCCAGTGATTGTGAAAAATGTATTAAGATAACTCAAAAATGGTAGGAAAAATTATAGAAACATGATTTGAATATATAAGTGTAATTAGTGGGTATTGTAGAGAAGTTAATACAAACACTATGATAGTGACTGATGATTGGTATCGCAATAGTCATATACAGTCAGGTCCATAAATATTGGGACATCAACACAATTGTAACATTTTTGGCTCTATACACCACCACAGTAGATATGAAATGAAAAAAACAAGATGCGCTTTAACTGCAGACTGTCAGTTTTAATTTGAGGGTATTTACATCCAAATCAGGTGAACGGTGTAAGAATTACAACAGTTTGCATATGTGCCTCCTACTTGTTAAGGGACCAAAAGTAATGGGACAAAATAATAATCATAAATCAAACTTTCACTTTTTAATACTTGGCTGCAAATCCTTTGTAGTCAATTACAGCCTGAAGTCTGGAACGCATAGACATCACCAGACGCTGGGTTTCATCCTTGGTGATGCTCTGCCAGGCCTCTACTGCAACTGTCTTCAGTTCCTGCTTGTTCTTGGGGCATTTTCCCTTCAGTCTTGTCTTCAGCAAGTGAAATGCATGATCAATCGGATTCAGGTCAGGTGATTGACTTGGCTATTGCATAACATTCCACTTCTTTCCCTTAAAAAACTCTTTGGTTGCTTTTGCAGTATGCTTTGGGTCATTGTCCATCTGCACTGTGAAGCGCCATCCAATGAGTTCTGAAGCATTTGGCTGAATATGAGCAGATAATATTGCCCGAAACACTTCAGAATTCATCCTGCTGCTTTTGTCAGCAGTCACATGATCAATAAATAAAAGAGAACCAGTTCCATTGGCAGCCATACATGCCCACGCCATGACACTACCACCACCATGCTTCACTGATGAGGTGGTATGCTTAGGATCATGAGCAGTTCCTTTCCTTCTACAAACTCTTCTCTTCCCATCACTCTGGTACAAGATGTTCTTCGTCTCATCTGTCCATAAGATGTTCCAGAACTGTAAAGGATTTTTTAGCTGTCGTTTGGCAAACTCTAATCTGGCCTTCCTGTTGTTGAGGCTCACCAATGGTTTACATCTTGTGGTGAACCCTCTGTATTCACTCTGGTGAAGTCTTCTCTTGATTGTTGACTTTGACACCCATACACCTACCTCCTGGAGAGTGTTCTTGATCTGGCCAACTATTGTGAAGGGTGTTTTCTTCACCAGGGAAAGAATTCATCGGTCATCCACCACAGTTGTTTTTCGTGGTCTTCTGGTTCTTTTGGTGTTGCTAAGCTCACCGATGCGTTCCTTCTTTTCAAGAATGTTCCAAACAGTTGTTTTGGCCACGCCTAATGTTTTTGCTATCTCTCTGATGGGTTTGCTTTGTTTTTTTCAGCCTAATGATGGCTTGCTTCACTGATAGTGACAGCTCTTTGGATCTCATATTGAGAGTTGACAGCAACAGATTACAAATGCAAATAGCACACTTGAACTCTGGGCCTTTTATCTGCTCATTGTAATTGGGATAATGAGGGAATAACACACACCTGGCCATGGAACAGCTGAGAAGCCAATTGTCCCATTACTTTTGGTTCCTTAACAAGTGGGAGGCACATATGCAAACTGTTGTCATTTCTACACCTGATATGTATTTAAATACCCTCAAGTTAAAGCTGACAGTCTGCAGTTAAAGCACATCTTGTTCGTTTCATTTCAAATCCATTGTGGTGGTGGTGGTGTATAGGGCCAAAAATTTTACAATTGTGTTGATGTCCCAATATTTATGGCCCTGACTGTAAAATTGGTGATTACATTGTTCCTCTGTGCCTTTAGGTATTTATTGTATCAAATAATAATACTTTGTATCATACGGAATATTTTGTGTTGGTTACTATGTAGCTGGATTACCGTACTGTTTTGATGCGATCTCCTCCCGGCTGTATTCTTTCAGAGTCGGGATTGGTGTCCCACGTGGCGTCCAACGTGTTGGCGCACTTTTGCTCCTGAATTATAACTACGGGCTGTATGGATTGCCGGGTAATTAAGTTGCTACAGGTTGCGGCTGTGTGTGGGGGTGGTAGGAATCTAACCCCAATTACTAGCCAGGCTGTATTCTGCAGCCGGCGATTACTGTCACTTTTTTAAAAAGGGTGGACTTTTTGCAGTATAAGAAGCTTCTTTTAAAATTGCGTTCACGTATTCTCAGACGCGTCTCGTGGCTTACATGCGCCTTCCTCAGTGGTACTTGAACACAATCTCTTGTGCAGTCTTTAAATAATAGTTCCTTTCTGGCGGGAACCATCCCGGTGGGGTCATTTAGAAAATCCAGAATGAATTGGCTTAATCTCAGATACATAGCGCATGTAATACATGATATATATATATAAAAAAAAAAATATATATATATATATATATATATGTGGAAGGCTGAAAAGTCAGCCTGAATTTGTAGGAGGGGCATCTTACCTTTTTAAACCCCAGCCTCCAGCTCCTCAGGGCGCTTCTGTTCACACCCACCCACCCCCCCTGTTCTCAAACACTCCCCTTAGGGTACGCCCACTACTAGGCTTACCCTCGCTCCTGGCTTCCGGCACAACACAGCCAGCTAGGTCAGGGGAAGCGCTTCTCCCACTCGTCACAGTTAAGCCTCTCCCATAAATGTATATATGAAGCAATATATACAAATGAAATAAAAGTTCTTTGGTGGTGGTTCATATGTAACAATGTGCATGATGCAGTTCAGCATTCTTTTTAAATACATATGCCACTCTGAGGTATCCTCCTGCTGCTGCTGCCATATCCACACTATGTCACCTTGCCACTCTGTGGTATGCTCCTGCTGCTGCTACTGCCATCTTCACACTATGTCACCTATGTCACCTTGCCGCTCTGAGGTATCCTCCTGCCGCTGCTGCTGCCATATCCACACTATGTGACCTTGCCACTCTGTGGTATCCGCCTGCTGCTGCTATCTCCATATTATGTCACCTTGCCACTCTGTGGTATCCTGATGCTGCTGCTGCCATCTCCACACTATTTCACCTTGCCACTCTCTGGAATCCTGCTGCTGCCATCTCAACATTATGTCACCTTGCCATTCTGTGGTCTGATGATGCTGCTGCTGCTGCCATCTCCAAACTATGTCACCTTGCCACTCTGTGGTCTCCTGATGCTGCTGCCGTATCCACACTATATCACATTGTCACTCTGTGGTATCCTGCTGCTGCCATCTCCACACTATGTGACCTTGCCACTCTGTAGTATCTTCCTGCTGCTGCCATCTCCACACTATGTCATCTTGCCACTCTGTGACATCCTCCTGCTGCTGCTGCCATATCCACATTATGTCACCTTGCCACTGTGTGGTATCCTCCTGCTGCTACTTCTGATGCCATATCCACATTATGTCACCTTGCCACTCTGTGGTCTGATGATGCTGCTGCTGCCATATCCACACTATGTCACCTTGCCAATCTGTGGTATCCTCCTGCTACTGCTGCCATATCCACACTATTTCACCTTGCCACTCTGTGGTACCTTCCTGCTTCTGCTGCTGCCATATTCACACTATGTCACCTTGCCACTCTGTGGTATCCTCCTGCTGCTGCCATCTCCACACTATGTCACCTTGCCACTCTGTGGCATCTTCCTGCTGCTGCCATCTCCACATTATGTCACCTTGCCACTCTTTAGTCTGATGATACTGCTGCCATCTCCATACTATGTCACCTCGCCACTCTGTGGTATCCTGATGCTGCTGCCATCTCCACACTATGTCACCTTGTCACTCTATTGTATCTTGCTGCTGACATCTCCACACTTTGTCACCTTGCCACTCTGTGGTCTCCTGATGCTGCTGCTACTGCCATCTCCACACTATGTCACCTTTACACTCTGTGGTATCCTGCTGCTGCCGCCATCTCCATACTATGTCACCTTGCCAGTCTGGGGTATCCTCCTTATGCTGCTGCTGTTGCCGCCACCTCCACACTCTGTCATTGGACTCTGTGGACTTCTCATGCTGTTTCCACCCTCCCTACTTAATGACTGGGCCACTATTTTGCCTGTCAGCCTGGATGACATCAGAATTTATTTGAACTTTCTTCTGATCTGTTAGAAGGAAGGAAAAATAAGACGCACAACGGTTCCTGTCTGTGCAACAGCTATAAGGCCTGGTTTGGTCTCATCAGAATTGGCTTATGATTTGGTAGTCAAAAGCAGGAGTGGGTGCAAAACACAGAAGACATGCAAATATTCCATTCACGAGTCATCTGTTTTAGATCCACTCCTGTTTTTTGGGCATTAGCAATATTGATGGATTATTAGAGCAAATGCTGACCGAGTGAAGGCGTATGCTTCACAGACAGGATCCGTGTTTTGTGGGTTATTGTTTTGATGAATCATAGGAAAGGCAAATAAATCAGTGATGTCAACACAAACTTACTGCTGTCACCCTCTCCACTCTGTCAGGGGAGCTCTACTTGTATAAGTGTTTAATAGAACAGGTTCTATAGATATCTATGTGGAATCAGCTAACAACGGTGTAATAGGAATGCACTTCTTCTTGGCGCTAACATCGACCCGTAAGGCTGAGTTCAGTTTTGGTCCTGTGACTGCCCAAATAAGTGAAGTATGCAGTGATTCTAAGAGTGACGCCTGTCATCTGCATGTCATACAGACTCACAGTATTATTTCACTACCAAAGCAGACTCCCTATGCATGTTACTGCAAGGCACAGTGTTCTACACCACTAGAAAGGCTCTCTGCAGCCAGGAAATAGCCGTTTTGTAACGTACTTCGCCACAAATTTATTTGAATCAAACCAAATTTTTCCCCAAAAAAATTGTGAACTGCTGAATTGAATTTTTTAAAAATTCACTCATCTCTAGTTGTGACCTTTTCCTTCCTGCTGTGCCTTTGTCTGCTTATAAGGTGAATATGCTCTCTCAGGCTCTAAAGGGCCAGTGGTGCACACTAATCAGTTACTTTCTATGGCAGACCTCCCTAGGGTATTTTTGGCATCTCCCCTATGGGAGGGTACCTGAGCATTAGGTTCTCTAGTGTCTTGCAAAGGTGTGCTGTTATCGCATTTATCTACCTGTCTACTAACTTCTGCCCAATCTCTAGATTTGACCCTTTCCTGTCTGACCACATGTTTATTTATCATATCAAATGGGATATTAGTTAATATATAGATTTTGCATTTAGATTCCTGAGAGTGTTATGTTCTGTGTTTTTTTTCTTTAATTATGGCCATGTACACCTGCATATCTATTTATCATATTGTACAGGATGTGTGTCTCATTTTTGTGTTTATTTTTTTTTTCTCTTGTATTTGCAGTGCATACTTGGGGGTGTGATCACCTCCAAGTCTGAATGCACTCCTATCATCCCATCCATTCCACAAGTTCTTTTAATTAGTGTGATATATATAGCTGAGCTTGCTTTTCCTGATGGCACATAAAGGTAACAAGGCAAGTAAATGTGTGGGGTCTGCTCTCCTGAATTTAGACTCCCACTGGCATGGATATAGTCAGGTCCATAAATATTGGGACATCGACACAATTCTGAAGGGAAACTGCCCCAAGAACAAGCAGGAACTGAAGACAGTTGCAGTAGAGGCCTGGCAGAGCATCACCAGGGATGAAACCCAGCGTCTGGTGATGTCTATGCGTTCCAGACTTCAGGCTGTAATTGACTGCAAAGGATTTGCAACCAAGTATTAAAAAGTGAAAGTTTGATTTATGATTATTACTATGTCCCATTACCTTTGGTCCCTTAACAAGTGGGAGGCACTTATGCAAACTGTTGTAATTCCTACACCGTTCACCTGATTTGGATGTAAATACCCTCAAATTAAAGCTGACAGTCTGCAGTTAAAGCACATCTTGTTCGTTTCATTTCAAATCCATTGTGGTGGTGTATAGAGCCAAAAATGTTACAATTGTGTCGATGTCCCAATATTTATGGACCTGACTGTATAAGTAATAAATAGAGTAGGTTCCCACCTGGATTGAGGTCACCTTGTCATGGTGGGTGAACACAGATATTTTTTGATCAAAATATAAATGTTAAGAACCTCATGCTTATTTATCATATTTATCATATAAATGTGATATTAGTTTACATAGAGATTCTTTTAGTGCCTGTGTTTGTAACGGCGGTGTCTCGGTTGTTGTTGTTTGCCATGACACGTCTGCAGTGCATGCAGTTGCCTGGAACAACGTGTTGTTCTGCATATTTGTGCTCTGCTCCCTTTATCTTTGTTCCTTCTCAGTCTGGTGTGTGTGGGGTTAAGGTGTGTTCTGGTTGTGGCCTCATGGCTCGACTTCTTCTGATGCTGTAATCCAGAGGTCGGTGGTATTCCTGCCTTGGTTGGGTGATGGAGCTATGCTCCTGTTTGGATATTCCATCTGTCCAGTGTGAGGGCCACCTAGTTAGACATCAATGTCTCTCCTATTTCTTTACCTTGTTTCTATGTCCTTTACCCATACTCACCTGTTATTTTGTTGGGTGAGGTTTATATTCAGGGTGTGTTGTTATGTCTAGTTTGGTGTTCCATGTCTGGTCTGGTGTTTGTAGTCCAGCATGGTTGCTAGACATTTCCCGTGTCTGTCTGTGCCTTCGGTGAGAGGGCTCCTGGGTTCCCTGGAGGGTTCGCATGGGGGTCCAGGCAGTTACTGGTGTGTTGCTGTGGCAGGTAAGTGCTAGTTGTTCTGGGTTCTTACCTGCCAATCAAGTTGCTTTTCACTGTCTTCCCATTTCCTTACAGCTAGGCCAGTGGGAGATCTTCTTGTTCATTCTTTGTGTGGAGGAACCGGTCGTTTCTGGTCCTGACTCTATTCCAGGGATCTTTAGGGTTAGTAGAGCCTGAGGTTCCTGTATATGAGCCCTCCTACCATCTGGGTCCGCTCATATGGTTAGGATTCATGGCGAGGTTTAGGGATGCATTAGCAGGTTCCCTGCTCCCTTTCCCCGGTGTCCTGGCATAGTTTCAACTCCTGCTTCCTTACAGTGTTCGGTGTGGAGTTTACCCCCACTCTCCACCATGACGGTATGTCAAACTCGGTGGCCCTCACACTGGACAGATGGAATATCCAGGAAAGGACAAAGGCTCCAGCACCAACAAAGGCTGGAATACAACTAAACTCCAGGCAACCAGCCACAGGCAATATAGGCACCTAGTGACCACACCCAGCCAGGTAGTTAACCCCACAAGCACCAGACAGGGAAGGGAAACAAACCTTAAAGGAGAAGTGTACGCACATGCTGAACAAACTACAGCATGCACGGCAAATGTGTCACTACAAACAACACAGAGACCGAGACACAGCTGTGACAGTAATGTTCTGTCCTTACCTGAACTCTGCTTGATCTCTGTACTGACAATGAGCTGCCTTCCCTGACCCTTAGACTGATTTTGGATTGCACAAACTCTGCTTGCCCTGATCTCAATTTATCCCTGAATACGATTTTGCCTGACCTCTTGGTGTTTTGTATCAGTGTTCCTTGATCCTCATGGGTCAGCAGTTTACAGAACAGAGACTACTCCAAGAAGTAGAGGTGGAGTGCAGATCTCTGAATAGGAGTTAATGGGTGAAGATCAGGGGGACGACTTAAATAATGTCCTTAGGAGTAGCCCCAAGTGAAATGTATCCAGTAGACACAGCGGATCCACATCTGCTTTGTAAAAAGCACCAGTTTGACATGCTGATGAACTGTGCATAGACCCCTAAGTCCAGCCTCGTCCATAAATATCTGTGGGGCAGATGTATTCCAAACATGTTTCCTTCTGATATACTGTATGCTTGGATACTTAATTTTTCCCAGGGCCGACTTCCTGTTCTGCAGATATCAGGTCTTTAAAGATGGCTCTCATTCAGGAGCTGAATAGGCACCATAATCAGAGGGTGTCTGTCTACTGTTTTACACAGCAGACATACCATGATCAGAGAAATGACCATAGCCTCTGAGAGTCATTTAGTAGGATGCTCCCGTTGACCGTGAAATGCGCTCAGCTATTTTAGAAAGTCCCATTGAAATGAATGTGCAAGCACAGCCACTACTCCTTTTTCTTCTGTGGGGCTTATGGAAATAGCCAAGCCAGCACTAGGCTATTTTTGGCATTCCCATAGAAATGAATGGAGGACGGCCATGCATGCATGGTGCACCCTTCGCCCTTTGCATGCTCCGTTCTAGGATCAGTGCAGGTCCCTGAGGTGGGACCCACACCTATCAGACATTGGGTGCATATCCTAGTTATTAGCCCCCAATGTCCAAGATAGGAATAACCATGTTAAAAGATTACCATTAAAACATAACTGTTAATATCTATAATAAAAAAATTCAAAACATTACTCATAGTAGACAAAAAGAAGGAAAACAGAGAGTAGACAGAGGTGGGTGAAAAAAAAGATACTGCCCCTAATTTTTACTTTAGATTCTCATTCACTTTCTATGTTACCTTGATTGAAGTAATTAGAGATGTGTCACGGCTGAGGATGGGGAAAACCCTCAGCCGTGCGGTATCAGCAGATGGAGTCGCTGCAAGGCCAGGACAGAGAATTAGGGAACTGGTCACCTCCTACACCTCCCTAATTCTGACCCTGTCTCCTATCCGTATGAGCCAACCCTGAAGGTAGGAGGGCTCATACTCCGGAACCTGATATTCCTGCTCGCCCTCACGGTGGCCCTGGACTAGGAGCAGGGTAAGACGACCCGTTCCTCCTAGACACGGAGGAACAGGAGTCTCACTGGCCAAGCTACATAGAAAAGGGAAACATAAACAGACATATGGCAATGACAGGTAAGTGAGACTAGTACCACTCTTACCTGCCACAGACACACAACCTGGAACCCATGTGCAAGTGCTGCTATCCACAACCAACACAAAGGACACAGCACACAACAGACATCACACGGGAACCCAGTAAACCAGATGGTAAATAACCAGGAGGATGTCTCCAGCAAGCATGGCTGAAGAACCCCCACTGACTACTGCTATTCACTGAGGCTTTATAGGGCCAAGTAGCCACACCCACAGTGAGACACACCCAGTGCACACACACACTAGGAAGGAAGTTAACCCTTCCAACACCAGGGAAGGGAAGACATCAACTTAAAGGGGAAGTGCACACAACACATATAACACCCCGTGCACACCGATAAAAGGCACACCTATGAAGAGGTTGCCAGGTGCAACCGCATGCCTACTGCAGCAAGCTGCCTAGCACCGCTCAGGCTGCTCTGCTGTCACATACCCAATGTTGCCAGCGGCAACCACAGGTGAGTCAATATAGTATAGCCCTCACCTGTGATTGACAACAACACCTCCCGTGACCCCCCCATGTCCGCGATCGCAACAAACCGCAGGTCAATTCAGACCTGCGGTTTGTTGCGCTTTCTGCAGTTTCTGATCAGAGTTGCGATCAGAAACTTTAGTATTTCTAAAATATATATTTATCACCTCCCCCTGCACCTCTGAATGATTTTAGCCCGGTGGGAGGTGCAGGGGGGGTTGCGGGCGGTGTGGGAGGCGGGCGGTGCGGCAGGTGGGATTGCGATCCCCCGCCCGCCTCCCCTTGAATAATCATTGGTGGCTAGTGGGTATACCAGGGTGCCAGCACATTGCTGGCACCCTGGTATAAACGGCTGACATCTGTGATGTGATGTCAGCCGTTTAACCCTTTCCATACCGCGGTCCGTACGGACCGCTGTATGGAACAGGCTAACAGCTCAGGGAGCTCCCTCCCTCTCCCATCAGGCGGCTGCTGTGCCTTTGCAGCCCCCCGATGGAGAGGGAGAGAGTCCCCAGACAGCCCCCTGACAGCCCCGTCCTTACCCTTCCCCGTCTGCAAAGTTGTGGCAGACGGGGAAGGTTCCCATGACAACAGGACGCCTTCTTAGGCATCCTGCTGTCCATGGTGCTGAACAGATCTGTGCTGAAGGCATAGATCTGTTCAGACAAAGTGTAAGTAAAATACAGTGCAGTTCCCTATATAGTGTACAGACATCAGACCCACTGGATCTTCAAGAACCAAGTGGGTCTGGGTAAAAAAAAAAAATGTAAAAAAAGTGAAAAAAAAAGTGAAAAAAAAAGTAAAAATCAAAAAACACATTTATCACTGATTAAAAATGAAAAAAAAAATTCCCTACACATGTTTGGTATCGCCGCGTCCGTAACGACCTGATCTATCATGTTACTTTACCCAAACGGTGAACGCCATAAAAATAAACAACTATGATGAAATTGAAATTTTGCCCACCTTACTTCCCAAAAAAGGTAATAAAAGTGATCAAAAAAGTCGCATGTACGCCAAAATTGTAACAATCAAACAGTCATCTCATCCCGCAAAAATCATACCCTACCCAAGATAATCGCCCAAAAACTGAAAAAACAATGGCTCTTAGACTATGGAAACACGTTGTTTTTTTGGTTTCAAAAATGAAATCATTGTGTAAAACTTACATAAATAAATAAAAAGTATACATATTAGGTATCGCCGCATCCGTATCGACCGGCTCTATAAAAATATCACATGACCTAAACCCTCAGGTGACCACCGTTAAAAACAAACAAAAAAAAACGGTGTATAAAAAGCAATTTTTTGTCATCTTACGTCACAGAAAGTGTAATAGCAAGCGATCAAAAAGTCATATGCACCCTGTAATAGTGCCAATCAAACCGGCATCTTATCCCGCAAAAAATGAGACCCTAGTTAAGATAATCGCCCAAAAACTGATAAAACTATGGCTCTTAGACTATGGAGACACTAAAAAAAATTTTTTGTTTTAAAAATGAAATTATTGTGTAAATAATAAATAAAAAAAATTGTATACATATTAGGTATTGCCGTGTCCGTGACAACCTGCTCTATAAAATTACCACATGATCTAACCTGTCAGATGAATGTTGTAAACAACAAAAAAAACGGTGCCAAAAAAGCTATTTCTTGTTACCTTGCCGCACAAAAAGTGTAATATAAAGCAACCAAAAATCATATGTACCCTAAACTAGTACCAACAAAACTGCCACCCTATCCCGTAGTTTCTAAAATGGGGTCACTTTTCTGGAGTTTCTACTCTAGGGGTGCATCAAGGGGGCTTCAAATGGGACATGGTTTCAAAAAAAACAGTACTGCAAAACCTTCCTTCCAAAAACCATATGGCATTCCTTTCCTTCTGCGCCCTGCCGTGTGCCCATACAGCATTTTGCAACCACATATGGGGTGTTTCTATAAACTACAGAATCAGGGCCATAAATAATGAGTCTTGTTTGGCTGTTAACCCTTGCTTTGTAACTGGAAAAAAAATATTAAAATGGAAAATCTGCCCAAAAAGTGAAATTTTGAAATTGTATCTCTATTTTCCATTAAATCTTGTGCAACACCTAAAGGGTTAACAACATTTGTAAAATCAGTTTTGAATACCTTGAGGGGTGTAGTTTCTTAGATGGGGTCACTTTTATGGAGTTTCTACTCTAGGGGTGCATCAGGGGGCTTCAAATGGGACATGGTGTCAAAAAAACAGTCCAGCAAAATCTGCCTTCCAAAAACCAAACGTCACCCCTTTCACTCTACGCCCCGCTGTGTGGCCGTACAGTAGTTTACGGCCACATATGGGGTGTTTCTGTAAACGGCAGAGTCAGGGCAATAAAGATACAGTCTTGCTTGACTGTTAACCCTTGCTTTGTTAGTGGAAAAATGGATTAAAATGGAAAATTAGGCAAAAAAATGAAATTGTAAAATGTTATCCCCATTTGCCAATAACTTTTGTGCAACACCTAAAGGGTTAACAAAGTTTGTAAAATCAGTTTTGAATACTTTGAGGGGTGTAGTTTATATAATGGGGTCATTTTT